>NC_140940.1:70823851-71251351 GCF_014529385.1 Adiantum capillus-veneris | reverse complement strand
CTCTTCAAATGCAAACACAGGCTGTCCATCCAAGGTGAGAGGGAGCAAAGGGGACTCACACTATTCAAAGAGTCTACAATTGATATTGATTGCAAACTCAAATCATTACATGTATACAATGGTTGAGGTGCCTACCTATACGACAAATAGCAAGGGCTATTTCTGATAGTTGTTTGTAGACATTGTATGTGAATGGAGGACTATACACCTATTTTATGTGTACCAAAGCACCATGCACGCATCTTGGCCCCTCACTCGGAGGGGTCACTAAATAATTATGTGACTATCACGTGAGTGCAGTAGAAGGGTTATTAAATTAAAAAGTTTCTCTTATTTTCACATAAAAAGGGTACCATAAAATGGTATTGGAAAAAAAAATTATAGATTGAATAGGAAAAAGGTGTCTGTATTTTATTTGTCAAAAATTCACAGGCAAAGAGTTTTAAAAATAGTCCTTGAATGCACATCATATACATAATTTATACATAGTGACTCCCTCGAGGCCCTTTAGAGTTTTATCATGCATGGCATGTAATAACTCAGAAGGCTTCGAGCATAGAATCTTGACAAGTTTTTATTTCAAGGATTCCATAAAGAGGGCTCGTTTCTAGATATTGTGATATGCTATCAACATACAAGCTTTGGAGCTTTGCAAGTATATATGCACAGTCATCCAATGGGTGTCGGCATAAATCAGACCAAGGGGCTCACAAGGTACCTAGGACATATCCTAGGTATATCAAAAATCCAAAGCTATGAGTTGCATTTAAGCAAGGACTATCAAATTAGACAAAAATTCACTCTCAAGCGAGCATTTACTTTTAGATTTTGCAACAACTGACACCAAATGGACAACAAGGTTGGCAAATTTCAAGTTTTTGCTATCTTTTTTGAATTATGAACCTTTAGTTTGTAAAGTATCATAATCCGCACAATGAGGTGCTTTGAAAGGGAGCACGACTTCTTTCCCATGCCAAATCCCTATTCGCTGAGTTGAAATCAATAACAAGGTCCCAAGGGCTGGGGTGTTGGCATCATGGGGAAACAAATTCATAAATTTCTACACATGACAAAGTTAAATTGTGTTGTATCAACAGCGATTCTAGATATTGCAAGGCACATAAGCATATCGACTAATACCATTGATGTCGTGATTGTAACCAAGGGATTATTTATCTATTTATTTTAAAAGTGCATGCAAGGCGTACTAGTAAAGTGGACTTCATTCTTTTCTACTTCTACTGTGATTCAAGATGCTTTATGAAGGACATCATTGCGACCCAATGGTTGGTTATTTGCTTCATAATCAACAACGTGGATTCAAATTAAGGCGTTACACATAGCTCTAACTTTCCACTGGATTAAAATTGAATCAAGAAGATTTTCTTGTCCTCGTTGTATATGATTGCATTGGTGGAAACTATAAATATCATTGCTTCTATGCACAAGGTGCATGCACATAGAAGCTGATTTTCTTCGATAGTAGCCGACAGACATAGCTTGGCTATCAAGCAAGTTGTTCATGATTCTTATAAGAGAATCTCAAGGCATGCAATCTCTTGTTCCCATTCGCTTAGTGGACTTGCACTCACACATTCACAAATCTCTCATAAATCTATGCAAGGTATATCTTTTTTTTTAATAAAGCCACCGAATATCTAGTATAAATTCTTTCTTTTAGGTTTTGAGAACCTTTTTCTCAATAGGAAGATATGATTGTTTAATGCTATAGCTACAACCAAGATTCTAACTTGTTTAGTCTATAGCATTGATTGTACATATAGAAGTGGTAATTTTCGGGGTATGACCCCGCTTGTGATTGACACATCACTTAATAGTGTTGTTGATCATTTATTAAACTCTTCACACTTGTGATTTCCAGCAAAGATGTTCTCAACTACCAAGAGATAGTTGATAATATCATTCTATCAATATGTTTACAATCACGATTGGTAGCAAGGATGGTACCCATCTATATAGTGGTTTAAACGGAATCATTTTAGAGTCTCTGGCCAAGGATTTTGGGTTGCCAAGCTAAGACTAAGGGTTTTGTGACATGATCAAATCACAGCTTTGTTTTAGGTTATACAGTGGTATTATACACCTTTTCTTGATGCAAGTGACATAGTCATGCATGGCTACATGGTAGCAGTCATGGGATGGGTCAAAGGTTTCTTTTAGGTTATACAATGGTAGTATACACCTTTTCTTGATGCAAGTGACATAGTCATTCATGGCTACATGGTAGTAGTTATTGGGTACCTCCTCTAAAAGTTTTTCCCTATCTCTATTAATTTCTTCTTTTTATGGACCCATGGGTTCATTTGTGTCAATCACAAAGTATAAAACATGGTCTAGGAGCTTCGGTTTAGGAAATGTGGTACAAGGTTTATGAGGATCCCTCTCACTCTTGTCGCTGAGCGTTTCCAAGTACTTCTGAAACTTGATGTATGTCACATGTATAGACATCACCATATGAGATATACTCTACATGTGGAGAATATGAGTCTCTGTGGGGGGAGGGGTCACTATGTATCAATTGTTTATATTGTGTGCATTCAATGACTATTTTTAAAAATCCTTATTTGTGAACGTTTTAGCAATACAAGGGGAGAGCAGGGATAATAATATTTTTACGTTAATAACTCTAGTATTTACACAAAAAAATCACGTGATCACGTTAATTATTAACGTGATCTTGATGGTGACCTACAGAAACCAATAGAGCCAGTAGGCCCACCAAGCTTTCTCATTTTCCCGGCGTGGCCCACCGGGCTATAGGGTTTTCCCGGCGGGCCCGGCGGGAAAATGAGAAAGCCCAGCAAGCCCGAATGTATATAGTAAACCTCTTCTTACTTTGGTATTTTAACTAGGAAAATCCCTGGGGAGTGTATCCGAGCCGGGTATAGTCATATCCTTGTGAATTGATCTAAGGTTACAGAGTCATAGGTCCATTTTTTTGGGCCGAACATGATTCTTAATTCGGTAATCACTTCTAAAAATATTTAAACCCTTCACCTCACATAAAGGTACGAAACCAAAAAAATTGAGAATTTGGAGAGTCATGCTCATTCGATATGTGACGAAGCCATTGGTCCATAAGAGGGTTGTAATTGGTTTCAAAAGATGGGTATATTTAAATAACGAGTTGATAGTCAAGGGCGGATGCCCTGTACTAGTGTACGGGGTATATAAGATCCTTGAAGTCTTCCATCATAGATTTGAATTGATATACATTTTCACTGCATAATATGAGAGATATCATCCTTAATTGGATGAAATTAGCTTTTATATATTGAATTGGATGCATAAGGGGGCTACAATCCTTGATTGGGTACAAGTAGTCCTCAATTGTGTAGCTGTATTGAAGATTTCATTGCCTTGTTTTATGCATTGATTTATATAGGGAGTGAATTATGTATTATAATTAAAAGATTGTTAGTGCATGAGATGGTCAATCGTCGACATTATTTCTTTCATGTGTGTTTTGCAAATAATTATCATCATTTTAATGAAATGTTGATGATTGTTTGCAGAGGATATATAAGTAATCATTATATTTATAATTGCATTGAAAATTTCATATTATTTTTGTATCCATAATGCCAGGTAGAGAGTTCCTTGCAATGTGTATGTTCATGTGTATGTTCTCTCAGAACATATGTGGTTGATATGTGGAATTGACTGGAGTGCATTGCAAATCTCATATTGTGTAGATTTGATTGCTTTCTTGGTGATTGTTTTTCTAATATATATTGAAAATTTTTTAATTTATTTAAACTGAACGTCTAGTTCTTATGTTTGCAGTATTAAATTGAAATCAATGGAGAAAAATGTCGGCACAAGTGATACAAGTAATGCAAAGAATCAAAAAGCCCCTAGCCAACATGGGTTTGAATCTCAAATCAAAACAATTCTACCAGATTCCGCGTGACAAATAGACTTAGTATTGGAGTATAACTTGGCCTAAACAAGTAGAAGGTTTAGCTAGACAATCTCTTAAGAATCCTTACAAAGTTGTCATTGGTCCATAAGCTCTAAAAGACAATCATTCAATTCTACAGATTGTAGAAGTTGTTTTTGAGAATGAGAAATACTCAAAATTGCCAGGTTTACTGAAGCGAATGATGGATGTAAGTAAAGTGATCATATTTATGGAAACAAAAAGAGGTTGTGATCAAGTTACTAGAAAACTTCCAATGGATGAATTTACAGCTTTATCTATCGCTGATGATAAAAGTCAAGCTGAACTAGATTGGCTTCTTTCTGAATTTAGATCTAGCAATAGCCCTATAATGACAACAATAGATGTTGCAACTCGGGGTTTGGATGTGAAGGACATAAAGCACAAGAAAGAAAAACAATAACAAAGACCGCACCGACATTGACAATGAGGTCAAGTCAGGGACAACATGAATTTGGAGGAGGGGAGTGTTGACCCATGGGTCAAAAACACGACATAACTCTATTTCCATACCAAAGTCTTATTTTTTGATAGCTATAAAATGATGCGGATTATGGTTAAAAACATCATTTATAATGAGTTGTTATTCTAGTTGTAGAAGCCGGGGTGCAATGGCACTTCCCGATTGTAAATACAAAGCCATTTGACCCCTTAAACTCTATTTTGATTTAACCTTTGGTAGCCTTAGTATATAAGGTACCTGGGTCATTTTGTAAAGAGAACTTAATCATAATCAAAGTTTTATGCTGTCATTGATCGTGTGTGAGAGAGAAAGAGAGAGAGTGTGAGCTTCATCCTAACACTACTTCTTGCTTGCTCATCACATTGGAGATTCAATTGCACCATCACGATTGGCTCGGAGAGAGATACACAACAATGCCAAGAATTCCTTTCAAACCGGAGCACACGTGCTAACGCATCTACGAGCTATTTGTAGTTGTAAGTGTATCAAATGTTGTCTGTTTTTTGTGTGCAAGTATTCATTATAATTGTGGCGACACTAGGTAGCTCCCACAACAAAGGTAGTCATTGATCTCCCTCTCTCTCTCTCTCTCTCTCTCTCTCTCTCTCTCTCTCTCTCTCTCTCTCTCTCTCTCTCACGACCCCCTCTCTCCTCTCGACCTACCCACAAAGATGGTCACCTCTCTCTCTCTCTCTCTCTCTCTCTCTCTCTCTCTCTCTCTATATATATATATATATATATATATCCGTGCGTGTGTGTGTGGCTCAACAAAAAACACCCAAAGGGCTCGATTAGGGCCCTCTATATATTAAGCTGCAGCCCGTCGGGCTTTAGAGTTCTTTGGGTGGGCCCATAGGGAAAATGCATAAGCCCGATGGGAAAACGAAAAATCTCGGAGGGCTTTTTGTGGGTTTTCGCGTTGCTCTAAACTGGCGTGTTTGTGATCATGTTAACTGTGATTATGTAAATATGTCAACAAGACCTTGTGATCACACAATTTTTTTGGTAATTACGTAAATATTAAATCCCTGGGGAGAGTAATGTAAGAGAAATGGTAGGACCAAGGGGGTAAGGCCCAAAACTAGGCATACATTCAAGGGACTTATATATCCAAGGGTTATAAAAGTATAGGTTGGGAGGAGAAATACATGACCTAGTTTCGGAGGTCTCACAAAACTGTCCTAGGGAAGATTCCATGCTAGACATAGGGAGCGACATCTCACTCAAGAAATTTACGGTGTAGGACTCTTAGCATATGACATGTTAGAGTGGAAGAAAGGATGCATGATAAAAGGCACCAAATTTAATTTTTCTAATGGTCAAAGCTCACAATATAGGAGCAAACACAAAGTCTTCTCATTTTAAATGTTGAAAAATGAGATGGTTTGAGTAGTTCAGGAGAATCAGGTTTTAGTTATGATTGGAGAAATTGGTTTAGGAAACACAACACCATTTATGCATGAATATCTAGCAAAAGCAGGGTACGACAAAAAGAAAGATTAATTGTACACAACCTCAAAGAGTAGCTACAATGTTTGTAGCCAAAAGGGATATTGAAGGATTCGATTGGAGGCATAGTATACTTACCTACATTCACTACAGAGTGAAAGCATGTTAACGTTCACACTTTTTCATGTCCCGGACAACGTTAACTAGCACGATTTTGACATATGCTAACTAGTATGATAACATGAGCTACATCTCCAAGATCTATGACGTATGATATATCAGTAGAAAGCTCTTGAAACAAGGAATCCATAAGTACAACCTCCGACAACTTTTGATATTATTTGTAAATAATTTACTGGACGCCCAACTTTTTAAAGATGTTCTAACTTGAAAATGCTAACTAGCCCAAAAAGCGTGACACGTAAACATGATTTCACCCTACATACTTTGCAACTTGATGATGGGAGCGCCTACAAAATAGAAAATACATTGATAGGTCCTAAAGATTCATCATATGTATCCAAATCTCCATGTCTATGTGTTTGCTTGGACTCCACAACTAAACTACAGGGTAGGGCGTGACTTCTATTCTATATAAAGTTTGGGGAGACACGATGCCGACTATCCACCATACTTTTTAATGGATATTTTGTATAATTTGCACTATATAGTCTATAATTTGTATCCTTTTCTCATTGCACATAACTAGTCACATGGTTTTCTTTTAGCTTGACAAACAATGTCTACTCGATTATCGATGAGGAGTCCACTTTAATTTTTTGTATTCAATCTTTCTTCCTATATATTGCTTTAGTCACATGTTTTATTGAATACTAGATGCTCGATGCCAGCCTTTATATATATATCTGCTTGACAGATACACACATATACATACTTTTTACTATTTCATTTTGTGCCAAGTTTCAAGATGATCATGTAAAGACGTGTAAGGTTGCATTTTAAGCATCATTAATCTCCTGCACAAGTTGAAACGGAATTGAAACTAGCTCAATGCTCAAACACTAGGTCATGGCTTAAATTATATGCACTCCACAGAGATTGGCCCACACATTGTGACATTTTTATGCTTGTGATCAATGTTATGGTCTTCTGTTTTGAGAGGACATCTTCAATAAAGTTTATGTCTTTCAATTTGATGTCTCTTAAATTGTATCTAGATTATAGTATGCCTAGTCAATGCATATCTCTCTAAAATACACCCCAATACATGTAAATGTAATGTTCTCAAGTCACAAGCCTTGACATGGAAAGGCATTCACATGGATGTCAAATTGAGGGACTAGATGCGCATTTTCTCTAAAATGGTCTCTTTGTGATGCATTGATTCAAGGATATGCCACCAAGTTTGATGGTGACGGACAATAGCAAAGTCAAAAAGATCCGAAAGATAGAGTCCTCACTTCCATCTATATAAACAACACAACAAATTCAATAGCCTAATTGAATATGTACATCAGATTTCAACGAACCTATCAATTGTTATCCGATGTCCTACTTAGAAACTTTTTAACTTGTACCTACCATACATAAAGATTAAATCACTGTTAGTATGCTTTCTTACAAAGATGAGATCTTGTTATAGTGTAATCAAGAGGTCATTACCCTTGCTTAACAAATATAGGTGGTATCACTTCTTGCACTTTTGGTAGAACCCTTTAAAAAAGTGGGCATGAGTAAATTTTTTGCAGATATTTCAAACCTTGTCGTACTTTATAGTTTTAGATTCTACATGAAAAAATCTATCCATTGATATATAACATACTAGTTTATTTTACATGTAACCCATGAAGATGGGGCTTATAAAGTGCAATCAAAGGACTGTCCAAGACACCGCTTTTTGGTACCACATGTTACCATATACATGCGGTAGTGATGTGTGTAAACACACTTAGGACCGCTAGGGAATCTTTTTCCTCTTAAGGAGGGTTTTCACCCGTGCATTGTATATAAGCCCATTCATTCTAGGGCTATCTATCTTCCATTGCACACTAAGTAATACACTCTCTGTTGTGTGCCTTGAGTTTCCTTCGTCTTCTCCAAGCTGTGTGTGTTTTCTTGCAACCCTAATTCCAACAATTGGTATCAGAGCAGGTTGTGTCCTCTAGGGCTTAGTCAACAGCAGCTCCAACACACGACTACTCACTTTCTTCGATTTCAGTGAGCTTTTTCTCCCACTCTGCTCAAATTTTTTATTCAGGTTCATTTCGGCCTTCGTTTCCACTACAAGTAGTGTTGCACATGCTATTTTGTCATTTTGTGTAGAATTTTTGTCAGTGCTATTTTTTGCATAACAAGTCCCTTACAGTCTTCTACGGTTTGTGCTTTTTAGCACGTGTTGTCTCCACTTCATTTCTCCTCTTTTTGGGCAGTTTTCACATCATGTGCAAGAATTCACAATGGCCGATAACAACACGGATGTGTTCAAGATGTTTGCCGTTGAGGATAGATTGGATGGGGACAATTATCCTATGTGGGTTTACATGATGCAACATGTTCTTGTGTCAAAGGGCGTCTAGAATATTGTGTAGGGCATTGATGTATGTCCTGGTTCTAAGGATGTAGGCGATGTTGAGGATGTTGCAGGTCTTTCTGCAAGGATTGCTGTTGTTAGAGTTTTTTTGACTATGGAAGAACAAGCTCGTTGGGATATAAAGGATGCACGGGCTCCTCTGTTGATTACATCATCTCTGAAGCGCACCATTACTCCTGACATTCATTCAACAAAATCTGTAAAGCAGGCTTGGGATATTCTGGTTGGTCTTTATGCAAGTCACAATGAGGAAAAAGTTTCATTGTTGTGTAAAGAGCTGGAGTCAAAGACTATGCATGAGGAAGATGATATGGACACTTTCCTTGCTAGTGTCAAGGATATCACTGAGAAACTTATTTCTGCAGGTGAAGTCATTTCAGACAGTTCCCTTGTGTAGACTGTTCTTGATGCCTTACTAGTTTCTTACCAGACTTTTGATACTTGGAGACTTATGACCCAAGGAAATCGTGAAGTTGTCAAGTTTGATGCATTATGCAGATTGTTGTTGTTGTTGCAAGAGTCACTTTCCAAAAAAAACAAGGCTAGACAGCGTGTAGTTGAACAAGATTTTATTGTTGCTCAAAGAAACGGTGGTAATAGCAATGCAACCACTTCTTATGGTTCTTCTGCACGTGGAAAATCACTTGTTTCTAATGCTTCTACTAGTAGAAATTCGTCTGGAAATTCTGGTGATAAGGGAAAAAA
Source organism: Adiantum capillus-veneris (assembly GCF_014529385.1). Classification (NCBI taxonomy): domain Eukaryota; kingdom Viridiplantae; phylum Streptophyta; class Polypodiopsida; order Polypodiales; family Pteridaceae; genus Adiantum; species Adiantum capillus-veneris. Next base: position 71,242,219 of record NC_140940.1, on the reverse strand, counting down.
GAAGATGCGTTGCCACTATTGTAAAGCTAATGATCACTTGATCAAGTAGTGTCCTAAGTTGAAGGCCAAAGAGGCTAAGAAGAAAGAGGGTGGTTCCACTGCAAATGTTGATTCCACTACAAATGCAGCCATTGTTGACTTTTCAGTGAAAGGATACTATGATGCTGATGTTGATGCAAAATGGGCTTTTAATGGAGTGCAATTACAATCCTATTGTCCACGATGCATTCATGTTAGTTTTTGCAGATTCAGATGTGTGGTATTTTAAGTGGTGCTACAAAGTACATTACCTCACATTGTGAATTGTTCACCTCTCTCGAGTCTGTCCCTCATGGGAATTTAGTCACTTGTGCAAACAATGCCTCTTATCCGGTTCAGGGAGTTGGAACATTGTGCTTACTGCTGCAAATAGTAGTTCTTTCACACTTGTTGATGCACTTTATGTACCTGGGATCAAGAAGAATCTTTTGTCTATATCTGCACTTGCTAGAATTGGACTTGTAGTCAAATTTATGGATGATAGATGGACAATTCATGATCTCAATTTTGGTGATGAAATTGTTGCATTGGTGATGAAATTCAAAGGATGTTTTAGATGCAAAACTGTGGCATGCACGTTTTGGGCATCTGAATTTTGTCACTCTGCTGCATTTGCAAAAAACTAATATGGTTGCTTCTTTTCCGCCTCTTGAAGAACCTGCCAAACATTGTGAAGGCTCTATTTTGGGTAAAATGCAGTGTTCTAAGTTTCCAAAGGATGGTTCAATTAGGGCCACATGCAGATTGCAGTTTGTGCATAGTGATGTTTATGGGCCCATGCAAACTCCGTCCTCGGTAAATTACCTTTACTTTGTGACTTTCATTGATGATTACTCTAGGCATGTATGGTATTTCCACTTAAAGAAAACTCCAAAGTTTTTATGTGCTTCAAACAATTTTTGGCTAATAATGGCTGAAAATGTCTCGAAATGTACTATAGTGGGCACCCTCCATTCCGATCAAGGGAGGGAGTATATATCTCATGAATTTAATGCATTTCTAGCTGGTTGTGGGATAAAACACCAATGTAAAATTTCTTATAGACCTCAACAAAATGGTCTCTTTGTGCAATTTTGTACAACAGCCACATCATCAATCAGTGCAAAACACAGAGCATCCATACAATTGCTATGTCACCAGTTTTGCAAAACAGGCCACTTACAAAAATGGCACGATGTATGGTCAAAAGTCAAGTTTATTATTTTTGTTCACCCCCTTCGTGTTCAATGGCATGGTGTGCAAGAACCACCCGACAATGTACAATAGACTTATAAAAAATATTGAACACAAATTAAATACAAAGAGCTTCAATGACATAAGAAGCGACACATTCCAAAATGATAAACATAATTTCATTTCTAGATTTGAATTCATTACATATCCATTGCAAAAAAGTGTTGTTGTACATATTACTAGCTACAAGTTCGCTCGTATCTCACGGGAGAGAGAAAAGAGTACTTAGCAATGTTGGATAGGTTTCCAAATCTTTTCATTACCTCATATCAAGAAATAAGGAGTTTTGTTGTAAAGATCGAGCTAGTTGAAGGGGCAAAACCAATCAGACAGAAGTTAAGGAGGATGGGCAAGGAGCAGACGAATTCCTTAAAGGAAAAAGTAGATAAGCTTTTGGATGTAGGGTTCATTGTGCCAGTGGATAATGCTGAATGGGTGAACCCTGTAGTAGTTACCCCAAAAAAGAAAGATGGGTGTTGGAGAGTTTGTGTTGATTAGAAGCCACTAAATGTGGTGACCAAAAAAGATCCTTACCCTTTTCCTTTTATTGATCAATTGTTAGATGCAGTGGCTGGTTTTGAGAGATACAGTGTTTGTGATGGGTATTCAAGATACTCTCATCTTATCCTTGCTCCTGAAGACCGGAAAAAGACTACTTTTATCACGCCATGGGGTTGTTTCTGCTCTTGTTTCCTTCCTTTTGGGTTGACAAATGGGCCGGGAGCCTTTGAAAGAAAAGCGGATTGGGTACTTACCCCATTCCTTGGGAAGTTTGTCAAAGGATTCATAGATGATTTTTGTGTATACAGTTCAAGGAAAGAGCATGTTCAAAAGCTTGAAATGACTTTTGCCATGTATGATGAATGCGGGGATCAGCTCAATCCTAAATATGTCATTTGGCACAGCCACGGGTGAAGCTTCTGGGGCAAGTAATTTCAGAAAATGGGATTGAAGCAGATCCAAAGAAAGTGGAATCTTTGTTTTTACTATCATCTCCAAAAGATACCAAACAATTGGCCACTTTCATACAAAAAGTTAAATATCTGTGTCGCTTCATACCCTTGTCTTCGAAGTTATTATATCCATTGCAGCAAACAGTTAAGAAATGATCATGACTGTGACGAGGTTTTTGACAGAGTTAAAGAGGTTTTGAGTACGCTCCCCATTATGCAGGCTCCTGATTGGGAAAAGGAGATCTATGTTAACCCATCAGTAGGAGATGATGCTATCGGATCTATGTTATTGCAAAAAGGGAAGGAATCTTAGTATATGAAGCCTCTTCATTACGTTGGCAGAGTGAGGACTGCTCATGAAAGATATTATTTTGAAATTGAATTGGTGATGACGAGTAAGGTTTATGCTTGCATGCGGTTCAGACACTATTTGTTGCAGAAGTCATTCACCTTTCTTACTAGTTATTCATTGCTTCCCCAATTGTTCAATAATTCAAATATAAAAAAAAAAGTGATGAGATGGGTCATTGAGCTCCAAGAATTTCAGTTCACCTTTTTGGTGGAGAAAAGTACTCGGGCTACCCTATCAGATCTTCTCACTTATAAGGATACTCTGGTTTTGGTAAAAGAAGAGGTGGTACGGAAAAAGAAAGTCGAGATTCCTGCCATTTCTAATGCTTCATTGTTGTACTTTGATGGTTCTTATCAAAGAAGTCATGATGTTGCTTCAGGAGGCATTGTCATTTATGATGCACAAGGGAAGCTTATGAGGAAGGAAGGACTAAAACTTGATGCAAAAAGTAACAATGAAGTAGAATACATGGCTCTTAAAGGTGGTTTGCATATTTGGTTACAATTGGGAATTAGACGCTTGCAAATTAAAGGAGGTGCTTTGCTGGTCATGAAGCAAGTGTTGGGAGTATGGAAGAATAAGAACCCTAAACTAAAGAATTTATGCTTCAAAGTGAAAACGCCACTCAAAAAGCTCAAAGCATGGAGTTTGCAGTGCATATTGAGAGATTTCAAAATGAAAAAGCTCATGACGCTGCCCAAGAGATGATCACTTGTGTGTTTGTGGTAAAGGCAGATGCTCCTTTATATCATGGGAGGGAAACCTTATCAAAGGAAGTGGATTTTCTATCAACACGTTCTTTACCTGAAGGTTTACCATCTTCCAAAAAGTATGCGTTCATAAAGAAAGCTAGGAAATACAAAATGCTTGATGACGTGCTTTACTTGAAAGGAGGTGACTTAGCTTTGCGTCGTGTGCCTTGGAAAGAGGAAATTTACAAAATCCTAGAAGAAAATCACGAGGGATCTTGTGGAGGCCATTTTGCTATGAAGATCATGTTGCATAAGGTTTTGCAAGAAGGTTATGTATGGCCCAGTATTCAACGAGATGTTAATCATTGGTGCAAGTCGTGTTTGCCTTGCCAGAGGGATGGGAAAAAGAAATTTGAAGCCTGAATTGCGGAAGACAGTTTTAGCTTTTGATATGTTTGAAAAATGGGGTCTTGATGCTATTGGACCCTTACCTATGACTAGCAAAAGAAATGTTTACATCTTGACAGCACTGGATTATTTGTCACGATGGGCAGAAGCCAAGGCTGTCAAACAAATTACCAGTAAAGAGATGGGAAGATTTGTTTATGAGTACATATGTTGCAAATTTGGTGTGCCACTAGAGTTACTTTTTGATAGAGGACCAAGATTTAGAGGAGAGCTGTCTAATTTCTTATGCAAGAAGCTCAATATACAACATAGGTACAGTTCTCCTTATTATCCACAATGCAATGGTCTCAATGAGAGGTTCAATGGAGATTTGATAAAGATCTTGACAACGATGACTCAAACACATGGGAAGACTTGGGATTCAGAGTTGTCTTGTGCATTATGGGCCTACACAACTGCTATCAAAGCGAGCAGAGGATTTTCCCCTTACCACTTGGTTTATGGCAAGGAATCTTTATTGCCAATTGAAGTGGAAATTCTATGCTCTCAAGTTGTTGCCATTGGAAGATGAGGAGAAAACAAATGCATGGCAAAAAAGGTTATTGGATTTACAATGCTTGCAATTGGATAGAGTTTTAGCTTTGACTTACTATGAGGAAGTGTCAAAGAAGGCTCATCTAAAAGCCAATGCATGCGTGGAGGATAAGAAAATTGAAAAGGGTGATTTGGTGTTGCGATACGATAGTAAGTTGGAAAATACCTTTTAAATCAAATGGGAGGGTCCTTTTACTGTTGTGAATAAATTTGATAATGGCACATATCAATTGGCTGATTTGGGCGGTTCATAGCATAAATATTGTGTTAATGGTTATACATTGAAGAAGTTTCTGGCGCGTTTGATGACAATTGTGACACATGAAATGTTATCAATGGAGGGAGACAATGTTGAGACATTTGAGGATGTAGATGAGGTTTCTGGGGATGCAATGAAGCAATTGTTCACCTTATAAACCTCTGCTTGTCATGAATGACTAAGCAGGCAAGGGGGGGTTGGCAATCTATGTCAGGAATTTTTTGGATAAGCATGAAAATCACTAAGTCATGCCAAAAATCTTTCCCACTAGCCTCATGTATATATGTGTACATAGCCCTGCAAGTTTTGATAGCGGCCTTATAAAAATTCATGTACAAAGGTGTGATTTTTCTAAGCTTGAATGCTAATGTTTTGGGTTGTTTGATACTCCAAAATATGGTTTTTAATAAGTATTATCAGCCGTGCTTTATAGCTTGTGAGTCATACTTGTACATCATGAGTTATGAGCATCCGAAGCGGGCGATCTCAACATAGAAGGTGATTGCAGGTGCATGCAAGAAGGGAACTAGGCCAACTTGAGGGTCTAAGATTAGAAATTCTGAAGTTTTATATTTTTGGAGATAGCCGAGGTGATAAGCTTCGAGCCTTCTGTTACGGTGCGTCATCCGGTCACCGGAGCAGCAAGGTATGTCTCGGGGAAAATTGTCCGAGAAGTCCTCTCATGTTTTGGGACATGTTGGGAATTTTTGGGGAATTTGGGAATCTTGGGGAGAGTTGCCATGTGGCATGGAAGTATCCCACATGGGAAGAGGAGAGGGGAAAGTGGAGGGTACATACGGCAATTTGGGTGCCCATTATGGTCAAAGGTGAAAGGAGCTCTCTCAAGGCTTGGCTATGGGGGCTCGTGGGCTCATGGGGAAGGAGATAGTGCATTTTGTGAGTTCCCACTGCCACGGCAGGCACCTGGCCATTTTTTTGGTCCCCGGACACTTGCCCCCACCCCATTCCTTGGTCAGATGGTCACCGACAGCTCATTTTTCACCCAAAAAAGGCCAAAATTGGACCAATTAAAAGGTGCCCAAGGACAGAACCATGTTGGCTAAGAGGAGAGACAAAATAATTTGGGTTAAGAGAAAAAAAATCCCCCTTTTTAATGGCTACAATTCCCTACACACCCTTTTTACTAACAGAGACTAGCTTTTTTGGAGCTTTTGAGAGATACCCCAACTTCAAAAGCTTGTAACTCTCTTGTCTGCCCTTGAGAAAAATAATAGGATGAGATAGAAAGCTTATTATTATACTTAAATATGCATATGTACACTATAAGAAATATAATTATGTATCTAAAAAAATACAAGATAGATCTTGTAGCATGCGTTCCCACTATGTACGTGTCACAACACGACAACGTCATCAGTTTTGTGTGTGTGTGTGTGTGAGATAGAGAGAGAGTCCTGCTTTTTTTTAATCCCTTTATGTCACTAGGGACCCATCGGACGGGGTTCCCATAAGTTCGTAGGACTTCTTGTTCTGCCACTTGTTCTTCTTAGGGTTTAGGTCCCTTGGCCGGCATCTACAAGTTGGCTCCATTCTTGAGGGCTTTGACATGTCCTTAATTTGTGACAACAAATGTACAGCCTATGGAAGTTTCGAAAAAAGTTACAGATCAGCCTATTAGTGATGCCGTTGTACATGATTAATTTGATGAGGAAAGGGCTGAAAATGAGCAGGCTAGAGGTATGCCAAAATGGTTGGTGGATACTTTGCGTGATAGTAAATTAGATGCACCTTTGTCTAGGTGTACTTGTTCAGGTTCTTTCCATGCATCTTATGCATCAGATTGTTATGCTTTGGCTGTGTCTAGCCTACATGATGTTGAGGAACGTGTGTCTTTTGATGAAGCATAGAATTGAGAAAATTGGATGCCTGCCATGCAATCAAAATATAATGCACTTATAGAAAATGGCACATGGACTTTATTTGATTTGCCTCCTAGCAAAAAGGCCACTGGTACAAAGTGGGTTTACAAGTTGAAACGCAAGCCAGATGGTGAGGTTGATCGCCATAAGGCTTGACCTGTTGCAAAAGGCTATGCGCAACGAAAAGACATAGATTATGAAGAAACTTTTGCTCCCACTTGTCGTATGACTATTGTTCATTTTCTATGTGCATTGGCAGCTCATTTTGGCTTGGATGTACATCAAGCAGAGACATTGCTACTACTTTCTTGAATGGTGACAGAAGTTTATGTAACGTAGCCTCATAGTTTTGTCAAGAAAGGACAAGAGGACAAAGTGTGCAGATGTAAGAAGGCTTTGTATGGGTTGAAGCAATCTACTCGTACTTGGTATGAGAAATTTGACACTCATTTGGTCAAACAAGGCTTTCGTAACAATCCAATAGAAAGTACATTGTATGTCAAGTGTGAGGGCGATGTACTTCTCATTGTTGTTCTTTATGTGGATGGTTTGTTGCTCACTGGTCCCATGAGGCACATATTGATGAATTTAAGGTTGATTTGAATGCTACTTTCAAGATGAAAGATTTGGGGATGTTGCATCATTCCTTGGGCATATAGTTTAAGTCGTGTGATGGTGGTATTGCCTTCTATCAAAGAAGTTACATAGAGACATTGCTATGTAAGTTTGGACTTGAGGATTGCAAACCTATTTCCACTCCCATGGAAATAGGTTTGAAGTTAAGTCTACATGATGTTGATGATCCTGCTGATGTCACTCTTTATCAAACTTCCGTTGGCTACCTCATTTATGTATGCAACATGAGGCTAGATATTCCGTTTGTAGCTCACAAGTCAGCAGATTTATGCACAGCGCAGGGTCTAACCATTGGTAGGCTATCAAGAGGATTTTCTGCTACTCGATTGACACTTTACATCTTGGTTTGTTCTATCCCAAGGGGAGATCATTTCCGTCAAACATACATGCTTGTTTGGACTCAAATTGGGGCTGGTTTTTTTGACACGCGAGTGTCCACAAGTGGTTTTTGTTTCATGCTCGACATTATATGTATATCATGGTTGAGCAAGAAGCAACCTAATGTGGCCACTTCTGGTTGTGAGGTTGAGTACAGGGCAGTCTTCACAGCTAAGATTAAGTGTGCACCACTCAGATGCTAATAGCATGCAAACAAGAAGGAAAACAAGAACCTCTATAGCCTTGCACACACCACACCGTCGGAAGGAGACACCATAAAGCTATGGAAAACACCTATGCCGAACACCTATAAAGTCGAGAAGGAAACATGCCTAATCCAAACCATGATTAGAATTTCTAAAAAAAAAGACCATAAAGATGAATCTTTTTTTGTGTAGACCTCTGTAGAGTATCCATATGCTTGATTTCGACAACATAAACAGACGCTATTTTGATGAATTTTTTACACAAGGTTCCAATCCGAGTTGGAAAACAATTTTAAAATGAAAATCGTAGCTAATGAGCTGAAGTTTTTTCCCATATTTTTACTTTTCTATTTGGAGCAACGGTTGAGGAGATATGATCAAAATACTCGACCCCAGTCTGCCCACATCATGCAGGGGCAGCTCATTTCCAACTTTTCCAATTCCTGTTCACACTGGCTCCTCTCTTCTTGTGTAAACCCTTGGGGGTTCCCTTCACCTATAAAAGGGGACCTCTTCTTCCTTGAAAAAGAGGAACTCAAGCATTCAAGCCATTGATGAGAGGAATTCTTGAGGGAGTGAGTAGTAATGCCTAATTGTACTTATCCCTATTAACATAAGCCCAAGCCTACACTTTCTCCTAGCTAGAGGAAGACTAGCCATTCTTGTACGCTATCCGTGGAAGATCAACTCTAATCAAAGAAAGTGTTGTACTTGGGGTATCAATCAAAGTGGAGTGCTCCCCTCTTCTTCTCTCTCCATCAATAATGGTGCCAAAGGGTTTTTCAAGTAAGATGTGTTCTACATTGATGTTTTCTTGATTTGTTGTTGTTTTCTTTTTCATCTCTAATCCAATATATATATATATATATATATATATATATATATATATATATATATATATATATATATATATATATATATCTAATATTATCTCCTTAACCAAATCTATCTCTCACTCTTAGTAATTCATCCTCTCTACAAATTTTAGGTTCTCTTTGCTACAGGTACATCTCTCCCCGCAGTATCCTTATTGTCTACGAGCAAGAATAGGGCTTGGGAGGGGAAATTCTCATCTCTTCACTTCTCTCATATCTACATTTCTCACATACTATCCTAGAGGAATAACCCACATGATGATCATTTCTATCGCTTTCACTCTGTACAATCTATTAGAATTAACGTATGGATTAGCCGTAAAATACACTTTCAACAACGTATAGTGTTTCTCTTTGGCCCTGAAAGGCTCAATGAAATACTTCTATCACCGGATCCCATCATACTACCTCTCATAGACTATAATTTTTCTTTTGATGTAAGCGTAGTTATCTTGCTATGAACCAAGAGGATTTGTACACACAATTAATCCCAATCACTAGACAAAATATATATATTATGGTAAGCACAAAACTACAATTCCAAAGAACAATTCGTAGCCTATTTGGTCAGCCAAGATTGAATGCCATTAACTCATCCATTAACCCTTTCATATTACCCATGATACGATGTGACCATAGCCTTGATGTTTTCATTTTCGTATTGTTTTGACATTCTCTTTTGTGTTCTTTCTTTGTGTGCGTGAGTGCAAGAGAGAAGAGTGAGTCTTCTTTGATTGCACTTCTTTCCAAACCCTAGTCTTCCTGGCATCTATGGTTTAACTCCTTCATATAGTTTTTGTTGAGTTCTCTCACAAACTCTCACAGCCATAAGCCCGGTGCTTTCCTGGCAAGACCGCAAATTTCTCGACAACGTGGTAGCTGTACAGATGCTCTGTGTTTTGCACTCACTGATGACATGGAAATTGTACAAAAGTTCTCAGATGACACTGACAGAAGGGGGAATGTCAGAGACTACTGACTTGTCAAAGCCCTGAAGAATGGAGCCAACTACAGATGTCGATCGAGGGGCCTAAACACTAAGAAGAACAAGTAGTAGAATAAAAAGTCCTACCAACTTATGGGGACCCCATCGGATGGGGCCCACTGACATAAAGGAATTAAAATAAAGCAAGACTCACACACACACACATGCAAAAATGATGGCGCGGCAGTTGTAGGGACGCTCCACGTTTTGCACTAATTGATGATGTGGTAGTTGTACGAAACTCCACAAATCGTGTTGGCAACCTTTTGGCATTGCTTTTGGACCAGAAGCTTTTGAGTTTTGAAGGATTTTCATGTAAACTGCTTTTGGGTCCTAGGGCCTTAAAATATGTGCTAAGGGCTCATTCTCTGGCATGCTTCTTGGAGAAGGTGCAAAGTGCGGACTATCGGCTTGTACAATGTTGGTGCAACATAAAGAAATACCAAAAGCGGCACAACGGTTTGGGGCCAATACTCTCTGGGGTGGAATTTTGCCACTTCGTGTCGCCTGAAGTGCTAAAATTCTATTGTGTCTGTTCTTTTCTATTGGCACATGGTGCCCGTCTTGTGATAGTGGTATCAGAGCATCAGGCGTGTGCTTTTTTGAAAGCATACTGGTCCGACCAAAGAGAAGATAGAGCAAGATCGCACTTCCAAAGTTCATTGGAAATTTTAGCTTCATGGCCCGACCCCAAACTTATTAGCACTCCCACCCTTACTTCATTGAGCAACGGGCGCGCTCCCGTCTTCACCGCTCATGTCTTGTAGAGCATAATCCATAATGATCACTTGCAAGAGAAGGATCCAAGATTTATTTTGAGGTGCTTTGTTCCTCAAAGACAGTGCCATGCAAATGTTGATAGCTACCAGGCAGCATACTCCAAGTACTTGGCAATCTTTCAACAAATGTTTTGCCTGAATTTATATGATTTTTTACATCTTCCTTTGGAGTGCAACTTCTGGTAGAGTGGGGTATCCTGATATGCTTGCAATGGAAACCCTAGTAGATTATAACTTGAAATTTCTCAACATCTCTTAGTAGATGTCTCTTCATGAGAAGTTGACCTTGGAGGTCCAGTGCGATTGCTATCTTGGGACTACCATCACCGCCAAAGAAACACTATATGTCCAAGAGCTTATGGGACCATGTTGTGCTTGGCTACGAACTTATGGAATGAACTTAATCCTAATTTTTTTGCCGCAAGTTTCAAGTTGGAAAGCCAGTCAACTTTTTGAGCTCAATTGATGTCTAGATTTCTTTTTAATTTTGAAATTTGTTTGAGAACTTGTTCGATGATTCTTTTTGGAATTTGTTTGAAATGGATGGTATCTGTTTTCAACCTATCTTGGTGCCGATTTGAATTGTTTGACTTTGGTTTTAAGACTGGTTTCATTGATTGGTGATTTTACTCCCGGGACGAGAAGCAAGAAATACTGTTTTGGTATTGTTTGAACCTCCGAACGACGCAGGCAGATGCCTGGGGAGCGTTTGGTTGTATGCTTGTAAAATAATTGTTTTTGTGACTCTCAGCCCAAACTTGGATGGTTATGCGGGAGGAGAATTAATAAGTTTGAGTAGTGGTTACTCTCAGCACCTCCAAATGACGCAGGCTACGGCCTGGGGGGCGTTTGGTTGTAAAAGGCCTCTATATCTCCCGGCCCATACCATTTTGGGTTTTTAGAGAGGAGTGATGAGGAAGACGTTGAATATCTCCCGGCCCAAACCTTGTTAGGTTATGTGGGAGGAGTGTTTATCGGCAACTTTATGTTTCTATGTCTTGTGACATGCATATGTGAGCATTTGTGTTGCATTGTGATGTGCCAACCATTGAATATTCCTAATTGGATGAGATTCCCTAGGTATGTTATTTTTAGTGCATCAAGAACTTGTGGAAGGTCGGTGCGTTTTGTGTGTGATGGCTAATTTTACTACGCCAAAATATCAAGAGTTTCAATCTAGACAAAAGGAGAAGACAACTCCTTGATCAAAATAGCCAAAAGGAGAAGCTAACTCCTTAACAAAAAGAGCAAACTAATTTTCCCTCAAAAGTTTTTGAGCTAACTTGAGTTGTTTTGCAGATATGTTGTAATCACGGATAATTACTCTCTTTCACGAAGGGGAAATGTCCCAAATTACTGACGTGTTAAAGCCCTGAAGAATGGATCCAACTTGCAGATGCCGGCCAAGGGGCCTAAACACTAAGAAGAACAAGTAGCAGAAGAAGAAGTCCTACCAACTTATGGGGACCCTGTCCGATGGGGCCCAGTGACATAAAGCGATTAAAATAAAGCAGGACTCACACACAAAATTGATGACATGGCAATTGTATGGATGCTCTGCGTTTTGCACTGATTGATGATGTGGCAGTTGTACAAAATTGCACAAATCGTGCTGGCAGCTTTTTGGCATTGCTTTCAGACGAGAAGCTTTTGAGTTTTGAAGGCTTTTCATGTAAATTGCTTTTTGGGCCTAGGCCCTTTAAATATGTGCTAAGAGCTCATTGTGTGGCATGCTTCTTGGAGAAGGTGCAGAGTCTAGAGTACCGGCTTGTATAGTGTTGGTGCAATATAAAGAGATACTAAAAGGGTCACCAAGGTTTTGGGCCAATACTCTCAGGGGTGGAATTCTTCCACTCCGTGTCATGTATCGACCCTCTCTTTTTGTTCAGTTGTTATTGAAGTGCTAAAATTTTGTTTAATTTGTTCTTTTCTATTGGCACATGGTGCCCGTCTTGTGACATTTGCCTCATTGGAATTTACATTTGTATTTCCACCATTGAAAAGAGGCAACAAAGTGTCATAAATGTCATGTGAGCTTACATTATTGTCTCTAGTACATGACAGTAAGGGGCTGAATAGAATCTTCCACAAACACAACATTCCATGAAACCAAAATACACATTGTTTGTGGATGATACAACCTATAACCTTTGCTTTCAGCACTATAACCAACAACAATACATTTGATAGCCTTATCATCCAATTTTTTGCTCTGTGTTTGTGGCACCAAAACATATGCCAAACAATCAAAAACATGCATGTGCTCAATAGAAGGCTTTCTATCATGCCATGCTTCATATGAAGTAATAGGATGCAAAGTTTTGTAGGACACCTATTTAGTACATAAGTGGCACACATGATGTCCTCAATTAGAGTTGATCTTCCAAGGTTAGCGTGTGGCAAGAATGGCTAGTCTTCTTCTAGGAGAAAGTGTAGGCTTAGGCTTATATTAATGACTAAGTATAATTTGGCATTACTACTCCCTCCCTCATGAATTCCTCTCATCAATGGCTTGAATGCTTGAGTTCTTTTCAAGGAAGAAGAGGTCCCCTTTTATAGGTGAAGGGAACCCACAAGGGTTTACACAAGAAGAGAGGAGCCAGTGTGAACAGAAACTGGAAAAGTTGGAAATGAGCTGTCCCTGCATGATGTGGGCAGACTGGGGTCCAGTATTTTGATCATATCTCCTCAACCGTGGCTCCAAATAAAAAAGTAAAAATATGGGCAAAAACTTCAGCTCATTACCTGAAACTTCCTTTTTATATATATTTTCCAATTTGGGTTGGAACCTTGAGTAAAAAAATCATCAAAATAGGGTTTATTTCTGGCAGCAAAAGTCTTCCTGTGGTCCCCTTAGCTTAGACTTTCATTTGATTCCAAAGGACACCTCATGCCATATGAAAGTATGACATTGCTCCTTGAAAAAGTTTTGTAATCATGCTTGCAATAATGCATTAAAATAAGTGTATCTTTGAAATCATGCCAGCTAGTGTCCCACTAGGATTTGATTCCTTCCTAGTAGCTATTTAAAAAGAACTATAAGAAAAATACATAGAATATATATATATATTGGAGTTTACCCTAGATATAGGATCTAGCTAGGGTGTGAGATGATAATGAGATAGTAGAAATAAAGAATCAATGCTTTTTGCCCCAAGTTAAAGAGGCGAAGCTATTGACGCTTTTCCCATAGTATTTTCTGATGGTAAAGTAAAAATAGGTTACCCTTGAGAAAAATAATAGGATGAGATAGAAGGCTTATTATTATACTTGAATAAGCATATGTACATTATAGAAAATATAATTATGTATCTAAAAAGTTACAAGATAACTCTTGTAGCATGCGTTCCCACTATGTACATGTCACAGCACGACACCGTGTCAGGTTGTTATTTTCCCAGCTTCGCCATAACAGCTAATTATATCATCCAAGAGGAACTTACATACCCCTTCTGTGCTTTTTGTTCTTAGAGCACGACCTTCAACTTGGTTGGTTAAATCTTCCCGTGAGATCACTATGTATCTCATTTTCCATAAGCCCAATGGCATTGTAACAAGATCTACTACCCACTTATAGTGCATGGCCAATGGTTAAGTAGGGTACAACCCATCACGATGACGTACATTTGAATACATTTGACAGGTTTCACAAGACTCCACAAAGTGAGATACATCTTTATACATGCCTTTCCACCAATACCTCTCTTTCATTTTAGTAAAGGTGGCTCATACAGCTCTATGTCTAGCATAAAGACTCTCATGAAACTTTTTCATAAGCTCATTTTGAGAATCCTTATCATTCATGACTCTCAACGGCATTCCATTTCTTAGTTTCGGACACTTTCATAAGTACCCATCTTTCAAAAAGTATCCATAGGTCTTTCTCCGTATTCTTTTGAACTCTTGGTCAATCCACCCTTCTTGCCTTGTCAAAGTGCTCAGATAACGTCCAATTAGAAACCAGTCACCTTGATATAGGTCCTCGGTAAATGACTCAAGTGCATTTGGCAGACATACATGATCACCCTTTGCATGAGAGATACTATAGAACTGTGTGCCTACATCATCGCCATCAACAACCATGTCTTCTTCATTTTCATACCTTGCTCTTGAAAGCATATCTGCGGCTGGATTATCTTTCCCTGCAATATGATTAAATTCTGGATTCAAGGACTTTATGTAGGAAATCCATCTCAACATAGCAATGTCAAGAGTTGATCAACTTGTGATCATTCCAGGAAGGGGTAGACAATCAGTCTCAACTATTACTTTTGATCCTAGAAACTACTCTTTGTCACATTTCAAAGCTGTGACTACTTCCATAACTCTCTTTTTACATGTGCATAGTTGCGTTAATGAGCGCTCAGGACTTTTGCTCCAAATCTCACCACATATTGCATGTCATCATCATTATCTTGCCCAATCGCCCATCCAATTCATGTGGGGCTAGTATCCACTTTCACAAGTACATATCTTACACATTCATAGTTTGCTTTCCTCAAAGGTGGAGACATAAGCAACAACTTCTTTAATTTCCTCATGGCATGTATATGCATTTCTTCCCATTGAAACTTTTGGTTCTTTCTCAAAAGTTGATACAAAGGCTCTGCTATATGTACATAATGTGGAATCCAGATAACATAAAATACTCATGTACCCAAGAACCTTCTAACCTCAGTGACATTCATACATTTCTCTTTCATTCTCTGAATTACATCAATCTTTGCAGGACAAGGCCTTCTACCATATGGCCCGCACATATGTCCCACAATAAGAACTTCATTCACACCAAACACTGAATTTTGGCCAGACAAGATAATGTTCACCTCTTCCAATCTTGACAAGATCTCATCACAATCATTGATATGGTTTTCCACATACTTGCGGCACCCCCTTGAGTCCAGATCCACATCTGTATTGCTTACATATCACATCCTTTGATTGGCACATCATCAAGGAAAGGCATTGTAGTTTGCAGTATGAGGTCGCATAGGACTTTGTTTATACCATTCATCATATGTGTAACTGAATTAGTGTCCCCCCGAGGTAAGGTGCACATCCTTACTAAACCTAAGGGTGTCCTCATGGTAGTTAGGTCCCTGATTTCCATTGCTAGTTGGAACTGATCATACCCTGAGTACAAATCTCCCATAGAATATATTGCCATTCCTACAAATTCCTCTCCAAACTCATTGACAACTCGCCCTATACCCACATTTTTTATTGTCACCTTATTTACAGGTTGCATGTCTTGAATAAAGCGTAAAGAGCCATTTTTCTTCGAAATTGTGAACCACCTGTTTGAATATGGAGCACAAGAAGGCTCCATAATACCCATATTGATCTTTTCATTAATAAGCAACTCCCTGAGTTTTGGCAAATGAGACTTTGTATGTAACAGGAATAGGCCTCAAGTTTCAAGGTACATGAGGGATAGTGAAGATCACCATAGGAGCAACAATAGATGGATCAACACACCCTATCTCATAAGACTCAAATGAAAAAGCTTTTCTGTGTTTGGAAAGCATGTCTTCAAAGCACATCTTTTTATCTTTTGTCAAAATGTCCTCGCAACCAACCTTTAACTCCTTCAAAGGGTCCTATGTGAACTTGTGTCCAATCTTGCTTGGGTCACGAAGGCTAGGTTGCAAAGCAGCTTGTTCCATCTTATTTGTGCAATCTTTTGGTAGAGGTAATGCCATTGATTTCACTTTCTTTGCCACAGACTTATACTTAGTCTCCACTCGTACATCAACACCTTGAGCATTTTTGAAGTCCTCAATGACCTTGTACATTTCTATTGAGCATACTTTCACAACCTCACTTCCCATATGAAAATTGCAATCCACTAAAGACTCCAAGTCTTGCATATTATCCACAAACGAACACTCATCAAACACACCTGCAATACATTCACCATCTTCTAGTAAACCATTCATCTTAAAACCTCTTTGTACACTATTTACATGTTTTTGTTCACCCCGCTTTAAGTCCTCACATTTTGTAAAAGCAATAGATCCATAGTTTGTTAATCCTACAAAACCTGTAAAAAATGTTTCCTTTGAATATACATCATGCATGAACTTTTTTCTTCTTGTACCACTACAATCCCGCTCTACAATGGTACATGGCCAAAACCCTGCATATCCGTGTAGTCCTTGAATTCTTTGTTTGTCTTTGGAAAGGGTTGTTCTCTAAGACTTTCATGGTTCCTTTCATGGTCCACACGAACAACAAGGAATTGTACTGCATGCTTCCCATCCTTGCTCCTAATCCTTGCATAAGATGACCCATCATACATCACCTTGGTTTCCATGCGAGTAGTAGTGATGTATGGCTGTCCAAGTATAAGAGGGTATGTAGACATCTTCTGCACAGAGAAATTCTAGTCATCTTTCACATCCCCTATAGTCACCTTTACATTTGGACAAGCTCTATCCCCTGATGAGTTGTTTGCTACACGAATCATCCATCCATGATTTATATCAATTGGAAATTTTCCTTTTTGATAAAGACTCTTTGACATGAGGTTAATTTTTGACCCATGATCTATCAACACAATGTATGGCTCTTCTAAGTCTCCCACTGTTACTAGGGTCTTAGTAGTTGCTCTTGCCCAGTGACTCTTCAATTAGTATCTCTTGTGAGTGGTCTTCACTTCATCTTCATCAACCAAGAAGTGAATGTGTTTTACTCCTCCCTTAGACTTGTAGCATCCAAGAATAGTTTCTTCACCTTGCTAGCCGTAGACCTGTACACCCTGTGCATTTAAAGTCTCTTATTCACCCTGTACATGGATAGATTCAGTAAGAGACTGTCGCTTCCTCTTTATGATACCAATTATTTCTTAGTGGAATTCCCACTTTGCTATACAAAGGACCTCACCCAAGGTAAATTCCACCTTACTATTTAGAATCCTCTCTTCCAAAACCTTTTTAAGATCCGTTTCTGCCTCTATATCGGATTGGAGTTGGACATCGGACCCTTTGCTTTCGATTTTGTTGCATCCTTCTTGTTTTCTTTAGAGGCTTCTTGCATAGGCACTTCGAGGACAGGCATCTGTTGTAGGGAAGGTGATCTAGGAGGCACTGTGTCTTTTCTACCTCCACTTCTTGTGGACCTCTTTGAAGGACCTTCATCCCCATTGTCGCGCCTACACTCCTCGTTGCCCTCTTTGAAGGACCTTCATCCCCATTCTCGTGCCTACGTTTCTCTTCAACAATGGTCTCATTTGCTTGACATTTGGCAATGTATGCATGCAATGATAAAGAGTTCACAGGGTCATTCCAACCTGTTTCTAGCGGAATGCCATCTCCAGCTTCATGTAAAACCTCTGTAGTCATTTTAATCTTCATAGAGGATTCTATAGCACATGGCCATATCTCTCGAATGGGGATGAAGGACCTTCATCCCCATTCTCGCGCCTACGTTTCTCTTCAAAAATGGCATCATTTGCTTGACATTTGGCAATGTATGCATGCAGTGACAAAGAGTCCACAGGGTCATTGCAACCTGTTTCTAGCCGAATGCAGTCTCCTGCTTCATGTAAAACTTGTGTAGTCATTTTAATCTTCATAGAAGATTCTATAGTGCATGGCCATAGCTCTCGAATACCATTAGATTCCTCTTCTCCAACCTTGACTGATCTCTTTCTCTTAATATGATCCACCTTCAACCCATAGGCGGTTGCCTCAACCATTGAGATGGCATGGCTAGTAGCCATGTCCTCAACTAGTTTGTTCATCCCCCGTTTGCCAAAGTTTGTCCCAAAGAGCTTACCTGTTTCACTTAAGTGAATAGTTCCATCCTTAAAGAAAACAAGATCCTTTGTCAAAGTGTCTTTAAAACTTTCACAATCCCTCCTTCCATGGTCAGTACTATCACACCATATGCATCTATTTACAAAGCCTTCTCTGTTTTGAGGTCTTTGCCCTATAGATGGTCATCATGGTTGCCCCTTTTCTTCTAGCCTTGTAAGCTTTAACTTGAGCTCTTGCATTCCCTTGAAAATATCATCTAGAATGGACTTGTCACTCTTTGGAACCACAATAACAGGCTTTATAGGACTCTTGAGAACACTTGGGACTTGAGTAGGGTTGACTATCATCTTGTCTCTTCATCATTGTCGCTTAGTTAGCAACAAAATGGCATCTTCAACTTCATTCCAATTAGTCTTTAAGCCTTGTTCCGCATCCTTATCCTCAAGTAGTAGCTCTAACTTCTCTTGAATCTCTTTACATGCAGCCTGCAAAAACAACTTTGTCTTCTCCAAGTTTAGGGTATCCTTTTCAGTCCTTGAAAGTTGATCATAACAGCGTTCAAATTCCCTTAGTAGTTTGGTAGGCAAGAGCCCAACACCATTTTAGATAATTTGGAAAAATCCCGTTTCCCAAATTCTAAATGTGTATGTTAGGATTGTGTTATTTTATGATTTCTAAGCTCTAGTTTCCTTTAATTTAGATAAATTATCATGATTGTATGAGTCTGGTTTAATTTCTCTATTATAAAGTTTAAGAATAAACCTCCAATATAGTTTTTGGAAAGAGGATTTGTATGACATCAATGCTTTTCAAAATTCAACAAATGCTTCTAGAAGTAGCTACTCAAAAAATGAGGTGTCAAAAAAACCAATTGATATGATTTTAAAGCAACATATAGATTGATTATAGCAATTAAAAAAGATAATATGTAAATGCAAATACTATTAAACACTCTGGTCATAATTTGGTGACCTTAATTTATGTATAACAAAATACTTGGTCATGGTTTTGTAGCATGCTATCAAGTTTCAAATACACGATAATTTAAACAACATTGAAACTAATATCTCACACTTAAAAGTCTAAAAAATACTATATAGTATCATATGGCTATAAGACCATGAGATGCCATCTATTGCAACTATGGCCTTAAGGCCATATGGTGCTCTTTGTAGAAATGTCTATGACTTTAATATGTCTCTTTATGACCTCAAGGACATAGGGTTAGGATTGTTAGCAAATCCCAATGTATAAAGAGATCCAGTCCTTCAAAGCCATATGGGACTTTATTTATGTGCCACCCTATGTCCCTAAGGCTGTAGGTTGTCTTAGGGACACAAGATGTTGTTTATGCCAATAAGAAACCCTTCTATGCTCTATGTTGGCACTCTATGTCCCTAGGCGCACAAGGTGTGCCTCGTATGCTAGTTAGAAACCCTTTATTCTATATGTTGTCACTATATGGCCTTAGACCATAGGGTGCCCTCTGTGCTAGTAAGAAATCCTCTATAGTCT
This sequence comes from Adiantum capillus-veneris, assembly GCF_014529385.1. Taxonomy (NCBI): domain Eukaryota; kingdom Viridiplantae; phylum Streptophyta; class Polypodiopsida; order Polypodiales; family Pteridaceae; genus Adiantum; species Adiantum capillus-veneris. The sequence goes on along the minus strand of NC_140940.1, from coordinate 71,222,675 downwards.
GTGTTTGCACCCTATGGACCTAGAGCCACAAGGTACCCTCTATGCTAGTAAGAAATCCTCTACGCTCAATATTGAGACCATGTGGCCCCAAAGCCATAGGATATCCTCTATGGTAGTGAGAAAAACCCTCTATGATCTATGTTCACAAACAATTAAAAAATCTAAACAATACTATAGAGTATCCTATGGCCCTAAGACCATAAGAAGCCATCTATTGCACCTATAATTCCATTTGGTATTTTATTTAGCTATACAAAGTTAAATGAGGCACTTACTTAGATAAATTATCATAATTCTAACTTTGAATTTATTTCTTAACATAAAACTACAATATAAAAACTCCTAATATAAGTTTGTGCCAAAGAATCAATGTTAAGATGAAGATTTTTTACATCAAGTACATGCTTTAAAACTTCACTCAAAGGTTTTAGAGATGGTGTCTCAAAAAAAGGAGGTATTTAAAAACACCATTTGATGTGAATAATACGAATTGTATACATTGATTATGTCAAAATAGTATAAAGTATAGACATAAATATTACCACCAACTTGATAGTTTCATAAAAATGATGGTCTTCATCGCATGTACAATAAAGTACTACTAGAAAGAGTATGATATTTCCAAGATTGAGAGTGTTCCAAAAAAACCGTTTTGTAACACTACCAAATGTCAAGAACATTCTAATTGTTTGGATCACGTAATAAAGACAATTAATAAGAAGAAAAAGTTAACAATACCATAGAAGCATCAAACAATGAAACCAAAGAACTTGAATGAGAGAAGTCTCCTCACAATAGGATGCACTTCATTAAAAAAATAGTTTAAAGATGTTTCAATATATCCCACAACATTCCATCAAGTTTAAATTTTGAAAAGTACACAATGCCAAATACTTGGGTAGATGCTATTTAGAATACTTAACTAGTACACTTCAAATGGCCTCCTTCTCTTGAGATTTTGAGTCCTTTGAGACATATAACATTGCATTACATAGTGAGTCTCAGGATCAGGATGGAACGTCATTACAAAATTCTCTATGGTATAGTCTCTCTTGTCTTTAGCATACAACCATACACATAACCATGGAACAATTTCATCTTTTAAGAAACTTTGAAGCAATTGAGTAGGTTAGTTTCAAAACTTTGGAAAAATCATATAAGTTCCTTGCATATTCCACATCACTCGATATGAACTATCGTCAAATATTATAGTGTTGCCCCCATCTAAATAATCAAATAGCTTCCATATGGTCGAAAGATTTTTGTGATAGGCTCTTTTGTAACCGGTCATGAAATTTGAATTTTAGCAGCACCGGTTATCCATAATCATCTTGAATTTGTGACTTTGTGTAGGAAAACAGATCTTGATTATGTGTTGAGCTTTTTGTAAACGATGGCAGCTCCAAATCCAAACCTCAAAGAACTCAAAGCAGAATCTTAAGAAATACTCTGCATCTGGACTCACCGCATACACCTCATTGTTATCTTCTACAATGCACATGTACTTGGTCCAGGTTGGCCTTGATTGAAGCTCAAATGTTGCAAGAAGCACACCCTTTAAATCCAAGATAAGTGTTCTTTTGTCCTGTTTGAAAGATGTTGGTAGTTAATGAAACCATTGCTCTTGGTTTGAATGTGATATTTGATGTAATATGAAAGGAAGCTCCTCTATTATAGCAAAACATTTTTGCTTAGAATCCCTGAAATGATTTTTAAAAAAAGTTAATATAGAGATCTTAAGTGTGTTGAAGACCTTAGGGACATAGAGTGCTAATTTGTGGTTACACTTAGTAAGTCCTATGCAAGAACACATGCCAAACTATGAGCCTATGGCCTTAGAGTCATAGGGTGTTGAGACCATAAAGTGAAATTCCCCCAAGGTTATAGAGCAAGATTTGACCTTATGAGCATGTAGATTGTCCTTGATGGCACAGTGAACTCAAATTTCAAAGCAGACAACTATAAAAGCTTTTTTAAAAAAGAGCATTTGGCACATGAAACTTAGAATTTACTTATAGTATTGAAAGACAATTTAAAAAACTATTAATCATTTACACCTTCATATATCTTGAAACCCTAAGCACTCTAACAAAGTCTCTGAGTACATAAATATCTTTGTAAATGACAAAATGTTACAAAACATTGCTCCATTATTTCTTGATATAGGGCTATTTGAGATCATACTGAGTTTTTAGATGCTTTATATAATTCCTAGCTTCATGTACTTTGATCTCACAGGCTCCTTGTATCCCAATTTTTGGGCAAGCATGATTGCTTCTGTACCTTTCAAGGATGATAATGATTTGATATTCTTTAAGACCCTTACTTTTTCTCGATCACGTGTTGAAAGTTTCTTGTCTTGACTTCGAGTGGACATTCCACTAGTGCTAGATGTTGTAACTTTCTCATCGTGAAGAGGACGAGAAACTTCTGGTAGCCTTCCCGTGGAGTAGGTTTTTCCTATAAAAATTAGATTTCTCTACTCCCACTCTGCAACAACCTTGTGTATACGGTTATAAAGCTCATGACCTTGAGAAATGGGTGCTTGTCCATATAAATGAGACTCTGTATCTCTGCGCATGTCATTAACATGATTGTGAGATTTGATATATGGTAGCAGCTCCCCAAGGAGGATATTATTCTCCTCATCATCAACATTAAATGATGGTGGAAAAATACAATTCAATGCAGGAGTCACACATCCCTTTAATGGTTCATCATCTACAAGAAGCAATCTTCTTGCATCAAGCCCAAATTTTGATGATGCAATAGCCACCAACGGTTTGAAAAGTGCTTCTACTCTTGGATTATCCAAGCAAGTGATCCTTGATTCTATGCATGGTTGATATTGGCTTTGCTCCCAGATCATAAAGAATGGAAATTTTTCTTTAGCTTCCTTTTCTAAAATCTTGATGATGTCCACAACATGCATGTCATTAGCAGCTGACCATATCCCTACATTGAAATTGCTAAGTAGAGCCTTTAAAAACTCAATGCATCCTGGACAAAGAACAATATGCTCATGTCCAAACTTTAAGCTCTTCATTTTCTTGGACTTTTGCCAGCATCTCCTCAGGAACAATCCACACAAGCTCACTATTATAGTCAGCATTGGTTTGTTGGTGGATGGAAGGTCTGACTCACCATGCACTTCGATTTCCAAATCCTAGGGTGCTAAAATATATGTGTTGGATTCTCCTTCTGGCGTTGCACATGTTATGGAACTTCCATTGCCTTCTACTTCCATTGTGGTGTCATGCAATACAATTCCCAACTCTTTGGGCTACTAGAATATTTTCATTGGATTCTTCTTCTTCCCTTGCACATGTGCTGGAACTTTCACTGTCTTCTTCCATTGGATTACTCTTTAAATTTATCTCCAGTCGTTAGAGCAGTTGACCTTCAAAGACTTGTAGATTCTTGTCATCTTCGTTCAGAAACTCTTTGGTTGACATGGAGATAGATAGAATCTTTCCCAGTAGGGTCAATGGAATTAGCATCCTCTATACCAACAATCTCGAGTAAAACTTTGTCAGCCCGCAATATCTTGTTGAAGGACTGCAAGTTTAAAGAACACCTAATTTTAGATTCCAAAGTATCTACATTTTGATAACTCTTTTTTGTCACACTCTTAGAAAAAACTAATCGCAAATAGCAAATTTACTAACTGACAACACATCTACAATGAATTTATTTGTATGCTCCTTATTGTCTAGAGATTCCTAATCTTTATCTAGCTACATTAGTTCTCTATCCATGATGGTGGCGCCTAGAAGTATACTTGGAGAAACATTTATTCCTTTAAGCTCTAGAGCACAAGTCTCATTTTCTATTTCCATGATCTTCTTGCATTGGATGATTTCCTTGACTAAGTTTCTTACGGCCTTCACGCCATACGGTTCTCTTTGTAGATATCTCTATGACTTTAAGATAATCCAAAATATATCTCTTTATGGCCTCAAGGCCATAGGGTTGAAATTGTTGGGAGGTCTCAACATATAAATAGATATATGTCTTCAAATCCGTATGGTACTTTATTTATATGTCACCCTATGGCCCTAAGGCCATGGGTTGTCATAGGGCCACAAGATGCCCTCTATGAGCGCTAGTAAGAAACCATATATGCTTTATGTTGGCACCCTATGACCCGAGGGCCACAAGGTCTACCTCTTATGCTAGTAAGAAACCCTTTATGCTACATGTTGTCACTCTATGGCCTTTGGGCCATAGGGTTCCCTCTGTGCTAGTAACAAATCCTTTATGCTCTATGTTTGCACCCTATGGACCTAGGGCCATAAGATACCCTCTATGATAGTAATAAATCCTCTATTCTCTATGTTTGCACCCTATGGACCTAGGGCCACAATGTACCCTCTATGCTAGTAAGAAATCCTCTATGCTCAATATTGAAACCCTATGGCCCCAAGGCCATAGGATGTCCTCTATGCTAGTAAGAAAAACCCTCTAGGCTCTATGTTGGCACCCTATGGAGACTTGAGTGCCACAAGGTACCCTTTATAATGCTACTAAGAAACCTTGTATGCTCTAGGGGAGCACCAAATAGTCCCTAGGCCACAAGGTTCCCTCTATGCTAGAAAGAAAACCTCTACGGTCTACATTGACAACCTATAGCCCTCGGGCCATAGAGTGCATCAAATGGCTCCTAGGCCACATATTTCCCTCTATGCTAGAAAGAAAACCTCTCCGCTCTACATTGACACTCTATGGCCCCAAGGCCATAGGGTTCCCCTTACGCCTAGTATGAAACCATTGAAACTCTATATTAGCATCTAAAGACCGTAGGCCACAAGGTGAGCTCTATGTTAGTAAGAAACCATCTAAACTCTATGTTGGTAACCTATGGCCCAAAGGCCATAGGATAGCCAAGGAACCCTTTAGGAGCATTCCCCACAAAGACCACCCAATGGCCCCATGGTGATTTAGTGGCCTAGGTGCCCTTCTTAAGACTCTTTTATTTTTGTATCATATGGCCCCAGGGAAATAATCTATCCTCTATGCTATCAAAAAAACCATTTATGCTCTTTGTTGGAATCATATGGCCTGAAGGCCATACGGTGCTCTCTATGCTAGCAAGAAACCCTCCATGCTATATGTTTGCACCCTATGGCACCAAGGACACAGGGTGTCCTCCATGATAGTAAGAAACCCTCTATGATCTAAGTTTACATCCCATTTGACTATGTTGACACCCTATGGCCCCAGGGCCATAGGGTTCTCCCTAGGGCCACAAGGTGCACTTCAACCTAAGAAGAGACCCTTTATGCCCTAAATTGGTACTCTTTGGCCTCAGCGTCATAGGGTGCCTTCTATGCTAGTAGGATACATTATATGGTCTAGGTTTCCACTCTATTGCATAGGGCTAAAAGGTTTGCTCTATGAAGAAACCATGTATACTATATGTTGGCAGTGTATGTCCCTAGGGATAGAAGGAAACCCCATTTGACTATGTTGACACCCTATGGCCCTATGGCCATAGGGTTCTCCCTAGGGCCACAAGGTGCCCTTCAACCTAGGAAGAGACCCTTTATGCCCTAAATTGGTACTCTTTGGCCTCAAGGTCATAGGGTGCCTTCTATGCTAGTAGGATACATTATATGGTCTAGGTTTCCACTCTATTGCGTAGGGCTAAAAGGTTTGCTCTATGAAGAGACCATGTATACTATATGTTGGCAGTATATGTCCCTAGGGATAGAAGGAAACCCTAGGGCTATAGGGTGTCCTCTATGCTACTATCATATGGTCCAAGGGCCAGATAGTGACCAAGGTATCATGTGTGTGAGAATTATCTACTATATATACAAAAACCACTTTATGTCACTATGGCGTCCCAAGGGCAACAATGTGCTAATAAAAATCCCTCTATGCTCTATGTTGGCACCCTATGGCCCCAAGGCCATAGGGCGGTCTTTATGCTAGTAAAATTCCCTCTATGCACTATGTTTACGTGTATACTTATTATAAGAAGCCATTTATGCACTATGTTGGTGCCTTATGACCCTAGATCCATAAGATGTCCTCTATGGTAAAAGAGAAATCATACATGGGATATGATGGCATCCTATGGTCCTAGGGCCATAGGGTGTCCTCTATGGTAGCAAAATGTGTAAGTTAATACTGTGATAAATATGCAATCCAATATACAAAATTGAATCATTATCATACATCATACATTTGTTGCTTTGCCACACAGTTGAAGGGGTCTTTGCCTTCAAATATCATCATAACATACAAACATTTAAATCAAATTTGCAAGTACTTTAATTCACAAATGCATTGATCTGTTGGTGGATGGAAGGTCCGGGTCACCATGCACTTTGATTTACAAATCCTGAGGAGCAAAAGTATTTGTGCTAGATTCTCCTTATGGCATTGCACATGTTTTGGAACTTTCATTGCCTTCTACTTCCAATTTAAAAACTTAAACAATGGTTATACATTATACAATCATTTCTTTGCAATAAACCTTGATACAATGTTCTGATTGCTACATGACAAGCTAAAAAATTCTACTAGTCCTAGCTTCCCTCTATTGAAAAAAATTAAAGATATAAATTCGAATTCTCTGCATCATCTAGAAGAGAAACAAAATCATAGTTTGGAACAAAATACTCGCACTTTATATCTTTGAATAAAATCTTGTTACAATTAAAGAACTAGATCTTCACATAATCCAAAGGACAAATGCTTCAATAACCATTTATACTCGATGTTTACTATCTAAGAAAATAATTGGCATTTACAAAAAATGTTGAATATATGTTTAATCTAGTTAGGTGCAATACAAAGATAATTATTTCAAAGCGAATATGTTTAATCTAGTTAGTTGGATACAATGATAATTATCTCAAACGCTTACACCATCAATTCACAATAGAAGAACTTACACCCAACAAAAAATGATCATACATCAATTGTTCAAACTCTCATTTTGAAATTTTGAAGACTAAATACTTTTTAGTTTTTTCTAGCTTATTTCATTCTCAATAGAATATTAAACCTTAATCACAAGATAAGAAATATATGTGCATCCATGGGGTGGTTTAAGTGTCCCTGTGGAGATTCTATGTCACCACCCTATGGCCCTAAGGACTTAGGGTATCCCAAATGCTCTTGGATAACTTATGTTTCCTTCTACAATAGCCCAAATACTTATGTGCCCGTTTAGAGACTTTATGTAATCACTCTATATACATAAGATTGTAGGATAGCTGTGTTGACACCCTATGGCCTTAAGGCTGTAGACTAGCCCAAATGCTTATTTGACCTTTTAAAGACTCTATGTAATCACCCCTATATCCGTAAGATTGTAGGGAAGCCAAATGCTTTTGGGGGATTCTATGTTGACACCCTATGGGCCTAAGGCTATAGAGTAACCCAGATGCTTATGTGCCCTTTTAGAGACTCGGTGTAATCACCCTACATCCGTAAGTTTGTAGGGTATCCCATTTTCTTTTGGGGGATTCTATGGCCCTAGGGCCATAGGGTGTCATGTATACAAAGAACTCTATGATCCTCAAGTCATAGGGTATTCTTCCCAAACCTCATTTGATCAATTAACTTTAGAGTATTACATAATATATCTTATACATAATATATATCTTATGACCATATATAAATGTAGAATTCTATTTACCACAGCATGTCCATATAATATCATACACTTAAGTCTAATTCATTTATTGTGAAAAAACTCAAACTCGCAAGTTCACATTTTTTCAAAGAAAATAAATTGAGAAAAATAACGAGCCAAACATCAATGTTTTTAACATCATGGGCAGATTTGAGATGGGACAAATAAAATAAAATGACAATAATAATAATCTAAAATCAGTAATGTAATATCATGGGTGGCTAGCTTAACCTGTTTCCTATAGAATTTCTAGAATTGCCTCAGCACTTGCATCCAATGGTTCTTCAATTTCTTCTTCCTCTGAATCCTTGGCATTGACTTTATCTATGTTATCCACACCTGCCCACCTTCTAAGATCAAGGTCTTCTTATACTATGGAATGGTACAGAGATTCCAATTGCGTCATTTGATCACTACTACATGCAGCTGATATCACCTTTCTCTGTTGTTGTAGTGCCTCTTTAGTCCCATAGCCTAATGAGAAGATGTCTATCACTTGATCATCTTCTTTGAGACAGATGCATTTGATTGCACGATGTACAAAAAAGGATTTGGACGTGGTCACAGCATCATACCCGTCCGTCATTGATGCAGAGAGTATGCATTGGCTCCAACACTGACTCTTTAACACTAGAGTAGTTGGTGTACTGCTCTCCTTGACTGAAAATTTCCCAAACCCCAAAAATTACTTCGCGAAGAGCACATGTTTGGATGGTCTTTGATCCCGTTAAGGAGCTCAAAGGTAGAACGTGCATTTCATACCATTTAGCTTTTTCAGAAATTACCTTCTCTAGGGAAGCAGCATGCTGACACTTGACTAAGCCGGAAATTAAAAACTATGATGGTTGATGTGCTACCCCACATACTCCATCAATTACTTTACCAAATTGGGCAGCACTCCAACCACTAGATGTAAGACTTTTGTGTGTTGTGTCTATGATGCAAACACCAACATGAATTTTAGAGCTATTCTCACTGCAAAGAAACTCAATGCCTTCCAAATTCTTTCCAACACACTTGATTGTCCATGGTTAAATTAATTTCAAACTAGAAGTGCCATTATTTTGTGCAATGATCCACTGCACATATCCCCTAGTGATCTCAGAAATTGGCTCTTTCTCCTTTCCTTTTTGTAGTAGGAGATTTAGCCATTGCGTACAACTCGTGAAGAGAGATTTGTAGATCTTATCTGTAATGTTGTAATGAGACTTACATTTATCCCATGAAGTAATTGCTATTGCTGATGGATCTATCTCTTTAAATTCCATCAATATTTCAGGCTCAAAAACCCTGGTCTTCTTTAAGACCGTTGCACGTGCAGTGAGGTCGAGCATGCATGCTTGACGTGGTTGCTTCACTAAGCAGATCTTGTCATCCGTCAGCTCCTGTTGTAGTAGCTTGACATCATTATCTTCTAAACCATTTAGTCATATAAAGGTTGTTATGCTTGGTTGTCGCCCACGAGCAGTTGATGTCTGATGCTTCTCCAACATGTTTATCCATTGATCATAGATTTCATCATCGTACATGACCATGTGTGCTTCTTTGTTGGCAAATGATTTATGGTTGAACACGATGTTCGCCAAATTTACAAAGTCCTTCAAAATAAAGAAAAGAAAATTAACTTTATTTCAAGACATATTTGTAACAAAAACAAGCATAGGGAAGTGGAACTTACATCCCAACCTGCTCGACTCGGATGACCGACAGGAACACCTGCCTTGGGTTTTGTTGGTTTAGAATATGCAAGCCATTGACTACGGCCATGCTTAAAGACCTCCACATAAGGCTGGTATTTCATTGCTATTATTCTCTCCATGTTCTCCATTTTGGAAATTCGAACAGCAACCTCTTTCGGAGCATCTACCAGTATCCTTGTAGTTCTAAACTTGTAGAACTCTTTTCTCAAAGTATACTTAGTGCTGTTGTTATGAAAAAAATCTCTAGCCACTATGATGGAATGCTGACCAGCTAGAATCCAGTAGTGGTATGTTGATAGCTTGTCTCCATGCACTTCAGTTGTTTATAAAGGTATTTTTGTAATTGGGTTATACGGCATCAAGTCTGTTGCACTGGAGACTGGCCAAGAGTGCCCTGCAAATTGCTTCAAGAGATATTTCACATACACATCTGACAATGGTCTGCATTTATAGCCATCTGGTGCAAGGTTGCATTGCTCAACTGGGATCAATTGGGTAAATTGTACAACAAATTTAAAATAGTGTGAAATTCCAACATATCCATCTAGCCCACACATGTGTTGTTCTTTGATGGTTCATACAGAAAGAGCCATGATGCAGCTTCAAGGGGTATAGCACTTTATGATCCAGAGGGGAAGCTAGTATGCAAGAGAGGGTTCAAATTGGATGCTCATTGTAACAATGAGGCTGAATATGCTACTCTAGAAGCCGGATTACACATTTGTTTGAAGCATGGGGTTCGAAGGTTGAGCATAAAAGGTGATGCCTTGTTAGTGGTGAAGCAAGTGCTGGGTGTGTGGAAGAGCAAGAACACCTCATTGAAGGAAATGTGCTTCAAAATTAAAGGCCTGTTAAAAAAGTTCGAAGCATGGAGCATCAGACACATTGAACGTGCTCTAAATGGAGAGGCACATGAAGCAGCTCAAGGCATGATTGGGGAGCTATTTGTGTTGAGGACCACTTTACCTCTTTATCATGGCCGGGAAATTTTGGCTCATGAAGAGGAGTTTTTGCTAACAGGAATCATTCCAAAGGAGATTCAGAAGTCTAAGAAGTATGGCTTTGTGCGTAGAGCATACAGGTACAAATTGATTGGTGATGTCTTATACATGAAAGGGGCTGATCTCGTGTTGAGACGTGTACCTTGGTGGGAGGAGCTTTACAGAGTGTTGGAAGACAATCATGAAGGCGCATGTGGTGGCCATTTTGCTCTAAAGATCACCTTGCATAAGATTTTGCAAGAGGGGTATGTATGGCCTAGTTTGCACAAGGATGTTCACCATTGGTGTAGGTCTTGCAATAGGTGTCAAGCATTTGGGAAGAGAGTGTTGAAGCCAGAGCTACGAAAAACCATTATGGCGTTTGATGTGTTTGAAAAGTGGGGGATTGATGCAATAGGCCCGTTACCTATCACAAGCAGGGGCAAAAGCTATATCTTGACGGCAGTGGACTATCTCTCTAGATGGGCAGAGGCTATAGCAGTAAAACAGATCACTGCAAAGGATGTGGCAAAATTTGTGTATGATGAAATATGTTGCAAGTTTGGGGTGCCATTAGAGCTACTTTCAGATAAGAGGCCAGGATTTAGAGCTAAACTGCTAGACTTCTTATGCACAAAGATGAAGATAAGGCACCAGCATACCACTCCTTATTACCCGTAGTGTAATGGCTTAAATGAAAGATTCAATGGTGAGTTGGTACAAATTATTTCTAAAGTGACAGAGCACCAAGGAAAGAATTGGTATTTGGAATTGCCTAGTGCATTATGGGCTTACCGTACTTCGGTGAAGACAGGTACTAGGTTTACTCCATTTCATTTGATGTATGGAAAGGAAGCACTAGTGCCTGTGGAGGTAGAGTTGCCTGCGGTCAAGATGTTAGAGAAGTTGCTTGGGCCGCCTAGTGATGCATTCAAAGAGAGGCTCTTGCAGTTACAAGAGGTCCAGTTGGATAGGATGAGCGCATTGGAGCATTATGGGCAAATGCAGGATAAAGGCTTTGGCAAAGATAAATGAAAAGGTCAAAAGTAAGGGTATCAAGAAACATGACTTGGTTTTGCGCTACAACAGTAAGCTGGATAACACCTTCCAAAAGAAGTTTCAAATTAAGTGGGAAGGCCCTTTCAAGGTAGTGGAGTGTTTCCCGAATGGTACACATCAGTTGGCTAACCTGGATGGGTTTCTACATAAGTCAAGGGTAAATGGATTGCGTCTTAAATTGTATCATGCCAGGTTGATGATGGTCGAGCAAGATGAGCTCTATGTGGATCAAGGAGTGTTGGTGAGGGATGAGGAGACCTGTGATGCGGCGAGTCTCATATCTCTTTTTGCTGCTGCTGATCATGAATGATCTCGCAGGCTAGGGGATGGGAAAATTATGTCAGGAGTTTTTTGGAGCAAAGGATTGCGCATATGTACATACACATGCATGGTGCATCGAATAAAGGATTGCCCAATTTCCATAGCTAGGTGGTTACGTGGGGCCCACATGTGTACGGGTAGGTCATCATGTACATAGTGCATCGATTTTCACTATCACCAGTACCAGTATGTTTTTTCTACAATAATGAGGAGTTTATAGCGCTTAAAACTTCTCGAGGAAGCTATCCGCGGGCCGAGGACATGAGGTAAGCAGGTGCGTCAGATGGCATCTAGTGGCGTCAGGACGTCGAATGGGGTCAATTCTTGCACGTGGAGAAGTACGGACACGACGTTGGTGTTTTCTTGTGATACTTATGCTGAAAGTTCATGATCAGGACCACTTTTTGGGGCCACTTCACGTGGTTGCGAGATGCATTATTAGGAAAAACTGAGTGCCAGGTGTGCGGATGATGCAAAAAGGTGACAACTATGCACTGCGAGGTCAGTTTTTGGCGTGTTCAAGGTCCGTTTGAGGTCATCTAAAAGTCCAAGGGTGCCCAACTAAAAAAGATAAGTGTGGGAAATGAAAAAACAAAGAGAAGACCAGAAAAAACGTGGAGAAGAGAGGAGGAACAGCCACAGGTGTGTTTTTGGGGTTTTTGGAGCCTGTTTTGGCCGTAAATTGCTCATCCGAGGTCGGATTTGAGCACTTTGACATTGTAGACTGGGGTTTTGGGCCATTCCGGACGCGATGGCGCTATCCATTTTGCCAAATTCCTCACTCTTTTTGTGTTCTTTTTGTTGTGTAAGTTTTTCCTATGAGCGAAGTTTCTGCTCTAGTTTGTGATTGTATCTGGCTTATTTTACCCATATTGTGTGAGCTATTTTCCCCATTGGTGTTGGATCAAGCTCAATTGTATCTAAACATCAAAAATTCTCCTCTTTTGAGCTGAGTTTTTTGGGTGTGTGTGTGTGTGTGTGTCTATGTGGAGTGGACAAGTGGATAGTCTCCCTCCTCTCACTCCAGAGGTGTGTTCCCTGTCTCGGCCAGGTGTGTTGTCTAAGCCAAGTGGTGCCCCATAGTGTGTATGTGTATTTTCCCAAGAGTGTGTGTCGGGTCGTTATAGAGGCGCTGTGTGTGTTTTCATCCCGCTCACAACGTGAGAGCTTAAGCATGAATTAAAGTAAGAGTAAAACATAAATCACTTTCAAGAAAGTGAAATAACATAAAGAAAATATTACCTTAGTGTGTGTATGGTAGAGTTTTTTTCTCGCCTTAAGAATTATCGAAAAATGTTAGTGGTGTAGTCGTATCTTTCCCTCTTCAGTTTTCTTGAAGACCACCAATTGCGCTACTTGAAATGGGAGAATAAAAAGAGACAAAGGAGTTAGATTCGAGCTATGGAAATCTTGAGAGTTAGAAGAGAGGATAGAGAGAGTGTAATGAGAAGAAGAAGATCAAGTTATGACAAACTTGATTAGGGTTTTGGCCATGGCTTCTCTTGGAGAGGGAGTGTGGGTAAGAGGTGTGCGTGTGTGAAAGAGGCTTACCTATGGCTTTCTCAAGCTTACTCTCAAGTTTGCACCTTGAGAAAGGAAGGAGAGAAGTGTAAAATGAGAAGAGAAGCCCTCTTTTTATGCACATTTTATATAAGTGTCTTCATTTATTTTGATAGCTTATCTTCCTTATCAATAAGTTATTTTTACTTATCTTGATAGCTTATTCTTCTTTTCAAAACTTATTCTCTTTTCTTTTTCCTTATTGTTTTCTTTTCTTTTTTTCTCTATTTTATCTTTTCCTTTTTCCTTATCTTTTTCTTTATGCTAGTTTTCTTAAGATGAAAATATAATTTCTTCTCATCCGTTGGTTAGGCCCATGTTCCCATGGTGTAAAACTTAAAGTGTCTCATGAGTAAACTTTGGTGCTTGGATTTAATCCAAATTTACTCTTACTATTTTTTTTAAGTCAATTATTTAGTTGTGCTGGTTAAGAGTATGGACTAGGAGGAGGCCCTTACAGTCTTTCTCTACGTATGATTCATGACTTAGTTATCAAAGGAGATATCTAAGGGGCATCATAATTTATGTACGCAATGCCATGGACCCCCAAATTTTGTCTAGATGAAGATTTCATGAGTTTTTGCCCGGTGTGGGTCACACTTAAGAGCCTTCCTCTCTGGCTCCAAGGCCATGTGGATATAATTGTCAAGCTTATGGGTCGTGTGCTATTTATTTGTAAGCTACAGTGTGTCAAACCGAGCTTAGTTGTTAAAGTGTGTATAATGTGGATCATGGGCATGCCCATACCCAAATACTTGGATCTCAACATGGGGGTCTTTGGTGCCTATCGTCAAGAGATGGCCTTTGCCTTGTTTCCCAATGCCTATTAAAAGTGTGAGAGAATTGGACATTATGCCAGAAAGTGCCTCAAGGTAGAAACCGAGTGATCAAAACGACCTAGGCAAGGCGTTCTTTGGATGCCAACCCACCTTCCGAGGAGGTCAATGACATTCAAGTACACCAGAGTGAGCTAGGCAAATAGACAGAGTGCCATCCTCATAAGGTTCAAGATGATCCAGAGTCGATTGGCACAAAGACCACAAACATCGGGGATCATATAGTGAAGTTATCAAGCCATACAACCACCACTGTGCGATTGCTAAAAAGAATGACAAGAGAAAAGTGATGTTTACAGCATCTCTTCTTGACAGGATTTGGCTCTAGATTTGGCTTAGTGGTCAGTGGGCTATGGCAGGGCTCTCTTCTTGGTGGCAACCCAAATCCAATCAGTGTTCCCTTTGTGCTGGTGCCATACCTTTACAGGGTGGCTCTCTTTGTCAACCGATGCAACAGTTTCTTTGTTCCTTGTGTCTTGGATGCTAATGGATGCCATGTTCGGTAGCAGCATGGATTATAATGTAACTTTTTTGGTTTTGTAATATCTATATAAATTCAACATTGTGAGTTTGGGGGGAGGGAAAAAGTTTTACTATTTCAAATAAACCTTCCTTTATGTGTGTACATCTTCAGTAATTCTACAAGAAACAAATAGATTCTTATTTTGAGCTCACGTGATATCCTACATATTTTTTAGTGACCCCTATGAGATCACTCACACCATTCAATTCTTTTTGTAGGTTTCTCCACAATTGGGTACAATGCATGTTCCACTTGTGGCCCATCTTTGGTGGCAGGAAGGCTTTCCATCTTGACACAATTTTCTTTCCTAATAACCATTGCTTCCTACAGCATGTGATTTTTCATTACAAGCCTCCCTTCAATGGAACATCTACTCGATCCCACATACACATTCTTAGAACATTGCACACACATCAAGGTCGCATGTCATCGATAAAGTGGGAGTCTATTGTGTGAAAAAAAAATGAAGGATTTAAATCATTTTCCGCCATAATTGGTGTCACCAAAGGTGAACTACAAGGAGCACCTATTCCTTCCAAAATCTCTTGGGATCTTGTTGTGAGAGTGTCTGTGGAGAGTGTGTAAGAGAGCAAAGGATAAGGGGAAGGGGATGAAGCACAGTACACCACAGGGAGTTTGGGTTAGTTGAGAGGAAAGTGAGAGAGTGGTCAACTCTCTCTCTTTCTCCCCCTATATTCATTTAGGTAAAAGTATAAACAGGGGCGGTTTCCCACGGCCACCTGGCCTACACCCCAACAACCTCCCACTTGAAGGTCACGGTGGCCAATAGTGGCATTAGAATAGTTAGTCTATACAACGTTGATGAAGCATTGCCGAGGCTTCGTCCTACACCCATAAGTTCTATACAATGTGTAAATCGCTTCGAGGCTAGGCTCTTTGTGAGAGCATCTACAGGGTTGTCATCAGTGTGAACCTTGACAAGCTCGATACGCTTGCCAGCCAATGCATCTCGTATGACATGGTATCTAACCTCTATGTGTTTTGACTTTGAGTGAAACACTGGATTCTTTGCCAAAGCAATGGCACTCTGACTATCACAATGTAGTACTAGAACCTCGTGAATGCCCAAATCTCCCACTAGACGAGCCAACCATATGGCTTCCTTCCTGGCGTCAGACGCACCAATATATTCTACCTCAGTGGTAGATGAAGACGTGCAATCTTGGAGACACGATCTCCAAGAGATAGCTGCTCCAACAAACATGAACACATAGCCAGATGTGGATCTTCTATGATCCACACAACCCGCATATTCCGTGTCCGTGTAACCTACAATAGATGCATCACTGTTTCCGAAGCGTAAACACTTGCTAGCTGTACCTTTCAAATATCTAAGGATTTTCTTCACTGCTTCCCAATGCTTCTTGCCAGGGTTTTCCATGTACCTACTTACCACTTCCACTGCATGTGCAATGTCTGGTCTTGTGGCTACCATAGCATACATCAAACTGCCAACTGCTGAAGAATATGGTACTTTCGCCATTTCCTCTTTCTTAGCCCACTGTCTTGGGAGAGTCTTCCTTGCTAAGTTTGGAGTATGCTTGCATTCGAGTACTCAATGACTTCCCCCCCTGCATACTAAAACGTTGCAAGACTTTGTGAATGTACTTTTCTTGAGATAATTCAAGAACTCTACGTTGTTTGTCTCTCTTGATGTGCATACGAAGAAAGTGATTGGCCTCTCCCAAATCCTTCATGGAAAACTAAGGTTCTTAGCATCTGTTTCAACTGATTGATCTCATCAATTGATTTGCTTGCGATAAGCATATCATCTACATAAAAGATCAAGATGATTAAAGAACCATCGTTCAATATTTTTGTGTATAAGCAGTGATCCTCTTGACTTCTTATGTAATCCTGAGACTGCATGAATTTGTCAAATTTTTGATACCATTGCCTTGAACCTTGCTTGAGGCCATAGAGTGCCTCCTTAAGTCTAAAAACCAATTCTGTCCTCGTTGATTTTTGGGCTTCACGTACGAATCCCTCTGGTTGTTTCATGTAGACATCTTCATCTAGATCCCCGAGAAGAAATGTTGTGTCCACATCCATTTGGACAAGTTCCATGTCCTGGATAGCAACCAAGCCAAGCACGGTGCGAAGTGTAGTCATCTTGACTAATGGACAGAAAATCTCATCAAAATCCACACCTTTTTGCTGCTTGAATCCCTTGGCAACTAGACGAGCCTTGTATCTAGGCTCGGGATCTTCCGCTGTATACTTCTTCTTGTATACCCACTTGCAAGGTAAAGCATTTTTCCTTTTGGTAATTCAACCAAATGCCATGTCTCATTAGCCACAATCGAATTGTATTCTGATTGCATAGCCTTCTCCCACTTAACGCTATCATCCATTTGTGTAGCTTCTTTGTAGCCGGTTGGCTCTCCACTGTCAGCGACCAAAATGTGGTGTATACCCGGCTCAAACCGCTCGGGCACACATGATACTCTCTCAGAGCGTCTCAGTGCTTGACTGCTAGACTCTGCTCTCTCCGGATCAATAGTAGTATCTTGCACTTAAGGAGCAGGTGCAACACTACTGAACTGAGTTGGTTCGGAGGCTACATCCTCAAAACGAACACGTATGTACTCAACATCTTTGATGGGCTTCTTGTGCATTTTTGACTCATTGAAAATCACATGTGAGCTATGAATGAATTTGTTTGATTCTAGGTGCCAGAGACAATATCCCATCTCTCCCTTTGCACCATAGCCAACAAAAATGCATTTGTGTGGTCTGGGATCTAACTTTCGACGAAGTTCTTTGGGCACATGTGCATATGCCTCACATCCAAATACACGTAAATGCTCATAGCTTGGCCTTTTGCCAGTCCATAATTCCTCTGGAATTTTGAAATTCAAAGGAGAACTAGGTGACCTGTTGATGATGTGCATTGTTGTCAGAACAGCTTCCCCCCAAAACTCTGGAGTAAGCTTCACCATAGACATCATAGAGACAACTCGCTCTTGAATTATACGATTCATTTTTTTAGCTATCCCATTTTGTGTAGGTGTGTATGGAGCAGTAAAATTCCGCCAAATGCCTCTTCTATTGCAAAAATCCTTGAACTCTGTGGAGACGTATTCTCCACCATTGTCCGTGCGAAAAGCTTTGAGCTTTTTTCCTCATTGGTTCTCAACCATGGCAAGGAATTTTTGGAATGTCGAAAAGACTTACTCCTTATGCTTAAGGAGATACACCCACACCTTTCTGGTAGAATCATCTATGAATGTGAGAAAGTAGTTGGCCTCCCCTAGAGTTTTATGTGGCATTGGACCACACAAATCACTATGCACCAAGTCTAGAGGTTTGCCTAGTTTCTTATTCAATGGCGAAGATGTCAATCTAGCCTGTTTGCCATATAGACAATGCTCACACAATGGAAAATCCGTGTAATCTAACACAGGTAAGTAGCCAAAACGCAGAAGTGTTTTCATTCCCTTTTGGCTAATATGCCCTAGCCGACTATGCCACAACTCAAGAGACGGTAGCTCGGCAACATAGATAGAGTGTTCGTCGACACTCGAAACAAACGAAGAGTACAGGGATCCATTTTTATTACCTTTCATCATGATAAGGTTGTTCTTGCGGATCATCCAAGAACGATTACCAAAAATTGTAGTGTAGCCAAGATTATCCAATTGCCCTATAGAAAGCAAGCTTTTTGTAAGCTTGGGCACATGTCTAACATTCTGCAGCACAAAAGTAGTGTCATTATGCATCTGAAGTTTCACATCACCAATGCCAATAATGTCAAGCTCATAGGAATCAGCAAGCTTGTCTATTCCATGCATGGATGCATAAGAGGACCAAATTTTTGTAATGACCCTTCTTGTGGCAATAGTAACACTCAACATTTCTGGAATTGCAGTCTCTACTTTGGTTCCTGTGTCTGCTAGGACTACGAGGATTTTGCTCTCTACTTTTGCTTTTGTATTTGTTCCTGTCACGGCCTCTTGCCTTTGTTGAATTGCTAGCCATATATGCATCTCCATGATTAGCACCATCGAGAGATTTACGATGAACCTCTTCAGTGATCAACGCATTTGTGTGACAGCATTGAACTCTAACTTGCCATTCGGAGCCGAATTGCTAATGGCTGTGCAAACGATATCCCATGAACTGGGTAGAGAGCATAACACGAATATAGACTTGAGTTCATCGTCAAACTCCTTAAAGCCTTGAGATGTCAATTGACTGAACAAGGAGTTGAACTCATTTAAGTGACCGAAAATTGTGCTACCCTCTTTCATATTGAGCTTCATAAGCTTTTTCATGAGAAAATCTTTGTTGGATGCACTTTTGCTCTCCCATGCTGAACATAATCTATCCCAAAGTTCTTTGGTTGTTTTCTTCCCTATGATAGTGAAGAAGACTGACTCGGCTAGAGGTAGACGTATCGTAGCCATGGCTTTTGCATCCAAATTCTCCCATTGAGCTTGTGTATAATCATCATCCTCTCCGCCCTCTTTCAACGAATTTGAGAGGCCTTTGTTTATCAAAAAAAATTTCATGCGCTCTTTCCACATGGTGAAGTTGCTGCCATCGAACTTCCGAATGAAATACTCCTCCTTTTCTGAAGAAGAAGCCATCGCTGACAAGAGGGTTTGAGAGGTGCCAAACTATGGCGAGAAGCTGTAGAAATTTAGGAAGAGTAACCTTTGTATCGGGAGTAAAATCTCAACCAAAATAGACTCAAAAGTGCCAACAATGGAAGTCACGACTCGCAGGAAGTAAATCCGGCAGAGTCTCCTTTGTATGAGGAGTCAAAACTCAACTCAAAATACACATAAATGTACCAACTACACTAACTGGGTTTCTGACTGCACAAAACCACTGTTATGTGACTGCCAACTCGACGTCAAAAGCATAAATAACCGTCCAGATACATATCCTATGGTGAGGGCACCGTAAGGGGGACTCCAGCTACCTGTATCACCAAAGCTCAAAGAAAACCTCATGCTATCGACCCTCCAAAGGCTAATGCAGACACAAATGGACTAGCCACAGTCTCAGAAAGGGCTCTTCTGGTCCGAGTCACAGAAACGGCCGGGAAAAACTGCCAAAATAGCCAAAAATGGCTCCAGTACAGTGGGCAGTGTCCGCAACTCATTGTCCGCAACTCAACGTACATGAGTAAAACCGCGCTCGAACAGGCGCCAAGAACTGCTGCATGCAGTGAAAGTGTTCCCTGCGGGGATATCTGCTCTCAAAAGAGCTCATTAGCACTAGGTTTTCTCACAATAAAATGCATTTGTCAATGCATGTGTTCGCAGAGAATCTGCTGTCGAAACGGCTGCCAAACCGCCTATGAAAGCGCTGTGTCTAGTAACCTGGAGAATTTGTGAGTGAATGGGATGAAAAACCCCCCTGTAACCTGTAACCTACGTGTCGGTGTTGCTATGTGCGGATTTCTGTCGCCAGGCAGAAATATGCTAGTCGAATAGCCGCCAAAGGTGTCATATCCGTAAACTGTGTCATACAGGGCAATCACTACGCTCGGTGCCGATGTCGGGTGTCACTCCTCTATGACATAGGTACCTCACTCGCGAATGTCGCAAGTACGGTTGTCGATCGCGGGAACGCGCTCGTCTGGGGAAACGCCCGGTGTCTGGGTCGGATGTCGGAGATCCGCTGCAATGAGCAGTGTCGAGCCGGTGCGGATGAGCAGTGTCGATGTGGATGTCGCCTTCCGTCGCTGAACAGGATTAGCTAGTGTTGAGCTCATCGATATCAAGCCCGCTGAACAAAAGCCGATGTCAAGGATTTTGAAAAAAACCCTGTTCGCTCTCTTTTCTATCTCAAGCCCCCTTTTTTTTTTCTTGCTTGTCCAAGCTTTTAATCGACGATTGTAATCACAAGCCGAGTATGCGTGTGAGTGAGCGGGTCAAGTTGCCTAAGGGAGTGTGGGAACGAGGGCTTGCACACAAAGGAAGTTAAAGAAAATCGATTTATTGCTTCTGTCAATTTCTGCAAAAGTCGCTGCAAGATGCACTGCAAGCCTCCCCAATCTCCACTTGAGTGTGAGTGTGTGTATGTGTGTGTGTGTGTGTGTGTGTGTGTGTGTGTGTGTGTGTGTGTGTGTGTGTGTGTGTGTGTGTGTGTGTGTGTGTGTGTGTGTGTATGTGAGCAACACCATCAGAAGCTCGCGCTCTCTCTCTCTCTCGCCTCGCTCAGCGCTGCCGATTTTCATGAAGCTTGCTTTTGATACCAAGCTACTGCCCCGCTATTGCTCTCGGTGTTGCTGCTTCATTGCGCTCATTGTTCGACCTGTTGACCAGCGTTGGCCGCTCTGCTCGGTATTCCAACCTCCCACCTCACTGTGTGTGTGTGTGTGTGTGCGTGCGTGCGTGCTCAATTTTCAGAAGCCAAAGCTCCAATTGCCTTCAAATTAAATGCTTCTACTCAGGACCTGAGAGCTTGCTTGCTACCACTTGCTCGATTTGCTATCGATTTTGGCTTGCTATAGCCCGTGAGATGCTCGTGCTGCTTGCAGATGCCCAAGATTGTGAATCTGATGCAATGCCTTCAATTGCTTGCACTACTATCTTCCTGCCCGCTTCTGCACGTGACTGCTCGAGTTGGTCCGACTTTGCTTCCAAGCCTTTAAGGCTCTACTTTGCTCGATTCCATGCTTACAATGCAGCTTTGAGATCTACCTTGATTCCACCTGCTTCTCGATTTCCTAAGTATCGATTTAGTGGCGAGTCTTCATGCCAATATCTCAAGAATCCCTCCTACTTGGGTTTGTTGCACACGTGAAGCATAGCCGGGGATGCCAATGAGCTCCCTGAGCTCTGATACCAATTGTGAGAGTGTCGGCGGAGAGTGTGCAAGAGAGGGAAGGAGAAGGGGAAGGGGATGAAGCACAGTACACCAAAGGGAGTTTGGGTTAGTGGAAAGGAAAGTGAGAGAGTGGTCAACTCTCTCCCTTTCTCTCCGTATATTCATTTAGGTGAAAGTATAAACAAGGGCGGTTTCCCACGGCCACCTGACCTACACCCCAACACTTGCCAATGGCTATGCAATATTTATTCTATATGGCTTCCGGCATGCTACATGTAGTCTTTAAAGGGTTCTTTCACAAAAACAAACAAAGTTGATGCCACTCAACCACATGGCCTCAAGTCCCGTGATTAGCACAACATACTTCAATGAAGGCTTCTTCCCTAAATTTTCCCATTAAAATTGTTTATGTTTGGGCTAAACGTCTGAATGTGTGATGTGTAGTCTATTTTTACCATGAGTATGAGTTGATGTGATTCAAAGAGTGTAAGGGAGGTGGTGTTCCAATTGGAAGAACTTGTCGGACAATTTGCAACTGGTCTATCCATTCATGCTTGTTGCTTTAAAGAATGTTCATGAGATTGAAACTATGTCAACCATTTCTTCAAATTTATTTATGTTGGGCTTTTACGAGGGTTTTTACCTCCAAGGCTCAAATTGACAATGAACGCATTGTATTGTTTTAAAAGGGCCTTCCTGCAATCCAATCTTGCCAGCCAAGCTCATATCCCTAATCACAAGTAGTCACAAGCAATGAAAAGGTAGCTTTATGTGGATTACTAAATAGATAGTGAATGTTCTTCCTTGAGAGGTTCTTAAGACTCCCAAGGACTTTATCCAGCTGCATGCACAAGAAAAGGGCACAAGCGTGGCCAAAGGATGGGTTTTATAAAAATATTTTGTGTGTGTCTCTCAAAGCCACGATGCACTGTCTCTCTGGACAAGTGAGGAGGATTCTTGTATGCATTCACATGTTCCTAAAGGAAGTACAAAATCCATGTTCATGGATAGAAACTTCGTGACATTGGTAAACAATTTTTGTATCCTCAACTCAAATGTGATGACTAAGTAGGTGGACTCATGATGCAAGTGAAAGACAATCGATCCCTTGAGAGATTACAAGATTTTGTATCAATGTGGAGTGGATACATGGATGTATGTGGGCGGCCCAAGCCAAAGGGGAGGAACACACCTCAAAAGAGTTGGACTATGCAAAGGGGTGTGTAACAAGGTTAAAGCCAATGTTTTAACTTCTACAAAGTTAGTCTCTGTAGTATATTTGAAGAGGTAATGTCAGCATTAACTTGGTGTATACTTGTGTAGTGTCTTTCATTCAGTTCCATGTGGTCAAAAGGCCATCATTTTTTCACAAGTTGCATAAACGAAAGAAGAACCACCATGGATTGTGACATCGTGGGTAGCTCTGATACACCCATTGATGGGGCAAGATACTATGGACCATTGAGAGGATTCTCAAACTTGACTCTTGGTCCTTCCATACATATGTTGTTTAGTGCAAATAATATACAAGTGTATCACGGAGGCATGATAGCAAGAAATAAACTATTAGTTGATCATTCAAGCAAGATTAAACAAATTGTGCTTCTAGAAATAGTGAGAACGTGTGTATTATCTAGCTTTCCACAAGGTACTTAGATTTTTAGCATTTGACATTCTTTAAATTTTTTTATTTTTTTCCCCAAACTCACATTATGTGAGTGAATATATAAGAAAACCAAAAAAATACATCATAACTCCTTGCACAAACCGTGCCAGGAAGCACTACCATCACCATAAAGTAGCATTCTCAGAACCAACTAAGGTAGCGGTACATCAGCTGACAAAGGGCGCCGCCCTATAGCAAAGGATACAAAACCACAACTAGATCAGGTAAGAGATTATATAAAAACTAGATATAAAATTGATAGGGCAGGGTCCATCCTCCCCACCACCAAATCAGCTCCTTAGTATGCCACCATAAGGTTGCTCCTGCCACAAACACCGAGAGAGCCAACCAAAAAAGAATATAGCCGAATTAACATGCAATCCTTTGCGTAGACCAAGTGCTAGAGCCAAGACCAACTTCAAGCTTGTCTCTCTCGCGTAGGCAAACGAGCGAAGCCTCAACACCTCTTCAACAACCCAAATCAGGAGCAAAAGCCCAAAAGCTCCCATCATAGAACTTCCATACAACCAAACTGGGAGCCACCCATCAGCAGAAAAATCTGCACACCCTCAAGGGCCAAGGCCCGCCCCCCCTCCTCGAACTTCTACCCACAATGGGGTGGAGTCACTCCTCATATCTGCACAAGAGAGCCCATCCTCTGCCCTCTCTTCCAACAACTATTCCACCTCCCTACCAAGGATCAATAGCTTGGAAACCCTTCCAACTCCGCCAAATCTCGTCAGAAGACAGACCAGGTTGCACCCGAATCAGGATCATCTGCATCATGCACAAGCCTCCTCCCACTCTAGACATCGGCCCATGGCCTCCATTTTCCACCAAACCGGTGGGGGACTACACAACAGCCCTAGGTCCAAAAAGATAGGGGGAGTAGATGAGTGATGGGGAGAGAGGGAAGGAGGTGACCAAACCCCTGCAACCTCCTCCAAAGGGGCCCCCTAGCCCGTGAGCGAGTGCATAGAGCTGTCCGACAGCAGTCCCCATGTGCACCTTGCAGTCCTGCTGTTGAAACAAATGAAAGCTTAAACATTGTCATGCTGTTGAAACAAATGAAAGCTTTTTTTTTGTGATGGAGAAAAGAGCAACAATTTTAAACTGCCAAAGACAAGCTTTGACCGTCTTTTCCATTTCACGAGATTGATCATGGAACAAATAACAGTAGCTTATGACCTTAAAACACGTGTAGCTTTTCTCCAACTATTTTATGAAGTGAGTAGTGGGAGATCAAAGGTCGAGCTCCCCATGCTATAAAATCTTTATTGAGATGAGATTGTGAATGGCCAATACCTAGACCACATGATGGAAGTTCCTCATTCCATTTGAAAATCATTTTTGGCCATAATAAGCCCTTAGAACTCTTGGGAGCAAAGGTGGACCATTCCATAAAGCTTGTCGATTAGTGCCACATGGCAAATTAAGATGGCATATATTTTTTGCTATTTTTTGTGAGAGGCACTGTCTTATGAATATGTAGGCCACCGGGAAAGATAGGTTTCGAGACTAAATCTTTTCGTATTTCTATGAGTAGTGGGTTTATGAACCCTTCTCATTCTTCTACGTAGGTCAGCATGACTTCTCAGAGACTTGGAATAGATGCATACACTATACTTCCTCCTAGGTTCACATAGATCCAAATAGACGCACTCGTGCTTAATCCCTCAACTTTTAGGGAAATTCTTAAGTACAATACCAACTAAGCTATCATCCTAAGATAGAAAAAAGAACAAGTTTTTTTTTGTCCCCACAGGCGAGCTTCATATTGTTGGTTTAAGCTATTTTGATAGAACCCATGTGGGCCAAACCACATTAAGACGAGTGAGCTTCATGTTGTTGGTTTAAGCTTACAATATATTTTGATAGAACCCATGTGGGTTAAACCAAATTAAGACAAGCTAAGCATGATTTTGAGGAGCCTTACTTTAATCTTTTAAAAATGGAAAAGTTGGCCATTATCACATGCTCCTCATGAAGGGTAAAGCACTTCTTAAACTATTACTATTTTGGTGATAAGCGCTTTGAATTCTTGCTCTCAGCATCCTGCATCATGTGATCATGGTGTATTTAAAAAGCAACGTTTCTTTTTCCAAGGGAATTGCCTTTGATTGCATGAAACAACAATGCATGCTTTACATAGAGTAGATAAACACTACCTGCAGGGTTTGATTCGCCATTTGGCACATCCTACTCCAAGGGTAGTTTAAGGGGTTGGGTTTAGACATTACTATGGGTTTCTCAATAAAGTCTCTTGCCCCCGCATTAATTTAGGAAATTATTAGATGACACCTTGTGTTTAACTCACCTGTTCTACTTGAGGTGTTGTTTTAGGACACCATAGAGAGTATGCATATTGTCACTTTGTTAATGGTGTTTCCTACATAGTGCGATGGCTTTTAGGTTTAACATAGATCCAACATATTGTGAGATATTAAATCACATGTTTTCTTTTTTATCCTCGGCATAGCCTTGTTTCTTACAAAGGGATAATTGGCATTGCTCCTCGTAGTGACTTGCTTTCAATGTAATCTTTCTCAATGTTTGAACCCATGGTTTCTCTTTTCTCTCACAATGGGTTAAAAACCCATGCATTCAATCTTGGTAGTGGCCGCTTAGGTACTTACAATGGGGAAGATTAAATGTTATGTCATTGTTTTACTCTTTGTGTTTTCTTGGTTTATGCTCATAGTGTTTTGTTTTCAATGTATTTTTGCTCATTATTTGGATCCACTATTACTCCCTTGCTCTTACAATGGGGCTCAAAGCCTCTACATTTGATCCGAATAGTCACTTAGGTACCTACAGTAAGCAATATTACATATTGTATCATTGTTTAATTGTTTTTGTTTAAAATAAGCGCTTGGCAATGTTGTATTTGCTTGATCCCATTTCAATTTTCTTCATTACATTGTTTATTGATCACTGTGTATCACATTGGATTGTAAATTGCAAGTTATCATCATGTTAATAATGAATATTTTGTAGTCATTTATTGCTCATTTTCCTAGATTTAGGACTCTGAATGACACATATTTGATGTACTCCATACATCATGGTCGTAAAGTCACAAAAATAGACTGTTGATTTGTAGAGGAATTTATATGTCTACAACGTTATTCTTCTGAAGAGGATAATCTTCAATGCTCATTTGAAGCCTTGGCATTTAAGCCCTTTCTTGAAGCTTTATAATAGGATACATATAATTTTTTTGTTCAAAATATAGAAAAGCATGTTGTGGCATAGAGATTTTGATAGAAGGATGGCTAGCAAACAATTCCATGTAGATTTTGAGGCAAGAGTCTTGATCCATAATTAAAGATTTGACTTGACTTTATGGATTGCATAAAGTTGTTTGATACTCTTAAGGGAAGTTAGAAGAAGAAGAACAAGAACCCACTCACTTATGGTGAGTCTCACACTAGTGGAGAGGCTCAAGCACCAATGGTGGGAGCACCCATTTTTCCACTGCTCTCTGATACATGTAGCATTGTGCCTTGTGTGCTCCTTATTTTGTGCCATGCATGCATCTAGTTCCTGGTAGCTGCCAATGTTGGAAAGCAAAGATTTGAAATTATGGTGAAATTTAAAGTTCTTGAAGGTATATTTAACGATGATATCTATGTAGCAAAGACATTAAAAGGACAAGCTATTGATGTTGTTGAACTTATGGCCTACCGTGAGAGAAATATTGTGCCTATCACAGATGAAGGAATCATTTCACCAGTAGGGATTTCCCCCAACTCTTCATGCTTACCGGTTTTGATATTTTGCTATGGAATGGAGGAACTCTTGATGGCTAGAGATATTAAGCAAGGGGGAAAGAACCTCCAGTACGGCAAGCCCATTAAAGATGTCAAAGGGAAACATTGACCAGATTCAAGCCAACAAGTGGAGCATCATCCATGGCTTGTTGCACACCATCACGTTTTTGCATGCACACAATTGCACACATAATGAAATCCATGGAATTAATATCATGCCTCACTATGGATGGCATGAAGTCTATGTGGACTTGTGTGATTGGACTCAAGCTACCCTCTATCCCATTGAAAAAAGGTTTCTAGCTTTGCCAAACCTATTTCCATCCACATGTGAGAGTGGACAAGGTGATACTGGTGGATTGTACACGAATGCATATCTACAAACCCACCTATTTTCACCAAATCACAAGATATATATGCATTGGTGAAATATATATTGGAGTTTCTAAAGTACTTGCCCAAGGATGAAGACACCAATTATTACTTGTGGATTTCTAAGCACAAGCAACTCCTGCAATTGGCCCTGGTCCCAACTATAAGGTATCGCAAAGATGCACACAATCTCTTGGAATGCTCGGGTGGTTTAAAGCATATAGACCGTGGATTATCACCCATACCAGGGTTATGGTCAATTGATGATTGATAGAACGACACATTTTTGTAACCTTCAAGCACTAATGAGTTAATGCATTGATGATTCTGTGCCTTTTGATTGTTGTCAATCTTTATGTGCATTTTTTTATGGTTTAAGTTTTTTGTGTTGAGTATTAATTTTTTTGTTCTACTATCTCTTTTGTACATTTGAATGATGTACTTCAAATCAATGGTGTAGATTTTTCTTGTCTTTAAACGACCCTTAAGAAAGAAAAAGAAACTTTTGGCTAAGTTTTAGAAAAGAAGGAGTATTTTTAGAGAAGTCAAGATTAGAGCTTCTTTTCTTCTCTTTCTCAAATTAAACAAGCTTCTCCTAAAATTAGAGTCTCAAACTGTGCATCAAAATGCATGCGTACACAAACAAAGGGTCGTGAATGTATGCAAACTTATCTTTCTTGTTTTTGTTATTCTTAGCTCTCTTTTGGCTCTTGAGAGCCATATAAAGGCCCCTCTTCCCTCAGTTCTGACACACACATATAAGTTCCAAGAAGCAGAAGCTCTCTTGCCTTGACACCGATATCTTCTCTCCCTCAACATCTCACCCTCCACCTCAACCCATCTCCATCTCTATCACCATCGTGTTGTCCCTCGGATTGTTGAGTTCTCTTTCTCTCTCTCTTGCCATCTTCTTGGAATTTCAAAGCAAGGAATCCATAAATCTGGTTTTTGTGGAAAATATTTCCCTCTTCTCTATCATGATATGATGGCCCCAAAGCAAGTTACATGAAGCTCCAAAGATGCTCTTGTCGTTCCACCTCCAAGAAAGGTAAAAAGGAAGGTATCAACTACTCCAATGATAGCTCAAGTGGATATATGGGCTGCGAAAGAATTTGAAGCCGTTGAACCTCAAACATGGAAGATAATTAAACACGTCACTAATCCAGTAAGAGAAATTTATAATTCTGCATCATTCTACATGTTAACCCAATAAGTCAAGCTTGGCCAAGAATTCCCTTAAACCGTCCAAGAAACGTGATTGTATCACAAGAAACAAGCATATTATTTTGTAGAATAGTGAAAGATTTGTTTGATAAATTGTCACTATTTGATAGATTGCTATTGCTTGATAAATTGTTATTGTTTCATAAGTTGTTAATGTTTGATATTAAGAGTTGGTTGATCATGTTTGAAGAATCACTTAAAGAGATTAATTGTTGAAGGAATATCCTTGTGGTTAGAAAGATGCCTTGCGAGTAGCAAGATTCCTTGTGATTAGCAAGATGATTCGGTGGGTAGTGGATAATAAGTTGAGGTTATCAACTCTCTTGCAGTTAGTAAAATTCCTAGCGGTTAGCAAGATGCCCCTTGTGGTAAGTAATTGGGAAAGTATGCACAATTTAAAATTAGCGAATAAGTAAATCCTTTGCAAAGGCTCTATTGGTTAGACAGAAAAAGTCCGTAGGTAGTATCAAACTCACAAGAAAACTTAATTATTATTTTTATTGAAATATAAGAATATCTTCATTAGGACTTGGTTGAGAAAAAAAAAATTTGGTGATGTTTGAAGGGCTTTATGAAAGAAATTGTGTCCAAAACACTGTTTGTACATGTAAAACAATGTGGTAGTAATTGAAAAACAAGAAGAGCGGGTGAATGCGGTGTGGAAATTGGGAGACTAGTATCCAAATGGAACTATATCTATGGATGGGTAGACCGGATTAATCCGGTACTTTTCATAAGATTATTAGTTTGTTAAGTATAAGGTCTCATATCACATTTAAGATTTATGAATGGTGGTTGTGCCTCTTAAACGTGGGAAAAAAGGATTTGTTTATAGATCCTAAGTATGACAATGAAATTTTATTTTTATGATATAGAAATTAGGTTCCATTAGAATCCTAATTATGCAAATGAGATTTTATCTTTATGATATAGAAATAAGCTTTCATTATAATCCTTTGATTTATCAACCTGGCTTGTGGTGTATGACCCTTACAACCATGTTCACGAGATGGAAAGAGATGTTTTCTTTTTTGTTTCTTGTATCCTTGCTTCGTGGAATTGGAGTAGGGTGTCATCAATCAAAGTTGAGAATGAAGGAAGGCTAACTATCAAGTCGCCCCAAGGTTCCGGATTGAGGACCTCACAACATGAAAAAATGACAAGAAGCAAAGGCTAATATAGGAGCTACAAGCATAGATGTATGCAACTTTATCTTTGATTACATATGTTGTAGATTTGGAGTGTCATTGGAGCTCGTAAGTGATCAAGGAAAAGAGTTTAGAAATAATCTTATCATTGAATTGGTGGGAAATTGGAGATCAAATACAAATATGCTACTCTTTATCATACAGAATGGAATGGGTTGGTAGAGGCATTCAATGAATTTTTACAAAAACCTCCAGCTATCAATATCAATGGTCTTCTTGCAAAAGATCTACCCTTTCTCACCTTTGAAGAAAATCTACACTCTTTCATGCATGATTCCTATGAAAAGTATGAAACCGTTTCAAACTTGGAATACCCTCTTAGAAGTCATTGTGATAGAAATGAAGCTCAAAGAATCGATACTTCTATCAAAATACAAAGATCATCACAATGTAATGACTGGAGAAGGTTTTATATCAATAATGCAAACTCTAAGGAAGATTCAGATATCCATAAGAAAATAAACCATCCTCAATAATTGGATGTTAACTAGGTTATTCCATTTAATATTTAAGCTCTTAAAATCCATGGATCAATCCTATCAGTAAGATAAATTCAACAATGGATCAATAACTCAATAGAGCTTCAAACCTTTTCTCAAGAAAATTATGAATGGGAAAGTGCCTAGGATCAAATCCAAAGGAGATCATGTATATAGAGCATAAGAAAAGGAAAACAACTAGAATAAGATAGGTTCTACCCAATGGTCACCCAATCAGGGATTCATGAAGATACAAGCCTAGTCCTTGCCAAACTAGAAAGGTTTTCAAAAGAAGTTGATGGCTCTAGAAATTGAGCAAGTCACATCAAGAAATTAATTATAGCAAATCAACAAAGCCTCGCAAAGATTGCAAGTTATCTACTAGAAGAAAACATCTTGTCACAACAAGAAGAAATCCACGAACCAATAAATGAAGACACCAATATTTCACCATTAAAAGGAGTCTCCATTTCTTTTATCCTAAATGAGGAATTTTATAATTTCCTAAATGGCATACATTGAGACATCTTGTCAATGCTTAATGAAAGGTTCATTCTTGAATTCTTTTGAGAAAATCTTGATGGGCCTATCATCATACATTGTGCTAACAAAGTAGAGCATTAACCGATAAAGTATTGGGCTAAAATATGGCTACCACTTGGAACAACCAGAATACCTATCTTTGCCTACCTCTGCAAGTTATGATATGATCATTGATAATGAAATTATGGATAGATTATAGCCTATCACATTAAACAATGGTTATTTCCAATTCAAATGGAAGGAAATGGATATATTTTCCCCAATTCTACATCAAATCCAATATACTATTCCCTCACGCTGTCAGGAGTTTTTTGGAGCAAGAGATTGCGCATATGTACATACCCATGAATGGTGCATCGAATAAAGGATTTCCCATTCTCCAGAGCCAGGTGGTTATGTGGGGCCCACATGTGTACAAGTAGGACAACATGTACATAGTGCATCGATTTTCACTATTACCAGTACCAGTGTGATTTTCACTATTACCAGTACTAGTGTGTTTTTTCTATAATAATAAGGAGTTGGTAGCGCATAAATATTCTCGAGGAATCTATCCGCGGGCCGACGACATGAGTTAAACAGATGCGTCAGATGGCATCTAGTCGCGTCAGGAGGTCGAATGGGGTCAATATTTGCACGTGGATAAGTACGAACACAACGTGGATGTTTTCTTGTGATAATTATGCAAAAGGTCATCAAGAGCACCATATTTTGGGGCCACTTCACGTGGTGGCGGGAAGCATTATTGGAAAAAGCTGAGTGCCAGGTGTGCGGATGATGCAAAAAGGTGACAACTATGCACTGCGAGGTCAGGTTTTCGCCTATTCGGGGTCCGTTTGAGGTCAACTAAAAGGCCAAGGGTGCCCAAGTAATAAAGCTAAGTGTGGGAAATGAAAAAAATGAGAGAAGACCAGAAAAAACGTGGAGAAGAGAGGAGGAACAGTTGCAACTGTGTTTTTGGGTTTTTTTGGAGCCTGTTTTGGTCGTAATATGCTCATCTGAGGTCGGATTTGAGCACTTTGACATTGTAGACTAGGGTTTTGGGCCGTTCCAGATGAGATGGCGCTGTCCATTTTGCCAAATTACTCACTCTTTTTTTTCTCTTTTTGCTGTGTAAGTTTCTCCTATGAGCGAAGCTTCTGCTCCAGTTTGTGATTGTATCGGACATATTTTGCTCATATTGTGTGAGCTATTTGCCCCATTGGTGTTGGACCAAGCTCATTTGTATCTAAATATCATAAGTTCTCCTCTTTTGAGCTGAGTTTTTTGGGTGGGTGTGTGTGTGTCTCTCTCTCTCTCTCTGTGGAGTGGATAAAGGGGTAGTCTCTCCCCTCGCACTCCATAGGTGTGTTCCCTGTCTCAGCCAGGTGGGTTGTGTAAGCCGAGTGGTGCCCCAAAGTGTGTGTATATATCATTCCAAGAGTGTGTGTCGGGTCATTATATAGGCATTGTGTGTGTTTCCATCCCGCTCACATTCTTTTGGTGCCCCCATTGAGGATCTTCTTCGAGTACCTTCTGCTTCGAGCTTCGAGCTTCGAGATTTGGGATGACAGGTTGCAGACTACAGGCTACAGGTTATAGGGACAGGTACAGGTACAAGTACAGGTGATTCACATAGGTACAAGTCGCTGGAGTACAGTGATATACTAGCAGTGGTGTCACTTGCAGTTTCCGTCGGTATGCATCATTTGGTGCCTTTTTGAGCACATTGTCTGCTGGATTGTACGTTACCTGTGGAAACTGCCATTGTACGCCTTTGTGGAGCCATATTTGGTTTTATTTGGTAGTCCCATCCATTTCTAAGACTTGGTCTGGAAGATAGTCATTTCTGAGACTTGACTATACAAGATTTGCATAAGCCTTCGTGTGAGGGTCGATAGCATGAGGTTTTATTGAGCTGGGGGATTCTCAAATGTGGAGATCCTTTCGGTGATATAGGTAGTTGGAGAACCCTTTTTGTGACCTCGCCATAGGCTATGTACAAGTGATTCCTACTTGATGCTCGGGTTCTATTGTTGGCAATTTAGGCATACATATACAGTCTATCGCAAGCAAATCAATTGATGAGATCAATCAGTTGAAACAGATGCTAAGCACTCAGTTTTCCATGAAGGATTTGGGAAAGGCCAATCACTTTCTTCGTATGCACATCAAGAGAGACAAACAACGTAGAATTCTTGAATTATCTCAAGAAAAGTACATTCACAAAGTCTTGCAACGTTTTAGTATGCAGGGGGGGAAGTCATTGAGTACTCGAATGCAAGCATACTCCAAACTTAGCAAGGAAGACTCTCCCAAGACAGTGGGCTAAGAAAGAGGAAATGGCAAAAGTACCATATTCTTCAGCAGTTGGCAGTTTGATGTACGCTATGGTAGCCACAAGACCAGACATTGCACATGCAGTGGGAGTGGTTAGTAGGTACATGGCAAACCCTGGCAAGAAGCATTGGGAAGCAGTGAAGAAAATCCTCAGATATTTTAAAGGTACAGCTAGCAAGTGTTTACGCTTCGGAAACAGTGATGCATCTATTGTAGGTTACACGGACACGGAATATGCGGGTTGTGTGGATCGTAGAAGATCCACATCTGGCTATGTGTTCATGTTTGTTGGAGCAGCTATCTCTTGGAGATCGTGTCTCCAAGATTTCACGTCTTCATCTACCACTGAGGTAGAATATGTCGGTGCGTCTGACGCCAGGAAGGAAGCCATATGGTTGGCTCGTCTAGTGGGAGATTTGGGCATTCACCAGGTTCTAGTACTACATTATGATAGTCAGAGTGCCATTGCTTTGGCAAAGAATCCAATGTTTCACTCAAAGTCAAAACACATAGAGGTCAGATACCATGTCATACGAGATGCATTGGCTGGCAAGCGTATCGAGCTTGTCAAGGTTCACACTGAAGACAACCCTGTAGATGCTCTCACAAAGAGCCTAGCCTCGAAGCGATTTAAACATTGTATAGAACTTATGGGTGTAGGATGAAGCCTCGGCAATGCTTCATCAACGTTGTATAGACTAACTATACTAATGCCACTATTGGCCACCGTGACCTTCAAGTGGGAGGTTGTTGGGGTGTAGGCCAGGTGGCCGTGGGAAACCTCCCCTGTTTATACTTTCACCTAAATGAATATAGGGGGAGAAAGAGAGAGAGTTGACCACTCTTTCACTTTCCTCTCAACTAACCCAAACTCCCTGTGGTGTACTGTGCTTCATCCCCTTCCCCTTCTCCTTTGCTCTCTTACACACTCTCCGCCGACACTCTCACAACAAGATCCCAGGAGATTTTGGAAGGAATAGGTGCTCCTTGTAGTTCACCTTTGGTGACACCAATTATGGCGAAAAATGATTTAAATCCTTCATTTTTTTTTCACACAATAGACTCCCACGTTATCGATGACATGCGACCTTGATGTGTGTGCAATGTTCTAAGAATGTGTATGTGGGATCGAGTAGATGTTCCATTGAAGGGAGGCTTGTAATGAAAAATCACATGTTGTAGGAACCAATGGTTATTAGGAAAGAAAACTGTGTGAAGATGGAAAGCCTTCCTGCCACCAAAGATGGGCCACAAGTGGAACATGCATTGTACCCAATTGCTCAAAATAAGAATCTATTTGTGTCTTGTAGAATTACTGAAGATGTACACACATAAAGGAAGGTTTATTTGAAATAGTAAAACTTTTTCCCTCCCCCCAAACTCACAATGTTGAATTTATATAGATATTACTAAACCAAAAAAGTTACATTATAATCCATGCTGCTACCGAACATGGCATCCATTAGCATCCAAGACACAAGGAACAAAGAAACTGTTGCATCGGTTGACAAAGAGAGCCACCCTGTAAAGATATGGCACCATCACAAAGGGAACACTGATTGGATTTGGGTTGCCACCAAGAAGAGAGCCCTGCCATAGCCCACTGACCACTAAGCCAAATCTAGAGCCAAATCCTGTCAAGAAGAGATGCTGTAAAAATCACTTTTTTCTTGTCATTCTTTTTAGCAAACGCACAATGGTGGTTGTATGGCTTGATAACTTCACTATATGATCCCCGATGTTTGCGGTCTTTGTGCCAATCGACTCTGGATCATCTTGAACCTTATGAGGATGGCACTCTGTCTATTTGCCTAGCTCACTTTGGTGTACTTGAATGTCATTGACCTCCTCGGAAGGTGGGTTGGCATCCAAAGAACGCCTTGCCTAGGTCGTTTTGATCACTCGGCTTCTACCTTGAGGCAGTTTCTGGCATAATGTCCAATTCTCTCACACTTTTAATAGGCATCAGGAAACAAGGCAAAGTCCATCTCTTGACGATAGGCACCAAAGACCCCCATGTTGAGATCCAAGTATTTGGGTATAGGCATGCTCATGATCCACATTATACACACTTTAACAACTAAGCTCGGTTTGACACACTGTAGCTTACAAATAAATAGCACACGGTCCATAAGCTTGACAATTATATCCACATGGCCTTGGAGCCAGAGAGGAAGGCTCTTAAGTGTGACCCACACCGGGCAAAATCTCATGAAATCTTCATCTAGACAAAATTTGGGGGTCCATGGCATTGCGTACATAAATTATGATGCCTTTTAGATATCTCCTTTGATAACTAAGTCATGAATCATACGTAGAGAAAGACTGTAAGGGCCTCCTCCTAGTCCATACTCTTAACGAACACAACTAAATAATTGACTTAAAAAAAATAGTAAGAGTGAATTTGGACTAAATCCAAGCACCAAAGTTTACTCATGAGACACTTTAAGTTTTACACCATGGGAACATGGGCCTAACCAATGGATGAGAAGAAATTATCTTTTCATCTTAAGAAAACTAGCATAAAGAAAAACATAAGGAAAAAGGAAAAGATAAAATAGAGAAAAAAAGAAAAGAAAACAATAAGGAAAAAGAAAAGAGAATAAGTTTTGAAAAGAAGAATAAGCTATCAAGATAAGTAAAAATAACTTACTGATAAGGAAGATAAGCTATCAAAATAAATGAAGACACTTATATAAAATGTGCATAAAAAGAGGGCTTCTCTTCTCATTTTACACTTCTCTCCTTCCTTTCTCAAGGTGCAAACTTGAGAGTAAGCTTGAGAAAGCCATAGGTAAGCCTCTTTCACACACGCACACCTCTTACCCACACTCCCTCTCCAAGAGAAGCCATGGCCAAAACCCTAATCAAGTTTGTCATAACTTGATCTTCTTCTTCTCATTACACTCTCTCTATCCTCTCTTCTAACTCTCAAGATTTCCATAGCTCGAATCTAACTCCTTTGTCTCTTTTTATTCTCCCATTTCAAGTAGCGCAATTGGTGGTCTTCAAGAAAACTGAAGAGGGAAAGATACGACTACGCCACTAACATTTTTCGATAATTCTTAAAGCGAGAAAAAAACTCTACCATACACACACTAAGGTAATATTTTCTTTATGTTATTTCACTTTCTTGAAAGTGATTTACCTTTTACTCTTACTTTAATTCATGCTTAAGCTCTCACGTTGTGAGCGGGATGAAAACACACACAACGCCTCTATAACGACCCGACACACACTCTTGGGAAGATACACACACACACTATGGGGCACCACTCGGCTTAGACAACACACCTGGCCGAGACAGGGAACACACCTCGAGAGTGAGAGGAGGGAGACTATCCACTTGTCCACTCCACACACACACACACACCCAAAAAACTCAGCTCAAAAGAGGAGAATTTCTGATGTTTAGATAAAATTGATCTTGGGCCAACACCAATGGGGCAAATAGCTCACACAATATGGGTAAAATAAGCCAGATACAATCACAAACTAGAGCAGAAACTTCGCTCATAGGAGAAACTTACACAGCAAACACAACACAAAAAGAGTGAGGAATTTGGCATAATGGATAGCGCCATCGCGTCCGGAATGGCCCAAAACCCCAATCTACAATGTCAAAGTGCTCAAATCCGACCTCCGATGAGCAGTTTACGGCCAAAACAGGCTCCAAAAACCCCAAAAACACACCTGCGGCTGTTCCTCCTCTCTTCTCCACGTTTTTTCTGGTCTTCTCTCTGTTTTTGATTTCCCACACTTAGCTTTTTTAGTTGGGCACCCTTGGACTTTTAGATGACCTCAAACGGACCCCGGACACGCCAAAAACTGACCTCGTAGTGCATAGTTGTCACCTTTTTGCATCATCCGCACACCTGGCACTCAGTTTTTCCTAATAATGCATCTCGCAACCACGTGAAGTGGCCCCAAAAAGTGGTCCTCATCATCACCTTTCTGCATAAGTATCACAAGAAAACACCTACGTCGTGTCCGTACTTCTCCACGTGCAAGAATTGACCCCATTCAACGTCTTGACGCCACTAGATGCGATCTGACGCACCTGCTTACCTTATGTCGTCGGCCTGCAGATAGCTTCCTCGAGAAGTTTTACACGCTATAAACTCCTCATTATTGTAGAAAAAACATACTGGTACTGATGATAGTGAAAATCGATGCACTATGTACATGTTGTCCTACCTGTACACATGTGGGCCCCACGTAACCACCTGGCTATGGAAATTGGGCAATCCTTTATTCGATGCACCATGCATGTGTATGTACATATGCGCAATCCCTTGATCCAAAAAACTCCTGACATAATTTTCCCATCCCCTAGCCTGCTAGATCATTCATGATCAGCAGCAGCAAAAAGAGATATGAGACTCGCCGCATCACATGTCTCCTCATCCCTCACCAACACTCCTTGATCCACATAGAGCTCATCTTGCTCGACCATCATCAACCTGGCATGATACAATTTAAGACGCAATCCATTTACCCTTGACTTATGTAGAAACCCATCCAGGTTAGCCAACTGATATGTACCATTCGGGAAACACTCCACTACCTTGAAAGGGCCTTCCCACTTAATTTGAAACTTCTTTTGGAAGGTGTTATCCAGCTTACTGTTGTAGCACAAAACCAAGTCATGTTTCTTGATACCCTTACTTTTGACCTTTTCATTTATCTTTGCCAAAGCCTTATCCTGCATCTGCCCATAATGCTCCAATGCGCTCATCCTATCCAACTGGACCTCTTGTAACTGCAAGAGCCTCTCTTTGAATGCATCACTAGGCGGCCCAAGCAACTTCTCTAACATCTTGACCGTAGGCAACTCTACCTCCACAGGCAATAGTGCTTCCTTTCCATACACCAAATGAAATGGAGTAAACCCAGTACCTGTCCAATATTGGTCATCTCACTACAAGAGCATTATAAATTGAAGTTAAAATATTCAACACAATGCCTAGTAGACCATCATACCAAGCACTAATGCTCAAATCCTTGGAGCATCATAAATTGAAGTCAAAATATTCAACACATCATCTAGCAAATCATCATATGAAACACTAGTATTAAAATCCATGGGCATACTGTTCCATGGGATCAAAGTCAGTTGGTATAAAATTTGTCTTTGTTGAATGAATTCAGTGATAAAATATGACACAAAGTCTACTTAGAAACATAAGCCTCACGTACGTCATAAGAGCTCTAAAAACATAACCCGGCCCAACAATTTTGTCCACATGAGTTTTAAGGGCCTATTCAGTCAATCTAATTCTACAATTTCAATCAAAGATATAATGAAAGAAAATCTATGGTTTACAAATTCATAAAGTCTAGCTAGAAATATAAGCCTCACATATGACACAAGAGCCTTAAGAACGTAACCCCTACAATTTTTTGTCTACATGATTTTCAAGGGCCTGTTCAATCAAATCTCAGTCTATAATTTTAGTCAAAGTATAATGAAAGAAACTATATAATTTGCAAACTGCAACCTCTTCTCACAAACTTATCGCAGAGCCTACAGTCAGTACCAAGACCAACTTACTCATGAATAAACCAAATATAACATTCCTCATCACCATTGATGTCAAAGCCATGGAAGCTAGACGTTACTCTCGTGAGAGTAGTAGAGACCAACTTACTTAATAAACCATGGGCTGACATCACCTAAACCGACAGTGACATCGTGCAAACATGCTCTTTGATTATCCATACACACAATGCTACCACCATAGAGCATGCATCACATCACTCAAAGACCACACTGGTAAATGTCCTAGATGCCTATGGGTCTCTAATCTTGTATTGATTCCAATTGCAATTTACATCTTAGTCCCCATCAAGACCTTAGACATAAACTATACGCAATGATGTCTTCAGTCATCACATCCAGGTTGCGACGTAATGAGTCAAGGACCTTACATAAAACATGTATACTTGAGTGTGTCTGCATGTAAATACTATAACACAAACTGAAACTCATAAAAGAAAGCAAATTTTTAGGACCCTGTCCATAAGACACAACTCTACAATCCATACCTCAGCAAGGTCCTTCGTGGTTTCTATTTTTTCGGTGTCTGCAGGCCCTCGAGGTGCACCTCCAAGGTTCAAATGAATTGCACCCATCAATGTTTTATAACTCCTATTTCTCAAGGGAGCGATGACCAATCTGCTCGAGTTTCCCAAGTACTCATAACCATATTGATTGATTAGGCACCATTTAGTGTACTTTGATGAACCGACATCTTCAAAACATCAACATGCTTATGAAATGTGGAAAAACACTGATGGACGCAAAGCGGACCCCGAACCCCGACGGCCTCTAAAACGCCAAGGGCCAAATGGCACGCCTCGAGCCTACCACGGTAAAGTGAACAGGGGGCACCACCTAGCTTTGAGCGGCTAGGATGCAAAAACACGATGATATGAACACCGCAAACCTACACACCGACAGAGAGAGAGAGAGAGAGAGAGAGAGAGAGAGAGAGAGAGAGAGAGAGAGAGAGAGAGAGAGAGAGAGAGAGATATTTGCAAATGATGAAAACCCTTGGGGGTGTGAGGGTGAATTATTTCTGCAATATTTACAAAGCGGCATGCCGTGGTGGTAGAGAGGTAGGGAGAGGAGGTGGTGCAACCTACTTGGTGCGTTCTCTAAGACGACTCAATGATTGTGAATGCTTACTACCAAGAGCGTGCATACGTTTGTGCATCGACCATTGGAGTCGAGAGGTGGATGTGGTTCCCTTCGCATGGTGCAATTCCCGAGGCAAACCCAACATACAAGCCCCCTCCCCGTGATGGTGATAGTGTCAATCCTTCCCACTACATTCTACCAAATGCTTGGCTCCTCATGAATTGCCCCCCCCCCCCGATGGTGACCTCTTAGTGCCAATTTATAGGTGTTGGCTGCTTGGATTATGGTAAACCCCGGTGTGGTTAGGGTAAGCTTAATTGGGGAGACAAAGCAAGTGGTGGGCCCGGTGTGGTTGACCCTTGCTTTGTTTTGGGAGGTTATTAAAAGATGGGAATCTCTAGGTGGGCCTTTGTGACCATCACCTAGAGAGAGGATGTTTACAAAAAATGGAAATTTACAATGGCTCGGGTGAAAAAATGAAGATAATGATGAAAATAACCTATAAATTACTGGGATGGTATCGTGGTTGCGTGTTGCTGGCGAATGGTGTGCTGTTGGTGAGTCGGTGTCGAGCGTACTTCTTTTCGGAGTCGGCCGGGGCATGCCTTCGATGCATTTTCTCTTTTTGTTGTTGGCGGCGCGTGCTTTGGATCCTTCTTCTTTAGTCGTCGTCAATGTCATAGTCGTTTCTCCTCCTTTGTATTTTTGGTGCGGTGCGTATATGCGTGTGTGTATTCGTGCACACTACAAGAGGTTGTGTGCTCTTGTGACGCTGTTAGCGACGGAAATACACTGGGTTTTTATAACCCCCGGCGTCGCTAAAACCGTCGCTATATAGCGACGCTTATAGCGACGCATATAGTGACTGTTATAGCGACATTTAAACAGAAGTCTATAGCGACGCTCATAGCGACGCTACAGAGCCATAAATAGCGACGGTTATAGCGACGCCCAAGAGAATTTTTTTTAGGTGACAGGACATTGAATGCCCTGCCACCCATCAACCATATTGTACTTGATTCACATTTTAAAAAAAGTGCAAAGGTAGATAATAGACCCAAAATAGTCACCCACA
Source organism: Adiantum capillus-veneris (assembly GCF_014529385.1). NCBI lineage: Eukaryota > Viridiplantae > Streptophyta > Polypodiopsida > Polypodiales > Pteridaceae > Adiantum > Adiantum capillus-veneris. The sequence goes on along the minus strand of NC_140940.1, from coordinate 71,181,936 downwards.
AGACGCATTGTTTGCAAAATTGACAAGCGTAAAATTGACAATTGTACACATCATAGGCAAAATGAATTGATTGGCAAATGTAATAATGACAATTGTACAACATCATAGGCATAAAGAATTGATTGGCAAAAAGAATTGATTGGCAAAATGAACTGCGGTGACAAATGTAATAATATACATGGTTCAAAAAGACGTATAAAATCCGTCTCATGATACATAAGCTATGAGAAACCCTAAACTAATGCTATCTAGCTACGGCTAAACTGACGTCGTCTAGTCAGACGTCTCATCGCGTCCAAGCCGCGTATCTGTCGGATTCTGCAAAAAAAGACAATAAGACAGCTTTCAGTAAGTATAAACATATAACGACATTTATCAAACAATACAAAAAATAGAAAAGAGTAAACCCTAATACTAACCATGCCGCCGCGAGAACTGAGAATGTCCATCAGGGCGTTTAAGCCCTTCTTGCCTGCGTACTCGCGCTCGTACGGTGTGGGATCACGTCCTGTCATCGACCACTGTCAAAACATACAAAGATTTCATTATGTTAGAATTAAAAAACTCATAAACCCTAAACTATCGAACATAAAGAGCAATGCAAAAACACTTACAAAATCGGCCTCAAATGATGCCCATCCACCGCTCCCCAAGTGGTGCGAGCTCCCTGCCTCTACTCGCGCTCTGGCTGCATCCTTTTGTTGCTTCCACTTGTCGGGATTCTCGCGCGCTGCTTTCTTCGCATTCTTCCAATCTTCTTTGGCCAGCCAATCTGGCCTGTTCCACCCATGCTTGATTGCTTTTTGCATTCGGAACGCTTGTGTTTGCAGTATTCGCGCATTCGAATCTTCATCAGGTCTTCATTGAAGCGTTGATCCCGTGTTGGAACGGGAAACTCATCATGAAGTATGCTGATGACTCTGTTTTTTAAATCACTTGGTACTTCACTCCATTTGTTTAGTATGTAGTGTCTTAACAGCTGAGAGCAAAGACCACGCATGCGCGAGATCACCTTCTTGCCGTCATCATCCATGATGATGCCGCCGCTGAAGTCGACGGAGTAAGGCAAGCCCTCTGGCCGGTGACGCGTGAACCTGGGTGTCCCGGCAAAGGTCTCTAGCGGCGTGTCGATGGGGGTACGGACGTCAGGTGTCTCCACCGGCGTCTGGGCCCCGAAGCGAGGAGTGTCGAGCGGGGTGGCTCCTGGCGGAGTAGGTAGAGGTGTGTAGCTGCTACGAACAGTCAGCCATGCAAAACCTGGCGTAGATGGCGATGCTGTGGCTGGTCTGGGGGCGGACAAAGAAGGGGAGGGTAAAGAGCCTCGTGGAACACGAGGCGGTGTGGAGGCATCGGTGGCGGAATTCCCACAACAACCGCCACCGCCACCACTAGAGCGACGGTGTCTAGACGAGTGTGAAGCTCGTCTCGTCCACGCTGAAGCTTCGGAGCGCGCCGAATGCTACGAAAGAGAGGGAGATGCGGATGGAGTAGGAACACGCAATGATGCGCCAGAGTGATGACGCTCCACGTACCACTGTCTCTGCTGCAGTGACAAAGAAGAAAGAAACTCCTCATCATCCATACCTGCATTAAACACACGAATATTTAAACTTAATATTGAATGAATAGAGTAGACAATGACGCAAAGACCATTAAATACAATGACGTAATGACGCATATAAATACAATGATGAAATGAATTGAGTGATAGAAGAGGCAAGTCGAAAACTCAGAATTTTCAATCAAAAGATGTGAGTGCGAGTAGAAAAGAGCGTTATACACCGTGGAAGGTACTTAGAGAGCCAAAGCTTTTACAACACGGAGCAAAATTGTTCAAATACAATATTTGTGGCTTTAAGAGATCTCTCTCTCATCCTCGCATAACTCAGCATAACTTCCTATATCTATATAGAGCTCTCCGTTTAAACACATATCCTCTATTTCATTTTGTAGCTCCTCTACATGCACCCCATATAGAGTAGTAGCATCTTGATGCTCGTCTGGCACCACCGTAGCGGCTTCTGATTGAGCATCTTCTCTGATCTCCTCCATTGATGCCGTTGTGATTGGCACATGGTAGCCTTCATACGTCCTTGCACTACGAGGGGCTACCTCTATGACGTACCACCAGTTTGATGTAGACTTTGTAGGATGAAATATTACCTGCCAGAGCCACATAACTTACATGAGAGCTTTCAAGCACATAACTTGTAAAAGGGGGATGTTAACTATTTACATACTTACTTGTTCACAATGCTCGGGTAGTACGAAAGTGTCTCTTAGGTCAGTCCATTTCTTAGTAGAATCCACCTCAAGAAAACCAGACTCTCCTCTACGCACAGTAGCGTTGCGACCCTCCATGATTATCTTGAACCATTGCACGTCGAACAAGTCGACAAAAAATCCTCTGTAATCGATCCTCAAAATCTCTTGCAGCGTGCCGAAGTAAGTGAGTTCCGCCACCACAGGATCTGCATCAGAGGAACGTCGTCGACTAGACTGTTCAAATTTTGCCATGATTCCACAATCTTGAGTAAAACGCTTTTTGTCGATTCGTTCCACCCTAAAATGTCGACCTTTACACCATGCTGCTGTGTATGACTTATACTACAACGAACAAAGATTATGAGTGGCCGTTCAAACGTTTAAAATAAAGTCACTAGCTAGTCGTACATTGCAAACTTACCTTGGTCGCGCAACCCCGAGAGTACTCCCACTCTTCCTCAGTCACTTCGTCACCGCATTGTTGTGCGCTTTTCAATTGGTTGTGCAACCATCTTAAGCTCATGAAGGTTGGTAGGCTCTCCAGAACCGTCGGATAGTGCATCGGTGGTCGTCTTCCCCGTCTCCACTCGATTCGTGCCCTTTGTCGCTCTTGCTTTGCATCCTCATATTGTGAAATCCACTTTTGCATCACTGGATTGTGAAGCATGCAAAATCGGTTGATTTTAGCCTCTAGATCTTCCGTCATCTTCTTCTCAACACCGAGATTGCACATGACAATCCCAGATATGCGCTCATCATCTATGGTTCGCCATAGCGTGTCCCGGGCTTTATCAAATCCGTCTAGCCACTCTCCAATGTACACTAGGGACTCTGATACCAACCAACCTTCTGCCATGCTACCCTCCGGACGTGCCTTTTGACGCACATATCCCTTAAGCGTTTTCATGAAACGTTCTAAGAAGAACATCCATCTGGAATGAACTGTGCCAGCTATTTCCACCTCATCAACTATGTGAACAAGAAGATGCACCTGAATGGTTAGCATGGTAGTAGGAAAATGTTTCTCAAACATGCACACAAGCTCCGCAGCATTTAGTTTGGCGAATGGTATGGAGTCTACGTTGATCTCCTTTTGTGAGATCCATTGCACCAGCTTTGCAAGTTTGTAGATTGTGTTACGGATGTCGAGAGACAAACATCCCTCAATGGCAACCGGTAAAATAAACTGTAAAGTATGTGCAGCAATGATATTAAAGTCCACATTTTATGCAATGATATTAAAGTCCACTATGAACGTACCTGACACATTTTATGCCAATCGTGTGACTTCAAACCGGTAAGCTTTCCTTCTTTAGTAAAACACGTTCGGAGCGAGTGCATTACGCCAGTGGGGGTCCGCAAAGATCGAATGGTCTCTTTTACTTTGCGTTCTTGGGCTCCTGTGAAAATCCATGGTGCTTTAGGGAGTTTTATCGATCCATCAGACGCTGTTTGCGGCCAATATTGCTCCATACGATCCACATTTCTAAGGTCAACTCTGGCTCCCAAAGTATCTTTCTTGCCGGTCAGATGGTCCCATAGTAGATTACCCACATTCTTGAATATGTGCATTGGATCGAGCAAGTGATTGATCATGAGTCGGGGCCAGTATGGTAACTCGTACCATAGAGATAGTCTCTTCATCCCTGGAGGCAATCCGTCATCGCACATCTCCTTCTGCTCTAACCATGCTTGTGCAGACATCCTTGGTGGCTCTCTTCCCAAAAAGCCGTCGCGTAACACATGATTCTCTGGAAGATACGCTTGATGACCTTCGTAGATTTGCTTCTTCAGTGAGGGCGCCCTACGTGCATTCAGTCTAGGTCCACATGTGACACATGCTCTGTATCCGCTTGTTTGAAGCCCTGCATGTATACACATGATAATAGATCAACTATGGGAAAAAACAAGATTTACAGTGTCTGAGTGAGGAGTGTCAATAGATCACCTGAGCATTCTGTTAGCCCGGGATAGTCATGCATGGTCCACATTAGAATGCCTCTGATCAAAGCATTCCGTCGTCCTGTGTGTCGGCTCATATCCACCACCTCTATGCCAATCCACAATTGTTGTAGCTCTTCCAATAGTGGACGAAGATACACATCCATATTCCCCACTTTATATCGCCCTGGCACAATCAAGCTTAGCCATAGGTGCCCCTTCTTCGTAGTCAACCACGGGGGAATGTTGTAGTTGACGATGACAACGGGCCATACACTGTAAGATGTTGATCTTTGACCAAATGGATTTACGCCATCCATAGCCAGGCCTAAGCGCAAATTTCGAGCTTCCCTGGCAAAATCCGACCATGTTCCATCTATATGTTTCCAGGCTGCGCAATCTGCAGGAATTCGTAGCACACCATCCGAAGATTTATTCTCCTCATGCCATGATGCTAGGGCGGCCATGGACTTACATTCGAAGAAATGCTTGATGCGAGGAAGCAGAGGAAAATGTCGCAAAACCTTTTGTGGAATTTTTGTCCCGTGGAGATCTACTCGATATCTTTCGGAATCACATTTCGGACACTTCTCCATGTCTATGTATTCCCCTCTGAAAAGAATGCAGTCATTAGGACAAGCGTGGATAGAATTGTAATCCATCCCCAAGTTTCGCAAAATCTTTCTTGCTTCATCTCGGGAATCTGGCATCACATTGTCAGCTGGTAGTATGTGCTCTTTAAGCAATCTACACAACATAAAAATACGATACAGTCGTGTAAAAATCTATCAGATCATTATACATTTAGAGTTTTATTAAAGTAAACTAATTGTAATAGATCACCTGAAAAGCGCTGTGACGCTAGTGTCACTCCATCCAAACTTTGCCTGCATGTTGAGAAGAACCAGGAGTGCTTTCAATCTAGACATACGTGCTCCATTATACAATGGCGTATCGGCTTCACTTTTCATATCATCATAGATAAGCCTTTCTGAATCCATGATCGTCTCGATCATTTCATCAATCTCGGGCTCAAACATTGCCTCGTTGGGAATGTGCTCTGCATGATCATCCCCCGAGCTGTCAGAGGCTACATCTTGTGGCCTCACATATGCTGCTTGACCAAAGCGCCTGCGAACACGTCTATTGGGTTGCAAGATTGCTGCTTGTTGGCCAGCGTCAGAGTCCGACGAGTTATAATTGGCAACAACTCGATCTATAATAGATGGATCGAACTCGCCAAATTCGCGAACGTGCTGCAAAGAAACACGTCTTGTCCGTCGCACAGCATGCTTGCATTGATTACAAGGACATAAGACCCTCGTTGAGAGATAGGTCTTTCGGTTGGACGGTCCCACATCCTCGTCACTACTCATAATGAGGATAAAAATCTTATAACCTGGACAACAAATTTAATATTCTATTGGCATTCTTCGTATTATCTCTCTCTCTCTCTCTCTCTCTCTCTCTCTCTCTCTCTCTCTCTCTCTCTCTCTCTCTCTCTCTCTCTCTTTACCTCACATTCTCTAGTCATGTCCAATCCCCGCAAACCTCGGTCTAGAGGTGCACGGAGATCAGAACCACCGGGTTATAATCTCGTCTTTATTGGTCAATACCTATATTTGTGGGTACAAGAAATCTACACACCCACGTCTACATGATACTGCATGTAGTGGACAAAACCCCTTTGCCTCTTCTCTAGCTGTAGCACTTCACAGCATCTTAACATCTTTTCACAGTAGATCTTTTCACTCTTCGTCTAACTCTAAACCCTAAACCGTAAGTAATTCTTGCGTGGACTCGATCTAACGTAAATAAGCGTAAATCTAAATAAACGTAAATCTATCTAAAAATAAACCTAAATCTAATTTAACGTAAGTCTACATCTAACCTAATCTTTAACGTCTTTTGGGATAGTTTCCTACGACGTTAAAACTCTCTTCTTGTGTGTGTGTGTGTGTGTGTGGGTAAACCTAAATAAACCTAAGTCTAATCTAATATAACATAAATCTAAATCTAACGTAAATTATGTTATATTAAAAACAAAGAACTAAACTAACAGGGATTATAAGAACCTTAAAACTGATTTAACACATAATTTTTCACATAACTCAGCAAGAGTTGGCATTCTCATCACTAAAGATGTGAGAGTTAACTTCCGGCGGTGACGCTGCCTCATCTCCATCCACATCTGATGACATCAATTGGCCCTTTAGACCGTTCTTGCTCTTGTTACTAACTTTGAAGTTGCTGTTGAATGACTAGAGGTTGTCTAGATGGTCATTGTGTCGGGGATGTAGTGACTCTTGCCGCCCTGAAGATCCACCTTCTTCCCTATCTTCTGAAGACATTTCACCAGTACTTTTGGATCGACGGAGCCCACCATGAGTGAAGGCAGCAATACCCTATATTCCATTGAGGGTTTTCTTCACCCGCTTCATGCAGGCATCGAAGTCTATGGAGACCTAAATCTAATCTAATATATCGTAAATCTAAATCTAGCGTAAATAAATGTAAATCTATTTAAAAATAAACCTAAATCTAATTTAACGTAAGTCTACATCTAACCTAATCTTTAACGTCTTTTAAGATAGTTTCCTACGACGTTATAACTCTCTTCTTCTTGTGTGTGTGCGCGTGTGTGGATGTGTGTGCCAATAAAAAGAGATAAATGGTATAACCTTTCTATCACCCATGCCAAGTATGATAGATTGGTTATGCCATTTCCCTCTTGAATAATAGGTCTTGAGTTCAACTCCTCGTCGACTAGATCTTTAGGTCTTTTAATTTTAATTATTTTGCTACGACGTTAAATTAGTTTCTCTCTCTTTCTCTCTCAATGTGTGTGCGTTCATGCATGTTTTCTCTCTCTTTTCCTCTCTCAATGTGTGCGTTTTTTGTTTATGCATGTTCTCTCTCTCTTTTCCTCTCTCAATGTGTGCGTTTTTTGTTTATGCATGCTCTCTCTCTCTCTTTTCCTCTCTCAATGTGTGTGTGCATTCTTTGTTTATGTATGTGTGTGTGCGTTTTTGTTTATGTTTGTACTCTCTCTCTCTCTCTCTCTCTCTCTCTCTCTCTCTCTCAAAAACACTATGTGTGTGTGTGTATGTGTGTGTGTGAGAGAGAGAGAGGGACAGAGAAAGAGGGGAAGGGAACATGAGAGTGAGGAGAGGGAAGAAGCATACCTGGCTCTCCTTCCTCTCCTCTCGTGTGTGTGTGTGTGTGTGTGGAGAAGAAAGAGAGAGAGAGAGAGAGAGAGAGAGAGAGAGAGGGAGAGCGTTACCTGCTCTTTGCTTGAGGGCGCCAAAAAACTCAGATATGAGATCTGAGTTTTTGGGCGCTCTCTGTTATTTTTTTAGCCCAGTCGGCGTCGCTATGAGCGTCGCAAATATACTTGTAAATTTGCGACGCTTATAGCGACGCTCATAGCGACGCCGGGAATTTTGTTTTTGAGCGTCGCTGTGTGAGCGTCGCTAATATGAATAGCCTCTTGTAGTGGCATGAGGGCGGGTGTGTGTGTATGTATAGATGTGTGTGTGAGCAAAACGTGCGTGGGAAGGGGGGCTTTACATATATAATATATATATATAGTTTTTTTTTTCTGTTGATGGCGGATGGCCTGCTTTCTACTGCGCGAGGCGGGGGGGGGGGATGGGGTAGCGGTAGAGAGAGTGTGTGTGCGATGTGTGTGTCTGTGTGTGTATGGATGGCCTGCTGTGGTGCGTGAGCGCCCGAGTGGGAGAGTGGGTGGTTCTGTGGACTGAGCGCATAGCGCCGATGGGAGAGAGGGGAGGAGGGGGTGATTGTGTGTGTGTGTATGGTGAGAGAGAGAGAGAGAGAGAGAGAGAGAGAGAGAGAGAGAGAGAGAGAGTGTTCCTATTGCTGTTGTCCGTGAGAAGGAGAGAGAGGAGAGAGAGAGAGAGAGAGAGAGAGAGAGAGAGAGAGAGAGAGAGAGAGAGAGAGAGAGAGAGAATTCCTCATCCGTGGCGTAAACGCCCGAGTGAGAGAGAGAGAGAGAGAGCAGTGTGCGCGGACTGAGCTGAGAGAGAGAGATTGTGAGGGAGAGGGAGGGGTGAGGTGTGGATAAGAGAGAGAGAGAGAGAGAGAGAGAGGGAGAGGGAGGGGTGAGGTTGGGGAGTGGGGTAGGGGATGTGTGGGTGAGAGAGAGAGGGGGGGGCTCTACTGTCTTGCATGGGAGCTTGAGGACGAGGGAAGGGAAACAAGTCAATGGGTGGGAGTGAGGGAATATATCAGTGGGCCAAGAGGGGGGGGGGAATGCGGCCGAGGGGAGGGGAATGAGGCTGAGGGAAGGTGAGGTGAGTGGGTGGGGAAGAGAGTGAGGGGTTGGGGAAGGAATATTGGCGGGCCAAAAAGGGGGGGGGGGGGGGGAGGTAATGAGAGTAGGGGAAAAATGTGAGGGGGGAATGTAAAGGGTGTGTGTAAGAATACGGAGAGCGGAGGGCGGGGGGGGGGGGGGGGGGGGGGGGGTTTCCATGCAGCTCACACCGAGGGAGCACGAGAGAGAGAGAGAAAGAGAGTTTTTTCAAAGCTTCCGCCTGGCCGGGGGTTTGAGAGTGGGGGTAAACTGGGAGAGAGGATATTGGGGGGGGGGGGGGGGGTGATGTAGGGAAAATGAGGGAGAGAGAGAGAGAGGGGGGCTGATATTTATCCAATGCCCGTCAGGTGGGAGGGGGAATAAGCTACAGGGGGGGTACTGAGAGGGGGGGGGGGGGGGGGATAATCTTTTTTTTTTTTTTTCTTTGATTTTTGAAAGTCGGCTATCAATAGCCCTCTCCCTTTGGCTAGAGGCATTCATGCTTCTAGCCCTTCTTCTACTTCTTCAGCTGTAGAGTTAGGGGGTTCTTCCTCTTCTGGAATGTCTAGCACGAATTCTGGGTCAAACCTTAGAAAATACCTTTTCAGCCTCCATCCATTGACCCTAGTCTTGTGAATACTCCCATCTGTTTCCATCAGCTTATAGCTGCCGTTGTCATAGCGTTTATTGATGATGAATGGCCCTTCCCATCTGGGTTGAAATTTCTTATCCTTCCTAGTGTCAAATCTGTTGTCGTATCGCAGAACTAACATGCCTTTTTCGAGACCTTTTTCTGTAAGCCCTTGATTGAAAGTGAGCCGACGTCGCTCTTCCTATGCTACACAGTGATTGATTGCTTCTTCCCTATCCAGTTGGAGTCTCTCTAGATCCAAGATGTGGTTTCGGAGGTTTACAATTGGACGGTGTGTCTGGCAAGCTATAAGGGAAGTATGTGCCACTTCCCCCAACTTGCGAGCCCCGTTTTCATGTGATTACTTGCGTCCCTTGTATTCGGAACTTTTTTATGATATTGATCATAAGTTCGCGTCCCTCACTCTCGTGTCCCTCTTGCATTCAGTTTTCAAGTTGCGTTCTTGTGTATGCGTTTGCTTGCCTGTAGGTCCCGTTTGCATCGCAGGTGAGCCGACGCGGCCCCTTTTCCGCGACGCCCCGAACGACGGCGTCACACTTGGTATCAGAGCTACAGCTCAAGTCCCCGCCGACCCGACGTCGGTCCGTGGCCCATGGTTGTCACCACGTTTTCGGCCCGTCTGCCTCGTTTTTCCACGTTTTCTTCGTGTTCTCGGCCCGTTTTGCCCCGTTTCTTACGTGATTGCCCCGTTCCTTGCGTTTTCTCCATGTTCCCCACAGTTTTTCACCGTTTTGCCTCGTTTAACCCGCGTTTCGCCCCATTTTCACCGCGTTCTCCGCATACTTGGCCCGTTTTGCCCCGTTTTGACGCGTTTCTCCGCGTTCCCCATCGTTTTTCAACATTTTACCTCGTTTTGCCCCGTCTTACACCGTTTGGGACCGGTTTTCACCTTTTTTGAGCCGTTTTTCACGGTTTTCATCGTTTTGGACCCCGTTTTGCGTTGTTTCACAGTTTTCCAACGTTTTCAAGCCGTTTTCGCGCAGTTTTCTAGTTTTTCGATATTTTTGAATTTCCCTCGGCTCCGGCCACCAGAGCACCCCAATGGCGGGAAATCAAGAAAATGAAGAAGGATACAGAATTGAACCGGAACCGCATAGAGCCCCCAAGAAGAACAAAGAGAAGAAGTCGCGACAAGACCACCAAGACTCAATGGAAGAAAGACTGGAGGCACGCATCATGGCCTCCGTAGAACACCAAATCAACGTGATGTCCGCTAATCTGAGCGATCTACTGCAAACACAGCTAGGCCAGCGAAACGAAGACCGCCCGGGGCCTAGTAATGTCAATGCGCGGCAAAACACACAAAGACGACCGCGGCCTGGAAGACTAGAGACAGTCGACGAAGATGAACACTACCGGGATGACCGAAGTGAGGGGCGCTACTATAGCCCTGAGAGAATTCTAGAAGATTAAAACCATACTGGGCAAATTCAAACCCATTCCCCTAGAGAAATACAAAGGCCATCGCACCTCACTGGAACTCAACAAGTGGTTCAGAGAGGTAGAAGACTACATGCACTGGAACAACATAGGCAGACGCAGATGGGTGCAAGTGGCCAAAACCTTCCTGGCCGACGATGCCTATGTATGGTTCCTCACTGAACAACCATCAAAGCAGTGGGAGGACTGGGAAGACTTACAAAGAGACATGCTCAGCTATTTTGTCCCAGAGAATGAAGGAAACAAAGTCAGGGATTCGTGGCGCGATCTACGCCAAGACGGCCACATATCAGATTACGTTGTCAAGTATCGGCGACTGATGCTTCAACTTCCACTGATGCACACAGCAGACAGGCTACATGGCTTCTTGTACGGCCTTAAGCCCTGGGCCCGTCGCGAGGTAGAGAAGCAGAACCCCAACACCTGGGAAGTGGCCGCCAATATGGCCAAAAAACTACGGGATACAAACTCAACCCCAGGTTTTCCCCCGAATAACCCTCGCCCCAACAATTTTTCCCCCAACAACTGGACTAACCCAACCGCCGGGCGAGGCCACGGATTTGTACCCAATAACAAAAGCAACGAACCCCACTCACCACCGCGCAGCTCTTTTGCGAGCAATTCCTACAGCACCACGTCCAGCAGTTCTGTCCCCAATACTTATAAGGGAAACAATAACAACCCGCACCCCGATCGCATCTGGTGCAGTGACTGTAGGATTGCTCATGGCCCCTACTACGCGTGTGTACGCAAGCGCAATCAAGCAGCCTCCTCATCTAGCAGGGTCAACACCCTCCAAATCGAAGAACCACCCTCCCCCCCCCCCCGAATAAGAGTCGAAGAACTGGCTAGCCCTGTTGCTAACCAGCAACCCCGGATTGGAGCAGTATCCCTCCACCCATAATGCATGGCAGCAGCGATAACGGACATTCAAAAATTATATGTCTAGGCAACAATTGGATTCCTTCAGCAATGGATCATGGTAGACTCAGATGCCACACACAATTTTCTATCACCATAATGCGCCGCGCGCCTAGGCCTACGTCTCACCACCGTCAATGAAACGACAGTCAAGTTTGCCCAAGGAAAGGATAACAATGTCAAGGTAGCTCGTCAAGTCAGGATTGAGATGGGAAAATTCACATGCTGACTTGATTTCATAGTGGTCCCAATGGACGACTTCGAGGCAATTATTGGTCTCTCCTTCAACGATAAGTATCTCATTACACTCCTAGGCATGAAGGTGGATCAATTACTGCTGAATAATCAAGGCAAAGCAGTGACAGTACAAGGCGCAAGACTAACAACAAAGCAAGCTGTCACCCGTCAGGTGCATCTTCAAACCAACCCCCCTCCCATCAACCGCCAAGACCCTGCTCAGTTAGCAGCGATGAAAGGCAAACAGAAAGTCCCAGAGCACTCACCCCCCAAACTCAATCTCATGAGTGCAAAGCAAGCAGAGCGGGCTCTCAAGAAAAGAGCTCAGATTCACCTCTGCATCATGCAAGCAAAGGAACAGCCCACAGCAAGGCTCAACTCCATCACCATCGAGCAGGCCAAAGTGGGTGACCCCTCCCTTACCCCCATCCTCCAGAAGTACAAGGATGTCATGCCTCCAGAACTTCCCCCCGGCCTACCCCCTCCCCGTCAAATTCAACATGAAATTGACCTCATCCCAGGAAGAACACCCCCGGCGAAGGCCCCCTACCGCATGAACGACACCTAGCTCAAAGAGCTCAAGAAGCAACTCCAAGAATTAGAGGATCAAGGTTTCATCCGGCCCAACAGCTCTCCTTTTGGGGTCCGAGTCCTGTTTGTCAAGAAGAATGATGGTTTGATGCGACTATGTGTGGATTATCGGGCCCTCAACAAGATAACTATCAAGAATAGGTATCCAGTCCCCCTCATGGAAGATCCTCTGGACAGACTACAGGGTGCCCAATACTTCACTCGCATCAACCTCCGCTCAGGCTATCACCAAGTCCGCATAGCCTCTAAAGACATCCCGAAGACCGCCTTCCGCACACGCTACGGCTCCTGGGAATGGATGGTCCTGGGGTTCGGTCTCACCGGCGGTCCGGGAACTTTCTGCAGAATAATCCATGACAGTTTCCACGACATGATTGACGACTACCTAATCACCTACATCGATGATTTGCTCATTTACAACAAAACCTTAGAAGAGCACCAGAAGCATGTCGCCGCAGTACTCCAGCGCCTTCGGGAACACGAGCTGTATGCCAAGCTGGAGAAGTGTGAGTTTGCTGTCCAGAAAATCGAGTTCCTTGGCTTCATCGTCACGTCAGAAGGTATTATGGTGGATCCCAAGAAAGTCGACGCTGTCATCAAGTGGGCTCCACCGACATCCATCAAAGAAGTCCAAGAGTTTGTGGGCTTCTGCCAGTACACACGTCGCTTCATCCGCGACTTCAGCAAGATTGCTGCACCACTCAAAGAGATAACCAAAGGCCACAAACCCTTTCAGTGGACCCATAAAGAAGAAGAAGCCTTTGAGAACCTGAAGATAGCCATGTGTAGCACCCCCGTCCTCCGACTACCCGACTTCACCTAACCCTTTGAAGTCCACACTGATGCCTCCGATGCTGCTATTGGTGGAGTCCTCCTACAAGAGAATCAACCCATCGCCTACGAGTCCCACAAGTTCACAGATGTCGAGACCAAATGGACCACCCATGAGAAGGAAATGCTCGCTGTCATTCATTGCCTCCGAAAGTGGCGACACTATGTCCAAGACAAACACACCAAGGTATACACAGACAACATATCCCTCAAGTACTTCCAAACACAGCCCAAAATAACCCCCAAGCAAGCCTGGTGGCAGGATACACTGGCAGAATATGATATCGAGATCATCCACAAACCGGACACCACAAATGTCATGCCCAATGCGCTCAGTTGAATGCCCACCCTAACTGCTATCTCCACAGAAACCAGCACTCTACGCCAACTCATCCTCGACGCTCAAAAAGCTGATCCTGCTGTCCTCCGCATGCTCGACGACCACATCTCTGGTAAAGCTGCAGTGGGTCTCTTTGAAGTCAAAGATAACCTCTTCTACGCGCATGGAAAAATCTACATCCCCAATGATCCAGAGCTAAAGAAAGACCTCATGTGGGAGGCTCATGACTGCAAGCTAGCTGGACATGGTGGCCAGAAGAGATCTTATGACAAACTCCATCAACATTACATGTGGCCCAAAATGAAGGATGACGTAATCGACTACGTGCGCACCTGCCCAACCTGTCAACTTGTCAAAGCTCAAAGAGTCAAGCCTGCTAGCCTCCTCCACCCCATGCCAACACCCTCCCGGCCTTGGGACATGGTAAGTATGGAATTCATCGTCGACCTCCCCCCCTCCCACGGCCACACTACCATCATGGTGGTCGTCGACTACTTCACCAAGCAAGCCCACTTCATACCGGCAAAGCCTCCCGTCACCGCCTACCAAGTCGCCAAACACTTCTTCGTCAAAGTCTTCAAATACCACGGCCTCCCATTAGCCATAGTTTCAGATCGTGACACCCGCTTCCTCAGTGACCTCTTCAAGCTACTAGGCACCCAACTCCGCTTCTTCTCCACCTACCACCTTGAAACCGACGGCCAAACTGAAAGAGTCAACCAAGGCATCGAAGACTACATCCGCAGCTACGTCAAGGCCAATCAGAAGGACTGGTACGAATACATGGATGTCCTGGAATTCCACTACAACAACTCCATCCATAGCAGCACTGGCTACACCCCCTTCGAGCTCTCCACAGGTAAAGAAGTCATCACACCCCCTTCGAGCTCTCCACAGGTAAAGTGCAAAGAAGAGTCTTGAGCAAATCAAGGTACACATCGCCAAATACGCCAACCAAAAGCGAAGGCCTTCCAAACTCTTCCAAGAAGGTGACTTAGTCCTCGTCAGCTCTCAGAATATCACCCTCCCGCAAGGCCTCTCCCCGAAGTTCAACCACCGCTACTCTGGGCCATACAAAGTGCTCAAGTCCTACAAGGACATCACCTACAAGCTGGATCTCCCATCACACATCAACATCCACAATGCCTTCCATGTAAGTCTACTCAAAAGATTTGTGCCGGATAACACCTATGGTAGAAGCCTCCCCGAATATGTAAAGGATGGCCCGCCACATGAGCAGGAGGCCATCCTAAAGTCGCGTTTTGGGCACCGGGGACAACTTTTCTATGTCAAATGGCGCAATCGCCCCATGACGGAATGCACTTGGGTACCTAAAGAAATCATGGTTCAACTCGGAAGACCCCTTGTGCTGCGCTTCTACAACATGCCCACTAAAGAGGAGGACAACACACTACATGACAACAATATAGAGTAGTCCTCCCCCCCACTTGTAACTAGCATCACCCTAGGTAGCTAGACATTTTTGGCAACACGTCACTCCCCCCCCTTGTAAATATCCGCCCCAAAACCTCGGCATCAACTTTTGTATCGGCACCTCTCAAAACCCCGGCTTGACATGGGCGTCAAGCTCTCTCAACCCGGGGGTGTATATAAGGGAAGTATGTGCCACTTCCCCCAACTTGCGAGCCCCGTTTTCATGTGATTACTTGCTTCCCTTGTATTTGGCACTTTCTTATGATATTGATCATTCGTTCGCGTCCCTCACTCTCGTGTCCCTCTTGCGTTCAGTTTTCAAGTTGCGTTCTTGTGTATGCGTTTGCTTGCCTGCAGGTCCCGTTTGCATCGCAGGTGAGGCGACGCGGCCCCTTTTTTGTGACGCCCCAAACGAGGGCGTCACACAAGCCAAGACTCGTAAGCTGGCTATTTGTACCTCAATGGGTAGAATTTCCTCCTTCCCATAAACTAGATGGAAAGGAGTGAAACCTAGTGATGTTCGGAACGTTTTTCTGTAGGCCCAAAGAGCTGCCATGAGATGTTTATCCCAGTCCCCTGTGTGGTTGTTCACCTGTTTTGTGATGATTTTGCAAATCATTCCATTTACCTTCTCTACCACGCCATTGCATTGTGGGTAGTATTGTGTGGAATGCCTACGTGTGATGCCTAGCTTCTTCATCAATTCTCCCGCCAAATCACCTATGAATCCTGGTCCTCTATCTGATATTATCCCAAGAGGAGTGCCAAAACGGCAAACGATATGCTAAAAAATGAACTTTGCCACTTCTTGGGCTGTAATGCGGGTGGTGGCCGTTGCTTTTGCCCATCGAGTCATGTAGTCTACACCCACTATGATGTACAGTTTACCTGATTGGGCCCTTGGTAAAGGACCGATTGCATCTATTCCCCATTTCTCAAAAGGAACATATGAAATGATAGGGGTTTGTGGCTCGTAGGTTAACGTGCGATCACTGTCCACTTGACAAGCCTTACATGTTTTACACCAATGGTGTACATCTCTGTTCAAACTAGGCCAAAAGTATCCTGCCTGTAGAATCTTCCTACTGGTGATATCTAGAGCAAAATGACCGCCACAGACGCTGTCATGGCAACTTGAAATTACCTCTGTGATTTCAATGGAGGTTGGCACCCGCCTGAGAATTTGATCTTTGCCCTTACAATACAAGTGGTCATCTATAAGGCGGTACCTAGTAGCCTTCCTTACCAGCCATTGTTTTTGGCCTTTGGTGTGTCCTGCTGGACATTCTCTTGTATCTAGAAAACTGATGATATCAGGCATAACATCACTACCTATAAATAGGGGTAGTTTTAACTTGATTGCCCCTATGGGAATGTCTTGTATTCTTTCTTTAGCTAGCACATCTGTCTCTTGATTTTCTGCTCTGGGGACATGGAAGAGTTTCACTGCTTCCAACTTTTTTAGGAGGTCCTTAACTTGGCGAAGTTGACCAAGTTAAACCTGATTTTTGCAATCCCAGGTGGCATTTATCTGCCTTATCAAAAGCAAAGCGTCTCCGAACACATTTAGGTGTTGAATTCTTTGTGAAACACATTGTTCCAAACCAAGGATTAGGGCTGCATATTCTGCTTCATTGTTGGAGTGGGAGTGTAATAACTGCCCCATGGAGAATACTCTTTCTTGCTGTTCATTGAAAATGACCATGCTTGCTGCTTGCAGACTGATCCATTGTTCTCTTGTATGCTCCGTCAAAGAAAAGAGAGTGATCTCTCTCTAGCTTAGGACTTTCTATCGCCGGTGTTCCTTCCTTTGCTTCCGTGTTGACCTTCAGCTTCTTCTCATAATGGCAATGAGTGAGAATTCCGCTAAACTAGCCCTGGTGGAGTTTTCTACTTGCATGGTGTAGTCAAACTCTTGTAGTCTAATTAACCACTTTGAGATCCTAGATGAGACATCCATGTGTCGCATTACATATGGGAAAACCTCCTCCATTGTCAGGATTACAAAGGGTCTAGGCAGGAGATAGGAGCGGAACTTTGTGGTAGCAAACATTAGTGCTAGAACCATGTGTTCTACTTCAGTAAATCCTTTTTCTGATGGGGTCATGACCCGACTAGAGAAGTAAATAGGGCTCATGAAAGAGGTTTTGGTATCCTTTTGCATTAGCACTGCTCCTAGTGTATCATTTCCCACACTAGGGTTCACATAAAATGGCTCGTCCCACTTAGAAGGTGAAATAGTGGGAAGCTTAGCTAGGATTTGCTTCACCTCAGTAAACTGCTGCTCGTTCTCTTCACTCCATGAGAAGACATACCTCTCGGTGAGTTGTTGTAGGGGAAGGACTACTTGAGATAGCAGGTGAATGAACCTGCTTAAGTATCTTACCTTCTGAAGGAAAGAAACCAGCTGCTTGGCGGTGGTGGGTGATAATAAAGATACCATACCTTGAATCTTGCTAGGGTCAGCAGCCTCGATTCCTTTTGCTGAAATTACATGACTAAGGAGAGTGACTTTGCTCTCACCAATGTGACACTTGTCCACGTTGAGTTGGCCACCCAAGGTTTGTAGCCTGGTTAAGCCATCATAGACTTTGCTTAAATGAAGGGCTCGTGAGCTATAAATGCAAAAATCATCTATGAAAACCCGTATTGATGTTCCAAAGTAGGGTTGGAAAACAAAAGTTACATAGTGTTGAAACGTGGCCGGGGCGTTAGTGAGGCCAAACGGCATCACTCTGTAGGCAAAACATCCCCAAGGTGTGATGAAGGTTGTCTTCTTCTGATCCTCCTCCGCAATGCTAATCTGGAAGTATCCTGAGTAGCCATCGCATACTGTGTAGCGTTCGTGACCTGCCACTTCATTGAGTATTTCATCTTGGAATGGGAGGGGAAAGTGGTCCCTCTTCGTGGCTGCATTGAGAGGTTTATAATCCACACAGACTCTCCACTTACCATTTTTTTTGGTGTGACTACTACTAGGGAGACCCATTCAGAGTCTTCGATAGGATAGATGAAACCTTCTTGTAGAAAACTTCTCACTTCTTTAAGCAGTGCCTGGTGTTGGATTACTCCAAGTCTTCTAAGATTTTGCACTACGGGTTTACTACTTTCCTTGAGCTTTATGTGGTGTTGTACTACTGTAATTCCTGTGATCTTATCATAGCCATCAATGAACAAAGTAGTGAAGTTACCTAGCATGGAGACGTACTCCTTCCTTTCTTCATTGGTTAACTCATCTGAGAGCATTTTTTGTAGCTTACCTGCATCCTCCAAGGACTGCATACGTGATGATCCCTCTTGGCTTGCCGAGGTTGCTTCAGATTGCGTTAATCTATTTGGGTCTTTAATGATGACTCCCATTACTTCGATGCTACTGTCACTTTCGTTGGTGGTGGTCGTCTCTTCTCCGGAGGTAGACGAGTAGTTGCTAGTGGACTCGTCTTCTGAAGCCTCCAAGATCATGTTGCACTGCTTTCCAGTCCTCATGTCATAGAATATGGACTTCCCTTTAGTATCCTTCATCTGGATCATCCCGGTGCTCCAGTCTTGTTTAGCTTCCATAGCCATAAGCCAAGGTCTTCCAAGAATGACAGGGTAGCCCTCCCCTTTGTGTGGCATGACGAAGATGTCTACCTCCACTTCTGTACTAAATGCTTTTACTTTGACCACATTTACAATGCCTACGCATTTCACTCTTACATTGTTTGCCATCTTGGCTCGGTAGGGTGCCGGCCTACTTACCTCTAGACCTAGATGGTGCATCATCTCTTCACTCATGATGCATATTTGCGCGCCACCATCTATGTAGACGTTTGAAATCTGTTGCCCCTTGATGTGAGCGTCCATGGTTGGCAAGATATCATCGAGATCCCTCCTAGAGATAGCCCTAGCTATCCTGGGTCTTGATTTCCTGGTACTTACCATTTTCGTCCATTGCCTCCTCATTCTGGGTGCAAGGTGGAGTAATTGGGGCCAAGTTATCTTCGGGCCCTGCATTAACACATCCTGAACTAAGTCATAAGGTTTTGCATACTCACCTAGTGAGAAGACCACGATGTCTATCTTCTGCTGCGGTTTAGCTGCTTGCTTGCTAGACTCGGCCTTCCCTTTCATCTTCTCTTCTCTTTGAGATGCCTCCTCGTGCCTCGCATGCTTCACTCCCATAGAATCCACTTCTTCTACCTTCGCTTTTCCTTTGTGCCTCTCTCGAGCTGATTCTTCTACCTCCGCCTTTCCTTTAGCCTCTAAGCTAATAACACTCACCGCTTGGTTCACAGCAGGTGGTGGGGGTAGTGGCGGAATGAGAGGTTGGGGTGGTGGTTGCTGTTGTATAGGTGGTCGAAGGATTTGGATCGGTGGGATTGGTCCTGGTGGCTGCCTAGGTGGTAGTGGTCTTGCTCTCGGCGGAGAGATCTAATTTTGTCTCCCCCCTCTATTGAAATTCTACCTCCTTGGGTGTGGGCAGTAGTACATTCCATGGCCATCTTCCCCATAGTTGTAACAGTGGTACTCTGGGTTCTGCCTTCGTTGTCCCCTTTCTTGTTCTGGGTTTCTACCAGATGCATGCCCTTGCTGCACTAGATACACAGATAAACTCTCTAGTTGGGTGGTGATGCGTCTCAGAAGGTCTTGCTTTTCCTCTGATGCCTCCTGCGGTTGGACTCTATGATTGGCTGTTGCATCCATTGGGGTTGGTCGGGCTGAGCTTGTTTCCTCTAACTCGTTTACTCTTGCTTGCATTCACAGCTTCTTATCTTTAAGGAGGGCTACTTCAACTTCCAACTCATATGTTGTAGGAAACCTTCCCTTTACCTTCTCTCTAAGCGGCGACCATAGACCAGCAATGAAACGGTCCTTCTTTAGGAAATTAGGCGCTCCTTCACCTTCCTCTAGTGTGGCAACCCATCTCTCCCATAAGTCCACAAACTTTGACTCGTAGGTGGCATACTCCTGCAGGCCTCCCTGCTTTAATTCTGTTAGTAGCTGCCATAGCTTCTCCGAGGTTGTGCCTCCACCAAACCTCTTTACAAAAGTAGCCCTTAACACATCCCATGCATTCTTGGTAGCCTGGGGCGATGCATTGTACCAGGACTTGGCCTCTACTTTCATCAATAGAGGAAAAATTATAAGTCGTGAAACGTCGTCATCTTTGTTGGAGATGACACAAGCAATGTCGAAATCATCCAACAAGTCGGTGGTGAGATGCTCTCCCTTCTTTCCACTGAACGTGGGGAAAGAAACACTTGCCATGGTGGTGACTCAGGAAATTACAAACCTTTTTCTTTTTTTCTTTTCTTTTTACATCAACAGTAGCGGCTCATAGCGGCTTTTTACAGGGGTGGATGGATAGGTTAAAACAGGATAAAAATAGAGACATTAAAGGAATGATGGTAACCTAATATGGGGAGAATGATAGGGTTCGGGAAATTGAGGATTTCTCCTAGTACCGCCGCACCGAATAGGTAAACGATCTTCTATTGGTAACATAACTTCCTATCTACATAGATATTCACATGCATATGTTGCACGGATCTGAATGGGAATGCCGTCAGTCCGTTTTCCATCATGCACAGAGGGTGGAATACTTACTTATACTCTTACCGTGCCAGTGTTGATGAGTCGGAACATCCACAAGAGGTCGCGCCTTTCATGGGCTCTACCTTTCCTTCGTTGCTCATCACATACGGGGTGATGGCGACGCGTCTGACCACTCCCAGCCTCTTGGCTAACAGCAATTGTAGGTAATTTCTGTAATCCGCGTGTTGCATGAATTCTACTCCATTCAGTTGCAACTCGTCTCCAGCCGACTGGGTTTCTCCCGTGGTGGAGTGCTTCTTCAGGATAAGTTGTACAGGGAGAGGAGGAAGGTCGTCCACTCGCTTCCTAAAACAACGAGAGTAGTAACCGAACCACTCTTCTCTAGGACATGGGAATCTTCTTACCACTTCTTCTTCTGGATTGTCGAAGTGGATTGGTAGCACTCGCATGCGTCGTGCAAATCGGTAGGCGACCTTTCACCGCTTAGCTTCGGATGACTTCTTCTTTGACAAAGTGGGTGCAACCCGGCTTTCTGAGCTTGAAGCACTTGCTTGGCCAGATGCTTCTCCCTTCGAGGTCATGTGTTTCCAGACAGGCTTATCTTCTCCTTGTCTTTGTCTCGAGCAGCCTCTTTCGGCCACTTTGGAGTTATATCTTTGACTGCACCTTCTTTAAGGAAAAGAGGTCTCACCGTTTGCTTCCCTTCCTTGACATGAATGATTTCTTCACGATGAATATCGATGTAGATGACTTCAGCCCTTTCGCTGCCTTCGTTGTTGCTGGCACTCATTGACAGTGTGCCTTGGTTGACAATAGTGATGGCACTTCACCAATATCCCACCTGATGCTTCCGATTTATAGTTAGAACGAGCGACACGAGATGGAGAATTTACCTCTTGAATGCAAACGACACTGCAGCCTGGCAGTAGCACCTCAATGAAGGTGGCTAGTGCCTCCTTCGTCTTCTCTTCTTCCGTCCTCTAGTTAGAAAATTCCTTCAGCCACTCATCCATGATTGATAGTGGGTGTCACTTTAAGCACCAAATGAGGGACGCAAAGCGGACCCGAACCCCGATGGCCTCTAAAATGCCGGGGGACAAATGGCGCGCCTCGAGCCTGCCACGGTAAAGTGAACAAGGGGCACCACCTAGCTTTGAGCGGCTAGGATGCAAAACCACGATGATATGAACACCGCAAACCTACACACCGAGAGAGAGAGAGAGAGAGAGAGAGAGAGAGAGAGAGAGAGAGAGAGAGAGAAGAGAGAGAGAGAGAGAGAGAGAGAGAGAGAGATATTTGCAAATTATGAAAACCCTTGGGGGTGTGAGGGTGAATTATTTCTGCAATATTTACAAAGCGGCATGCCGTGGTGGTAGAGAGGTAGGGAGAGGAGGTGGTGCAACCTACTTGGTGCGTTCTCTAAGACGATTCAGTGATTGTGAATACTTACTACCAAGAGCGTGCATACGTGTGTGCATCGACCATTGGAGTCGAGAGGTGGATGTGGTTTCCTTCGCATGGTGCAATCCCCGAGGCAAACCCAACATACAAGCCCCCTACCCGTGATGGTGATAGTGTCAATCCTTCCCACTACACTCTACCAAATGTCTGGCTCCTCATGAATTGCCCCCCCCCCCCGATAGTGACCTCTCAGTGCCAATTTATAGGTGTTGGCTGCTTGGATTATGGTAATCCCCAGTGTGGTTAGGGTAAGCTTAATCGGGGAGACAAAGCAAGTGGTGGGCCCGGTGTGGTTGTCCCTTGCTTTGTTTTGGGAGGTTATTAAAAGATGGGAATCTCTAGGTGGGCCTTTGTGACCATCACCTAGAGAGAGAATGTTTACAAAAAATGGAAATTTACAATGGCTCGCGTGAAAAACTGAAGATAATCATGAAAATAACCTATAAATTACTGGGATGGTGTCATGGTTGCATGTTGTCGGCGAATGGTATGCTGTTGGTGTCGAGCGTACTTCTTTTCGGAGTCGGGCGAGGCATGCCTTCGGCACATTTTCGCTTTTTGTTGTTGGCGACGCGTGCTTTGGATCCTTCTTCTTTATTCATCGTCGATGTCGTAGTCGTTTCTCCTCCTTTGTATTTTTGGTGCGGTGCATATATGCTTTTGTGTGTGTATGTTTCGTGCATGAGGGAGGGTGTGTGTGTATGTATAGATATGTGTGTGCGCAAAACGTGCGTGGAAAGCGGGGCTTTACATATATAATATATATATATAGTTTTTTTTTGTTTTTTTTTCTGTTGATGGCGGATGGCTTGCTTTCTACTGAGTGAGGCGGAGGGGGGGGGGAGGCGAATGGGGTAGGGGTAGAGAGAGAGAGTGTGTGTGTGTGTGTGTGTGTGTGTGTGTGTGTGGATGGCCTGTTGTGGTGCGTGAGCGCCCGGGTGGGAGAGTGGGTGGTCCTCCGGAGGACTGAGCGCACAGTGCCGAAGGGAGAGAGGGGAGGGGGGGGGGTGATTGTGTGTGTGTGTGTGTGTGTGTATGGTGAGAGAGAGAGAGAGAGAGAGAGAGAGAGAGAGAGAGAGAGAGAGAGAGAGAGAGAGAGAGAGAGAGAGAGAGAGAGAGAGAGAGAGAGAGAGAGAGAGTGGTCCTATTCCTGCTGTCCATGAGAAGGAAGGAGAGAGAGAGAGAGAGAGAGAGAGAGAGAGAGAGAGAGAGAGAGAGAGAGAGAGAGGATTCCTCATGCGTGGCCTAAACGCCCGAGTGAGAGAGAGAGCGGTGTCCGCGGATTGAGCTGAGAGAGAGAGATTGTGAGGGAGAGGGAGGGGTGAGGTGTGGATAAGAGAGACAGAGAGAGAGAGAGAGAGAGAGAGAGAGAGAGAGAGAGAGAGAGAGAGAGAGAGAGAGAGAGAGAGAGTGAGGGAGAGGGAGGGGTGAGGCTTGGGAGTGGGGTAGGGGAGATGTGTCGGTGAGAGAGAGAGGGGGGGGGGTCGTACTGTCTTGCATGGGAGCTTGAGGACGAGGGAAGGGAAACAAGTCAATGGGTGGGAGTGAGGGAACATGTCAGTGGGCCAAGAGGGGGGGGGGAATGAGGCCGAGGGGAGGGGAATGAGGCCGAGGGAAGGTGAGGCGAGCGGGTGGGGAAGAGGGTGAGGGGTCAGGGAAGGAATATTGGCGGGCCAAAAAAGGGGGGGGGGGGGTTCCATGCAGCTCACACCGAGGGAGCACAAGAGAGAGAGAAAGAGAGTTTTTTCAAACCTTCCGCCTGGCCGGGGGTTTGGGAGTGGGGATAAATTGGGAGAGAGGATATTAGGGGGGGGGTGATGTAGGGAAAATGAGGGAGAGAGAGAGAGGGGGTGTTATTTATCCGATGCCCATCGGGTGGGAGGGGGAACAAGCTACGGGGAGGGGGGGATAAGCTTTTTTCTTTTTTTTTTCTTTGATTTTTGAAAGTTGGCTATCAACACCATAAGGTAGAAGCCTAAGACCTGTGAGAAAACTTATGTGAGAAAAATCTCAAAGAACGCTATTTTAGCTTATAACAAAGTGAAAATTTGGGGGCTATAAACGCGGGTGCCAAAAATAGGGTATGCAGGCATGACATGTTGTGGGGAGAAAAATTTGGGTCGTAGACATGAGGCCTCACAAGGGTGCCAATCAAGGCTTGCCAACTGCTAAAAGCTGCGCACCTGTTGACCGCAACAACTATTAAAGCAATGTATTTGAAGTTGAAGTAGAATACTAGCAGGTCATATGCAACACTAATAATATCGTAGGCTTGTTGCTGCTCGTTTCTTTGACGGCATTCCAGTCCAGCCTGCAAGCTTTCTTTTTGTACGTCATTGCGGAGATGTACATACCTCATATTTCGCTTTTGGTGCGACGTTCTTGCTTCCTGATTATGATTATTCACTTTTCATAGCCCATAGGAGGTCAAGTTCAATTTGACGTAGTGCTTTTATAAAGCATGCTGAAAAGAGCATGAGTGTCCGCCCTAAAGTCGGAATCAACTCACACAATATAAGGGTAGGCTTGTCTGACTTTTGCACGCCTCACAGACCCGCGAAAATTTTGTAATCGGTCACAGCTTCAACATCAACCACAAGAGATGACCCTAAACATAGCAGGCACACAGATATGTAGCTCACAGATTGGAGGGCCATTGAGATATATATTTTTCAAGGTGGAAGCAGAAGCGAATGGCACTACTGCCTCTATAGAGAGCCTCCGCAGTTCTACGCCTGGTTTTTGGATGCTATAAATAGCATGATGAGATAGGCCGGCTTAGAATAGATTTGTGATTCTTAAAATAATGTCATATGTTCTTAAAATATTTTTCCGACTGGGACCGGTGGTTGTAGCCGTAGCGAGGCACCATTGCAGAAGCTTCACAAAACAGGCGGTCTTTGACATCCCTAGACACCGCAAAAAGCAAAGACTACACCTATAATAGATCTAATAACATGTTGCAACTTGCGCTACATACCTAATTATAACAAGTTGTGCTACAAATATAGAAACGTTATTGTGAAGCTGGCCTGCACTGCAACAAGCTGCACCCTTGCAACTTCATGCCCACAACGCTTGTAACTGCTAAGGCGGTCCGAGGCGGGCTACAAGAAGAGCAACCTCTAGACACCCTTCAAGTCTCCCGTGCTTCTCAATGGGGCTGGGGCACAACACAACACAAACCAAAACAACAAACCCACAACCAAATACCAACTACACAAGGGGCACCACCTAGTTTAAGAGCGAACTAGGACGCAAAAGAGGAGAATCGTTAGAGCAACCCACAAACAAGCAAGGAATTTACACTAACCCTAACACCAATGGAACACTCTCACACACTAAAACACGAGAGAGAGAGAGAGAGAGAGAGAGAGAAAGTGCTCGGGCTGCTTTGAAACGTATCGGCAATGATCAAACAAACACAACTATATTTAAGAAAGAGAGAGAAAGGGGGAGGGGGTGCTTGTTGCATTAATACCTTCTTACAAATCTGACATGACAAATCAAAGTGAGATTAGTATTTGTTCAACATAGCTTGCGTAAATTTAACCACAACACATCACAAGAAAAGCCACCCCAATCACTGTCTTAAGGCCAGGGGAGTCCTCTCCACCCTGTCGCCCTCTTACAATATGTGGGATTTATGACTAGATTAATGACAACACCAGAGACAAGCTATTAAGAACTTAACAAAAAACACCAAGACACTTACGCATCATTGTTGTCCATTACTTCACGTTGGAAGGGAGACAAAGTATCCAAGCTTAGTCCAAATCCACCCTCCTTGATTCAGCAAATGTTGGGCTTACACTAGTAGGAGAAATGATAGATTTCCTACTCTCAATTGAATGATCACTCTCTCTCTTACAATGGCATAGAGTTCCCTTGCTAATCCCCTATTAGAACACATGCACATGCATAAGACAATGAGCTTCTACTCAAGAGATCCTTCTAGAGAGGTTGAGCTTGGCTTCTCAAGCTATAGCATAGTGCTCTTGCTTATGGATCCCCTTGTTGTGCTAGATACACTCTCCTTTTATAGCAATTTTGAAGGCTAGGGTTACTCCTCTAACCATGGTTGGGTTAGATTTTCAGCCATTTATCTAATTTCTTTTGCTTGGAATTATCAAGAAGTTGGTGGAGAAAGAGAGAGGAGAGAAATGGAGGTGATAGGACTTTTCATAGTGGGTTAGTGTTAGTAGAGTTAGTATTAATTTACAAATGGAATTGGATATTTACAATGGGAGTATCCATGTAGGATACAAATAAGAAAGAAAAACTCTTAAGAGGTAAGAAAAGGTGGATTTCTTACAAGGTTGATGCTCCAAGTGTCTTGAGTAGGGCCAATTTTGACGCTTGTTGACGGTCCACTAGCTTTGACGGTACATTTTTTCTCCACTCTTGACCTTCCTTGAGAGACAAGGTAATTGAAGCTGAGTAATCAACCACCATGATGCTGTCTTTTAAGAGAAGAGGCTGAATTTTGTGGTTTTTTTGATAGATATGGGTAATTTGGAGGAGGAAAAATGAGACTAGGTGGTCAATTTTGGAATGGAATTGTGTGTGGGAGGTATGAGTTCACCATGGTTTCTCTTATTCTTCAAGGTTGAGGAGAAGGTGAGTAGGGTGCAGAGAGGAGTGGTGAGAGAGGTGGGGATGATGAGTGGAGAAGTGTGTGTGAAAGAGGAAAATGATAAAGTGGAAGAGAGAGTGTGTGGCTGCATAGCATGGGAAAACTGGGGTCCACTAATAAAATCATAGCTCACAGCTCGTAGCTCAAAAAAATATGAAAAAATTTGAGGCAAAAGTTCAGCCCACGAGCTACAACTTTTGTTTGTATCACCTTTTCAAATTCGGAGAGCAAGTGAACTTTAAAAATTCAGCAAAACCGACCGTTTTTTTCCACTGCACAAGGTCCTTGTGGGGTCCTTCTTTGGATGATTCTTTTGAATACCTCCAAGAGTGAGCCCTCCATAGTGCATGTATGCATGCCACCTACCCTTGACCTTATTTGGTAGGTCTATAATTGAAGATATTGTTGAGATCATGATATAAGTGAATAGTACAACTAAGAAAATCAATATTGAGGGGTCTAAAAAATATGTACATGTCAAATATAAATAATATAAGTGGAAAAAATATAAAGGGGTCAAAAGAAATCTCTCTCATTATGAGGCTACCATAAAAAGATAAATATTTTTGGTGTTCTAATTTTTTAGAAAAAAAACAAAATAGATGTAGGAAGGGAAAAATCACAATAGTGAAAAAATATACACATAAATAAAACTAGTTTTTTTTGGATTTTTGTTGGGGTGGAGTTACACCAAATATAAGAGGAGCTTACATGAAAATATTTCTATATGGAATAAAGAGTATGAAAAATTGTAAGAAAAATTATGGTAATGGTGAGGCAATGTACAGAGCATAAATAACACACACCTAGGTAAAAATATTTAAATAAATACCAAAATAATTATGAAAAAATATTTTATTTAGGCCCTGTATACAAAGAAATATTTACATACGCATGGGCCATAATATACTTATATTTTTTTTTATATTATTTTTTTTATTTTTTTGGCTCAACTAGCCCAATGC
Source organism: Adiantum capillus-veneris (assembly GCF_014529385.1). Classification (NCBI taxonomy): domain Eukaryota; kingdom Viridiplantae; phylum Streptophyta; class Polypodiopsida; order Polypodiales; family Pteridaceae; genus Adiantum; species Adiantum capillus-veneris. The sequence continues at coordinate 71,154,369 of NC_140940.1, read as the reverse complement.
CTAGCTAATTGATGGTTTTTTATTTCAGTAAGGAGATATGGGAAAAGTCCCCTAACTCACACGCACCTATATACAGTGAAAGGGTGAGGGTAACCACAGTGTTTGAGTGATTTGATAGGGGGGAAAACTCACTATGGCAATCACAGAGAGCCGAAAAAACGGCTATCATTAGCCCTCCCCCAGGATGATGGTATATTCATGTACCATCATAGAGCATCTTTTCCAAAGAGAGTGCTTCAGAGTCCTTGACGAGATTTTCATTGTTTGGCCCCTCAGAATTTTGGCTGGAGTTACACTCATGCTTCATGTAACAATACTTACATGAGACAGCGGCCTTTGGACAGATCTTTGGTAGATCCTTTGGTAGAAGGCGACTCAAATAGGGCTTCAAGCGATACCCGTTTACCTTCCTGGAGTGCTCTTTACCATTCAAGTCCATAAGATGATAGTAACTAGAATTGAAAGCCTTCTTGACTATGTATGGCCCTTGCCATCTAGTTTCAAACTTGGCATCAAAACGATTGTCAAGTCGATTGTCATACCTCTGCACAAGCTCTCCTTCCTTGATGCCTTTGTCCTTCAGTTTCTTGTCGTGCGTTTCTTTCGCTTGTGTGGCTTTCCTCTTGTAGTACTCATATGCTTCTTCTCTTTTCCACTCAAGCTCCACTAACGTAAGAAGTCGATCCATCCATACCTCTTGATCATCTTGTGCTCCTTTGCCATGAAGTCGCATTGTTGGAATGTTGAGCTCGATAGGCTGCAAAGCCTCTTGACCATAGACCAAGTGAAATGGTGTAAACTCCGTGGATTCCCTATATGTGGTTCGATACGCCCACAAGGCACCATCCAAGAAGTCATCCCACAACTTTGTCTTGTTTTTCACCATCTTTCTAATGATGCCTGCAATGAAACCATTAGCTTTTTCTACCAAACCATTTGATTGGGGATAGTAGGGTGTACTGTGACGATGTAGAATGTGAAGTTCTTCACAGACTTCTGTGAGCAATCCCTTTCTAAACCCTGGACCATTATCAGAAACAATCTCCAAAGGTGTGCCAAATCTACAACAAATGTGAGTGTAGACGAATTTGCTCACTGTCCTCTCATTTACCTTTGCCACACTTTGTGCTTCCACCCACCTAGTCATATAGTCTACAGCCACTAGAATGTAGAGTTTACCATTTTTTGTCCTAGGCAGAGGACCCATAGCATCAATGCCCCACTTTTCAAAGGGTCCATTTGCAAGCACTATTTGCCTCGGGCCATGCACCAACCTTCTATTTCCATTTATCTGACAATTGTGACAGCTTTTACACCAATGTTGAACATCCACATGCAAGCTTGGCCAAACATACCCGCAAGCAAAATCTTCTTCACAGTTAATTCTTGGGCAAAATGACCACCACATGCTTCTTCATGCAAACCTTTTAGAATGGCTGGAATTTCCTCAATAGTTGGTACTCTTCTGCATACTTGATCCCTCCCTCTTTGATAGAGGGAGCCTTCTAGGAAGAGATATGCGCTTGCCTTCTTCATGAGTCTCCTCTTCTGAGCCTTCGTGAAGTCTTGTGGAAACTCGCCCTCCAAAATGTAGCTAATAATGGGAGTCAATGACTCCAATCCCTGGTATCTCGGTTGCTTGACAGTTGCTGCCACCATGATGACCTGCACTTCTTTCTCAACACATGTAACTACTTGCTGTGCAAGTAAATCGGCATCTTCATTCTGTTTCCTAGGAATATGATATAGTTGCACTTCTTCAAATTGATTAAACAATCTACGAATGGCATGAACTTTTGTCCGTAAGCTTTCATTCTTGCATGCCCAAATGCCTAAAATCTGTTTAACAATGAGAAGTGCATCTCCCTTTACCATGAGGCGTTGTATCCCTTGGCCAATGCACATCTTCAAACCATGAATTAGTGTGTCGTATTCTGCTTCATTGTTGCTAGCTGAACTTGGTAGATTGAACTTCTCTTTCATGACCACCTCTCCACTTGGGTTGAGCAACACTAGCCCTCCCCCTGCTTTTCCTGTGGCTCGACGAAAAGCTCCATCAAAGAACAAGGTAAAAGCATTAGGAATACTTTTTGTGGTGGCAATGGTAGGGTCTTTACTTCAGGCACCTTAATCTCCTTTTCATGCACCCTATAAGTGAGAATCCCTGCCAATTGTGCACGCACACTATCTTCTACCTTGAAAGAGTATTGAAACTCTTGCAACTCCATAATCCACTTTGAGATCCTAGTACTAAGATTCATTTGAGATGACACCCAAGGGAACAAATTCTCTGCGGTGAGAATTACAAAAGGTTTTGGGAGAAGTAGGATCTAAACTTCCTTATCGCAAACATGAGAGAAAGCATCATGAGTTCTGCTTCTGTGTAGTCTCTCTCCAAAGCATTCATGACCCTACTAGCAAAGTAGATGGGTCGCATCCTTGTACTGTGGGGATCTTGTTGTAGCAAAACTGCACCAATTGTTTCCTTCCAACACTAGAGCTAACAAAGAATGTGTACTCCCAACAAGGAGGCATGAGTGTTGGTAGCTCTGACAAAATGACTTTAATGTTACAAAAGTACTCTTCAAGCTCATCAGACCATGCAAATTCTACTTGTTGTGTCAACTTTTGCAAAGGATGAAGCAACTCCGAAGCTAAGTGAATAAAGCGTGACATATACTTCACTTTTTGAATGAATGATATGACCTCCTTAAGACTCTTGGGTGATGGTAGCTCAATAAGAGCCTTTGCCTTTGAAGGATCCACTTCAATGCCTTTGTAAGAAACTTTATGACCAAGCAAGATTACTTCATCCTCACCTATATGGCACTTGTCGGGGTTGAGTTGACCTCCCATGTCGTAGAGCTTCTTTAAACCTTCTTCTACCCTTTGTAGATGCAATGATTTTGAGCTATAAATGCAAAAATCATCAATGAACACCCTAATTGACTTTTCAAAGAATGCTTGAAACACCATGTTCATGAAACGTTGGAATGTTGCAGGAGCATTTGTCAGGCCAAATGGCATGACTCTAAAAGCATAACAACCCCAAGGAGTGATAAACGTTGTTTTCAATTGATCTTCCAATGTGATACCTATTTGAAAGTAGCCTGAGTAGCCATCACACACAGTGTACTTCTCATGACCAGCTGCCTCATTTAGTATCTCATCCTGAAATGGGAGGGGAAAGTGATCTCTTTTTGTTGCCTCATTGAGTGGACGGTAATCCACACACACCCTCCACTTTCCGTTTTTCTTAGGGGTGACAACAACGGGAGAGACCCACTCTGAATTCTCCACTGGAGAAATGAAACCTATTGCTAGAAGCTTTCTTACCTCCTTGAGTAAAGCCTGCTCCTTAATGACTCCTAGCCTTCGTAGCTTCTGAGCCTTAGGTGTGGCCTCTGGCTTCAGCTCAATTTTGTGTTGAACAACATCTACCCCACGCACGTCGGTGTAGTCTTTAGCAAAAATCCTAGGAAACTTCCTTAGCACACATTTGAACTCCTCTCTTTCATCCTTTGTAAGTGTTGTTGATAGCATACCTTCCAGCATCCCTTCATCTTGAACACCTTCGTTATCTTGAGGACCTACCTCCTCCAAGCCTTGACAAGAGGTCTCTTGGTTGCTTGGCTTAAACCTTACCCCCATGACTTCGATGGAAGACTCCTCTTCAGTAATGCTGCCGCTACTTTCTTCTTCTGAAGTGCTATCGGTCCAACCTTCTTCTGTCTCACTTTGAGATGATTCTTCATGGAGCTCCTCTTGGCGTTGCTCCTTCATGTCAAAGACAACCTTCTTATGATTGTCGTTCCTGCAAATTAGCTTTCCACTCTCACAATCCTCCAAAGCTCGCATTTTCATTAGCCATGGTCTCCCTAGGATAAATGGGTAACCATTTCCTTTGGTAGACATGACATAGAAATCCACTGCCTTCTTAATGCCAAAGGCCTCCACAAAAACATTTTTACAAATGCCTACGCACCTAGCCTTGCTATTGTTTGCCATTTTCACTTTAATTTCAGGTGTCTCATGGATGTGCATGCCTAGTCTTTGCATGAGCCCTTCTGTCATGATGCAAATTTGTGCACCCCCATCCACTAGACCTTTCCTAACCAATCTTCCTTTTATGTAACAATCTAGCACAGGTGTAATATCCTCGTTCATTTCAGCATGTGCAATTTTTACAACAGGAAAACTCTCTTTTACCTTTCTCCTAGTGCTAACTGCCTTTGTTAAATCCCTCCTAACTTGTGGGCATAATGCAAGAAACTGAGGCCATGAGATATCAGAACCCTTACCTCTCATGTCTTCCAACAAGTTGTACGGAGCCATACCATGTCCAAGAGGGAAGTCTTGGAGGTTGATACGACGTTGAGTCCTCTTGGTTTCCTTGGTCTCCTTTGCCTTTTTGCCTTGTCCATGGTCACTCTGTGATGTGACTCCTTCTTTCTCTTTACCTTTCCCTCGGCCACGCTTAATGCCATTGGCTTCCATGTCAACCTCATTTGAATTTGTCACCTCTACCACATGCACATTTGGATCTGGCAAAGGTGGAACTCCTTCTACCCCTTGTGGAGGTGGTCTTGGTCCATTTGGCCTTTGTAGAAGCCTTTGTTGTTGACCAGCTCCTTCTCCTGCATTCATCACTGGGTAATTCAAGTTAGGTCTCCCTGGCTCCCCACGGGGCCAAGGACCATTATACATCCCATGTCCAGACTCTCCGCAATTCCAACATTGCAAGACTCTCCTAGGTCATGGATCTCGCTCTTCAGACTTCTTTGCTTGTCCCTTTGGACCTACAGCTTGTGCAAGGTGAATTGACAGGCTGCTTAAAGATTGGTTTAGCTTCTCAATTACTTCCGCCGTTACCTCAGGAAGCTCCCTTGATGTTGATGCTTGTGACTTACCTTTGGGTCTAAGACCTTCTATTGGAACCTCTCCCCCTAAGCACTTGAGTTTCCTATATTTCTCAGCAGCCCTAGTTTCAGCTGCATCAAAGGTAGCAGGTGCACCCGCCTCAACTTTTACCTTAAGGTCAGGAAAGAGTCCGGCTATGAACCTCTCCTTCTTTAGAAATTCTGCACCATCACCAGGGTTAGCAACATTTCGTATCCATAGAGCCCAAAGACGTAGAAACTCTTGCTTGTACAAGTAGTAGTCATCTAAGTCTTTTTGCTTATGAGAAACAATGTCTTGCCATAATTTTTGAGTGTTTTGGGGATCAAAGAAGTATTTCTTGAAACGATTCAAAACTTCTGTGTAATTCCCTTAACTTCCTCAGGCAAAGAGTCAAACCAAGTGCTAGCATCTTTCCTAAGGACCACCTCAAACATTTCTACACGTTCTTGATCAGTTATTATCCTCTTGATACGGCAAGACATCTTGAAATTCGCTAAAAATAATTCTGCATCCTCTCCAGGCTCTCCAAAGAAAAGAGGATACCCAGACATTTGGCGTTGGCTTTCCATTGAATTGATTTCAAAGTGACACCCGTTTTTGTTTTTCTTTCTTAAAAAGATTTACACAATAATGTTTTCTAACTTGCAATCTATTCTACAACAAAATAAAGATATTCACATCAAACGACCTATGATAATCAATAAGAGGTAGGATGACAGGGTTTGGTGATGCGAGAATTTCTCCTACTCTTTGGGCACCAAACATGAACACCATACATTGTTGAAAATGGATCTTCCTACTAATTGCAATGTTTATTCTAATGTGTGGAGTGAAATGGAGGACCTAAAAGGACCTAAAATTCTACGAATGACACGTTGAAATTGCAACTTAGTACTAACAATTATGTGTACCTTTTGCTTTGCAATGGGAATGAAGGGATCATACAAATTTTCGTGATTCATGCAAACTACTTGACTATGCTAAAGGTTGATTCTACACAAAAATACACAAGCCGCCCTCAGTGGGGGCACCAATTTGAGGCGTTCCGGGGCGGGCAACAAGAAGAGCAACCTCTAGACACCCTTCAAGGCTCCCGTGCTGCTCAATGGGGCTGGGGCACAACACAACACAAACCAAAACAACAAACCCACAGCCAAATACCAACTACACAAGGGGCACCACCTAGTTTAAGAGCGAACTAGGACGCAAAAGAGGAGAATCGTTAGAGAAACCCACAAACAAGCAAGGAATTTACACTAACCCTAACACCAATGGAACACTCTCACACACTAAAACACGAGAGAGAGAGAGAGAGAGAGAGAGAGAGAGAGAGATAGTGCTCGGGCTGCTTTGAAACGTATCGGCAATGATAAAACAAACACAACTATATATTTAAGAAAGAGAGAGAAAGGGGGAGGGGGTGCTTGTTGCATTAATACCTTCTTACAAATCTGTCATGACAAATCAAAGTGAGATTAGTATTTGTTCAACATAGCTTGCGTAAATTTAACCACAACACATCACAAGAAAAGCCACCCCAATCACTGTCTTAAGGCCAGGGGAGTCCTCTCCACCCTGTCGCCCTCTTACAATATGTGGGATTTATGGCTAGATTGATGACAACACCAGAGACAAGCTATTAAGAACTTAACAAAAAACACCAAGACACTTACGCATCATTGTTGTCCATTACTTCACGTTGAGAGGGACACAAAGTATCCAAGCTTAGTCCAAATCCACCCTCCACCCTCCTTGATTCAGCAAATGTTGGGCTTACACTAGTAGGAGAAATGATAGATTTCCTACTCTCAATTGAATGATCACTCTCTCTCTTACAATGGCATAGAGTTCCCTTGCTAATCCCCTATTACAACACATGCACATGCATAAGACAATGAGCTTCTACTATAGAGCTCCTTCTAGAGAGGTTGAGCTTGGCTTCTCAAGCTATAGCATAGTGTTCTTGCTTATGGCTCCCCTTGTTGTGCTAGCTACACCCTCCTTTTATAGCAATTTTGAAGGCTAGGGTTACTCCTCTAACCATGGTTGGGTTAGATTTTCAGCCATTTATCTAATTTCTTTTGCTTGGAATTATCAAGAAGTTGGTGGGGAAAGAGAGAGGAAAGAAATGGAGGTGATAGGACTTTTCATAGTGGGTTAGTGTTAGTAGAGTTAGTATTAATTTACAAATGGAATTGGATATTTACAATGGGAGTATCCATGTAGGATACAAATAAGGAAGAAAAACTCTTAAGAGGTAAGAAAAGGTGGATTTCTTACAAGGTTGATGCTCCAAGTGTCTTGAGTAGGGCCAATTTTGACGCTTGTTGACGGTCCACTAGCTTTGACAGTACATTTTTTCTCCACTCTTGACCTTCCTTGAGAGACAAGGTAATTGAAGCTGAGTAATCAACCACCATGATGCTGTCTTTTAAGAGAAGAGGCTGAATTTTGTGGTTTTTTTGATAGATATGGGTAATTTGGAGGAGGAAAAATGAGACTAGGTGGTCAATTTTGGAATGGAATTGTGTGTGAGAGGTATGAGTTCACCATGGTTTCTCTTATTCTTCAAGGTTGAGGAGAAGGTGAGTAGGGTGCAGAGAGGAGTGGTGAGAGAGGTGGGCATGATGAGTGGAGAAGTGTGTGTGAAAGAGGAAAATGATAAAGTGGAAGAGAGAGTGTGGCTGCATAGCATGGGAAAACTGGGGTCCACTAATAAAATCATAGCTCACAGCTCGTAGCTCAAAAAAATATGAAAAAAGTTGAGGCAAAAGTTCAGCCCACGAGCTACAACTTTTGTTTGTATCACCTTTTCAAATTCGGAGAGCAAGTGAACTTTAAAAATTCAGCAAAACCGACCGTTTTTTTCCACTGCACAAGGTCCTTGTGGGGTCCTTCTTTGGATGATTCTTTTGAATACCTCCAAGAGTGAGCCCTCCATAGTGCATGTATGCATGCCACCTACCCTTGACCTTATTTGGTAGGTCTATAATTGAAGATATTGTTGAGATCATGATATAAGTGAATAGTACAACTAAGAAAATCAAATATTGAGGGGTCTAAAAAATATGTACATGTCAAATATAAATAATATAAGTGGAAAAAATATAAAGGGGTCAAAAGAAATCTCTCCCATTATGAGGCTACCATAAAAAGATAAATATTTTTGGTGTTCTAATTTTTTAGAAAAAAAACAAAATAGATGTAGGAAGGGAAAAATCACAATAGTGAAAAAATATACACATAAATAAAACTAGTTTTTTTTGGATTTTTGTTGGGGTGGAGTTACACCAAATATAAGAGGAGCTTACATGAAAATATTTCTATATGGAATAAAGAGTATGAAAAATTGTAAGAAAAATTGTGGTAATGGTGAGGCAATGTACAGAGCATAAATAACACACACCTAGGTAAAAATATTTAAATAAATACCAAAATAATTATGAAAAAATCTTTTATTTAGGCTCTATATACAAAGAAATATTTACATACGCATGGGCCATAATATACTTATATTTTTATTTTTTATTTTTTTTTGGCTCAACTAGCCCAATGCCTAGCTAATTGATGGTTTTTTATTTCAGTAAGGAGATATGGGAAAAGTCCCCTAACTCACACGCACCTATATACAGTGAAAGTGTGAGGGTAACCACAGTGTTTGAGTGATTTGATAGGGGGGGATAACTCACTATGGCAATCACAGAGAGCCGAAAAAACGGCTATCACTGCCTTATAGCCTCAAGACAAGCGTAGTACCTTCTGCATACGACTACAAGACAACTATATAGAAGAAAAAAACTTTGAGAGATAACATGACTTATCTTTGACCTTGTGTTGCGTACTAGATTTGATTGTCCTGTCATGAAGTTTCATCACAAGACAGTGAGCCTGGCCTTAGATGTCATGCACATCGAACCTTGCCTTGGAAGGTCAGCTCTGATACCGTGTTGATCTGGAGGAAGAGAGTGCATGTAGACGAGAGAGAGAGAGAGAGAGAGAGAGAGAGAGAGAGAGAGATGAGACCATCATATGCAATCCCCAAAGTGTGTAGATTACTCACACAGATGATGTATAGATAGAGGGGACCCAGGTGCTATATATGGAGCTCGTGCTATATATAGAGCTCAACAGAATCTTCCTCATTTCTTCAAAGGACCCTCCTTTTCTCGTTCAAGGTTTCTTGACTCTCACTGCTATCAGAAAATTCTTAACTCTAACAACTACATTCCCTGGAAATCTTGGTACCCCACCCACCAAAAGGTTGCTTTTATCACTTCAGAGCTTAAAAGATATATCATTAGAGAGAGCTCTTTGGAGGGCTTTCTAGCCATTCGTGCCCTTTTCTTCCAAAGGCTTAGAGCAAGAGGATACCCCCAAGCTCTTCTTCATTCTTGTTTTTCCTTTATCTCTTATAAAGACAGATACTCTCTCTTAATGAAGATACCCAAATCAAAAAACTCCCCTGCTGTGGTCAAAATTCCTTTTTCACCCTTTAAACGCAACCTTAATATCTCTCCTACCTTGATTAAACCTCTCTCGCTTCAGCTTAGCACCACACCGGAACTATCCACCTCCCCAAACCCCTTATTTGCTAGCTCAATGTGCCCAATATTGGAAAGTTGCTAAACTCAAATTCTCGCCCACTTACCAACACACACACCCCCCTCCCCCCCTTGAGAATCCTCTAGTATATATGCTCCTTTTTTTCCCTTTCCCCTGTTTTTTGGAACCTCTCTTTTATGATCCTCCCCCTATTTTTTTGCACTTTGTATCTTGATCCTTCCTCTTAGATTATTTTTTTGCTTCTCTTGTCCTGATGTTACCCACCTAATAGTGCACTTTGTACCAAAAATGGTTTGTATTTACTCCTCTGTACCAAAAGATGCCAAGCATTCATTGTTTGGTACCAATAAACCCCTCTATCCTCCTCTTAGTCCTTACTTTGTACCCACCTTGGGTTTGTAACCCTCAACTCTTAGTCCTCACTTTGTACCCACCTTGAGTTTCTAACCCTCACCCCTTATTTATACCCCCCCACTCCTTGTTACAGAATTAGCGCTATTGATGAGCTTTATATAGCAAAACATGTTTAGTGCTAATTCACAATCTTCCTTCTTCCCTTCTGTTGGGGTATAAAGCCCAATGTGGTCGCCCAGGTAAGTGGGCGGGCCGCCAGGTATGTACACATATTCTTTTGTAAAAACCTAATAAGAACTCACTATGCTCTACACATTATAGTAGAGTGAGTTCACCATATCGCCGTGCTCTTCTTCTCGCACTCTCTCTCGCGTCGCACTTCCGCTCGTACTCCTTCAACTGGTATCAGAGCTCAGATCGAGGCTCGGGGCAGCACTGTAGGAGGCTAGAGTCACCAACTCAGATTGGAGTGAAATTCAACAGGCGAAGACATCACCCCAAATCTCGTAGTCAGAATTTCATTCTGAGGTCATCTTGGCCACCGTTCGGCTTCGACAAAGGTTTGCGCAGGCCATTTTCGACTACGTGGTCTTGAAGGGTGCAAATTCGACTCTGCAAATTTGGGGTTTTCGGCCTACGACTGCAGGTGCTGAGGATATCAACACTCCCAGAGTGTTGATTTGTGGCTCTCTACACATCGAAGGACGGCTCACAGTTCTTGGAGACGTGTCACATACGACACGGGCGCATCTACACACAGACTGTAGGCGACATCCACTAGTTCATCAGGTAGCTTGTGTTTGCTGCTTGATATTCCAGATTTCATCCTGACATTGCAGGTACTTCCACATGGGATGTATTGTCAGAGATGATGTATGTCTGTTGAGGGTTTGCTGGCTGTGAGTCACGCAGCAAACAACCGTCGCAGCGGTTACAACATACAGTGGGAAATTTGTGGATGTATGACTTTGTGGGAAGTCTATGTATTGTCGAGTGAGGTTTTATTGAGCTGGGGGATTCTCGAATGTTGAGAATCCTTTCAGTGATACAAGTCTTGGAGCGATCCCTCGAGCACCCTTAGATAGGCAGCTAGGATGTATTGACTGTGAGTTAGACAGTTGGGATTGCATCTTTGCTTTACTGCCGTTGAGACATTGTCGCAGTCTATGCTTGCAGGACAGTGACAGGACAGTCAGAGACAGTACAGGTGCAGGACAGGTTTACCCACAGCTTACAGTGTTAGAGAGAGAGAGTGTTTTTTGAGTTGTTTTTTGGTCTGTTTTTTGAGTACACCAGAGCCATTTTACAAAGGAGACTTTGCCAAAATTTATGCAGAATCTGAAGCTTTCTTGGTTCATTTGACAGGTTGATATTGGTTCAGAGGTCAGTTTACAGGGGAAACTCTGCCGAATTTTTCCCAGGAAAGTAAACTACTGTGAAGCGTAGCTATGGCTGGATCACAGGACACTACTCTTTACAATATCAAGAAGCTGGATGGAACCAATTTCCCATTGTGGAAGCAGCAGATTTGGCACGTGTTGGTACAAAAGAAGCAGATAAAACCTATAAAGCTCAAGGGGATAAAACCAGAAGATATGGACGAAGATGAATGGAGCAAAATGGATGAATTGGCACTTTCTACCATTATGATGACTTTGGCAGAAAGCGTTTACTTCAATGTAGCAAACGAGATGTCGGCTTACCAAGCATGGTTAAAGCTGAGTGATCTTTATGAGAAGCAAAGTGCAGCTTCACAGGTATACTGGCTTAAGAAGCTTGTTGACTTGAAGATGAAAGAAGGGACACCTATGTCCAATCATCTGAATGAATTCAACACAATCTATAGTCAGTTGTCAGCTCAAGGTGTCAAGTTTGATGAACCTGTTAGAGCTATGTTCCTGTTGATCACATTGCCGGAAAGTTGGGATACTTTTCGCACAGCTTTGAGTAATTCTGCACCTCCAGATGGTTTGAACATAGCAGGTGTAGAAGGAAGTCTGCTTACTGAAGAACCCAATAGAAAGACAATGGACAAAGGCAAAGGAACAGCCTTAGTTGTCAGGGGAAGGACCAAAGAAAAGTACAAAGGTGGAAAGAGGAATCAGTCTCGTAGCAAGTCCCGCAGTGCTAAAGGCAAGAGTGACATAGAATGCTACCATTGTGGCAAGAAGGGTCACATGAAAAGAGACTGCAGAGAATGGAAAGCAGAAAAAGGCAAAGAGAAAGCTGAAGACCATGGTGAGAAGAACAAGTCCTCAGTGAAGATTCAAGAAATAAATGTGACAAACACTGTTGCAGAGGATGACAGTCTAGTGTCAGGAGACATCTAATTCTTGAAGAATACAATGGACTCAGCTCTTCTTACAGCATCTGATGGAAATGCACTGAGTGACTGGATTATAGACTCAGGGGCATCACCTCATGTGTCTCCAAACAAGGAGTGGTTTACTTCTTATCTGAACACTAAAGATCATGTTCGGCTAGGCAATGGGCAGACATGTGAGATCTTAGGTGTTGGAGATGTTCAATTGAAGTTTCAGAATGGCTCTTCTTTCACGCTGTCAGGAGTTTTTTGGAGCAAGGGATTGTGCATATGTACATACACATGCATGGTGCATCGAATAAAGGATTGCCCAATTTCCATAGCCAGGTGGTTACGTGGGGCCCACATGTGTACAGGTAGGACAACATGTACATAGTGCATCGATTTTCACTATCACCAGTACCAGTATGTTTTTTCTACAATAATGAGGAGTTTATAGCGCGTAAAACTTCTCGAGGAAGCTATCCGCAGGCCGACGACATGAGGTAAGCAGGTGCGTCAGATGGCATCTAGTGGCATCAGGAGGCCAAATGGGGTCAATACTTGCACGTGGATAAGTACAGACACAACGTGGATGTTTTCTTGTGAGAATTATGCAGAAAGGTCATCATGAGGACCACTTTTTGGGGCCACTTCACATGGTTGTGAGATGCATTATTGAAAAGAAATGAGTGCCAGGTGTGCGGATGATGCAAAAAAGGTGACAACTATGCACTGCGAGGTCAGTTTTTGGCCTGTTCGGGGTCCGTTTGAGGTCATCTAAAAGGCCAAGGATGCCCAACTAATAAATCTAAGTGTGGGAACCGAAAAAATAGAGAGAAGACCAGAAAAAACGTGGAGAAGAGAGGAGGAACAGCCGCAGGTGTGTTTTTGCTCATTTTGGAGCCTGTTTTGGCCATAAACTGCTCGTCCGAGATCGGATTTGAGCACTTTGACATTGTAGACTAGGGTTTTGGGCCGTTCCGGACGCGATGGCGCTGTCCATTTTTCCAAACTCCTCACTCTTCTCCTGCTTTTTTTCTGTGTAATTTTCTCCTATGAGCGAAGTTTCTGCTCTAGTTTGTGATTGTATTTGGCTTATTTTACTGATATTGTGCGAGCTATTTGCCCCATTGGTGTTGGCCCAAGCTCAATTGTATCTAAACATCAGAAATTATCCTCTTTTGAGATGAGTTTTTTGGGTGTGTGTGTGTGTGTGTGTCTGTGTGGAGTGGGCAAGTGGATAGTCTCTCTCCTCTCACTCCATAGGTGTGTTCCCTGTCTCGGCCAGGTGTGTTGTGTAAGCTGAGTGGTGCCCCATAGTGTGTGTGTGTGTGTATCTTCCCAAGAGTTTGTGTGGGGTCGTTATAGAGGCGCTGTGTGTGTTTTCATCCCGCTCACATTCTTTTGGTGCCCCCACTGAGGATCTTCTTTGAGTACCTTCTGCTTCGAGCTTCAAGCTTCCAGATTCGTGATTACAGGTTGCGGACTACAGGTTACAAGTTACACGTTACAGGGACATGGATAGGTACAAGTACAAGTGATTCACATAGGTAGAGGTAGCTGGAGTACAGTGATACACTAGCAGTGGTGTCACTTGCAGTTGTTGTGGGTATGCATCATTTGGCGCCTGTTTAAGCGCATTGTCTGCTGGATTGTACGTCACTTGTGGAAACTGCCATTGTACGCCTTTGTGGAGCCATATTTGGTTTTATTGGGCAGTCCCAACCATTTCTGAGACTTGGTCTGGAAGATAATCATTTCTGAGACTTGACTATACGCGATTTGCATTAGCCTTCGTGTGAGGGTCGATAGCATGAGGTTTTATTGAGTTGGGGGATTCTCAAATGTGGAGATCCTTTCGGTGATAGAGGTAGCTGGAGCACCCTTTTCGTGACCTCGCCACAGGCTATGTACTAGTGATTCCTAATTGATGCTCGGGTTCTATTGTTGACAGTTTATGCATACATTTACAGTCTATATTTTGGGTTCACACTGCTCTACTTCTGGGGAAACTCTGCCAAAATTTTTCCGAGTTGTGATGGCTGGTTTTTTGGTCTTTTGAGCCATTTATGCTGTGATGCTGCTGAAATTTTGGCAAAATCAGAGGATAAGTCAAGTGTGCCTTCTTGGGAGCTGCATGGTTGGCTTTAATGGATGATCAAAATGGCCCTCAATTCACTCCATTTCATTTAACTCAAAGAATCCAGATAAATGTTCATGTGTCCAGGAAGATTTTCATGTTCGGGCCAAGAAGATTAAGGGAGATACTGGAATGTCCTTTACCTGTTGTAATTCCAATGATCAACTATGAAAACTCATTTGATGTGCATGTGTTTGTCCTTATCTGAAGTTGAGCTCTATTGAAGTTTCTGGAAATTGAGTCAGTCAAAAGTCTTGGGTTCTTGCACGTGTGTTCGAAGGGGTTCTTAAAGCATTAAACTTGGGTAGCCATGGCTTTCTCTTATCCGTAATTTCATGGAAGAAGTGGTGAAGATGCGGAAGACTTTCTGGAGCAAGTCGAGGTGGCATGCATAAGCAACAATATGTGTGATGAGGAGAAGATTTTGAGGCTATTTGGATTGCTTTTGAAAGATGAGGCCCGTGTTTGGTTCATGGATTTGGAATCTCAAGAGGCAGTGGCTTCTTCTTATGGTTTGAGTCTTGACAAGTTTATAGAAGCTTTTTTAGAGCGTTTCCAAGTTTTTGAAGATGCAAATGCAGTATGGAATGAGCTCAATGCTGTTAAGCAAGGTTCTTGTCAAGGTGTTGATGCCCATGTACACGGTTTTACAGATTTATGGACTCGTTGGTGTGCTGCTCTTAAGGATGAGACCCCCCCTTGTTCATTGAAGAAAAGTTTTTTTGTTGATGGTTTGTCACCTTGGTTGCGGTTCAAGGTTGAGTTGAAGAGGCCCGAGTCTTTTGAAGATGCGGTATGCATTGCAAAGCACAAGGAATGGAATTTTAAGCATCTTGAGGAACATGGTATTAGTACAGGTATGCATGTGCAAGATGGATTTGACATGGAAGATGAAGTTAAGCCTAAGCAGGTGAAAAGTAGCCTATCCTATGATGTTTCTCGTTTCTTCCCAAGGTCTATTGTGAAGCGTAAAGAGGTCTTGCAGGTTGACAAGCTTCTGGAAGAGCCTAAAGAGGTGAGTAATGCTTTGGATACAGGATTGAAAAGTCTTGAAGAGGATGCATTGGCTACTTGTGTACCTTGTGATTATGGGTGTGAGTGTGAGGTTGAGGTTATTGATGATGAGCATGTATCTTTGGATACTAGTTCCTTGGAAATTAGGGAAGAGGGCAAGGTTGAGAGCCATTTTGTGGATTTGTTGGATGTGGAGCCTGTTTTGAAGCCATATTTTGATGTATGTGCAGTGATTGAACCAATTTGTGAGCATGATTGTGGTTTAGAGCAGGGATCTATATTCTTGGAGACTGATGAACCCATGCTAGAAGCTATGGATAGTGGTGATAGCCATGATTATGATGTCGATGAAGTTATGTGTGATGATGAGTATGCTTATGATGATGAGAAGGGGTTTGGAATATACGAGTCCAATCTCAGCTATGTGGATGCCTATGCTAGGTATATGTGTGCTGCGGGGATACTTTTGTGCTTTGGATATCAACAACTTTACCTTCACACAATGATTTTAGCTACTTGGGTGCATGATTTGCAGGTTGTTTCTATGGCTGGTGAAGCCAAGATGCCAGGTGATGAGTCACTTGAGTTGTCTCTATCGGTTGGGTTGAATGTGGCATGCAATATTTATGCTTTTGGAACTCCAGACAGGGCGGATGTGTTATTTGAATATGCCTATTGTGCATTTTGGTTGATTGTTGACAAATGTAGGTGTGGTGTTATGATGCTTCTTGTGAATCAGGCGATATGCCTTTGGCCTTTTGATCCAGGTGGAATAAGCATCTACTAGTGCTGCTGCTGAGCATGAATGCTCTAGCAGGCTAGGGGGTGGGCAAATTATGTCAGGAGTTTTTTGGAGCATGGGATTGTGCATATGTACATACACATGGATGGTGCATCAAATAAAAGATTGCCCAATTTCCATAGCTAGGTGGTTACGTGAGGCCCACATGTGTACAGGTAGGACAGCATGTACATACTGCATCGATTTTCACTATCACCAGTACTAGTATGTTTTTTCTACAATAATGAGGAGTTTATAGCGCGTAAAACTTCTCGAGGAAGCTATCCGCAGGCCGACGACATGAGGTAAGCAGGTGCGTTAGATGGCATCTAGTGGCGTCAGGAGGCCAAATGGGGTCAATACTTGCACGTGGATATGTACAGACACAACGTGGATGTTTTCTTGTGAGAATTATGCAGAAAGGTCATCATGAGGACCACTTTTTGGGGCCACTTCACGTGGTTGCGAGACGCATTATTGAAAAGAAATGAGTGCCAGGTGTGCGGATGATGCAAAAAAGGTGACAACTATGCACTGCTAGGTCCATTTTTGGCCTGTTCGGGGTCCGTTTGAGGTCATCTAAAAGGCCAAGGGTGCCCAACTAATAAATCTAAGTGTGGGAACTGAAAAAACAGAGAGAATACCAGAAAAAACGTGGAGAAGAGAGGAGGAACAGCCGCAGGTGTGTTTTTGCTCATTTTGGAGCCTGTTTTGGCCATAAACTGCTCGTCCGAGGTCGGATTTGAGCACTTTGACATTGTAGACTGGGGTTTTGGGCCGTTCCGGACGCGATGGCGCTGTCCATTTTTCCAAACTCCTCACTCTTCTCCTGCTTTTTTTCTGTGTAAGTTTCTCCTACGAGCGAAGTTTCTGCTCTAGTTTGTGATTGTATCTAGCTTATTTTACTGATATTGTGTGAGCTATTTGCCCCATTGGTGTTGGACCAAGCTCAATTGTATCTAAAAATTATAAATTCTCCTCTTTTGAGCTGAGTTTTTTGGGTGTGTGTGTGTGTGTCTGTGTGGAGTGGGCAAGTGGATAATCTCTCTCCTCTCACTCTATAGGTGTGTTCCCTGTCTCGGCCAGGTGTGTTGTGTAAGCCGAGTGGTGCCCCATAGTGTGTGTATGTGTATCTTCCCAAGAGTGTGTGTCGGGTCGTTATAGAGGCGTTCTGTGTGTTTCCATCCCGCCCACAACGCTGAAGAATGTGAGACATGTTCCCGCAATTACAAAGAGCTTGATCAGCACAAGTTTACTTGATGATGCTGGCTACGTCACCACTTTTGGACAGAACATGTAGAAGATATCCAAGGGTTCTATGACAGTAGCACATGGAGTAAAGTCTGGAGGACTTTACATCATTTATGTATCAAATGTCTCTAAAATGTAATCAATGTAACCGAGCAGCCGAACGTTTCTTTGTGGCATAGCCGATTAGGACATATGTCCAAGAAGGGAATGGAAATCTTGTCTCGTTCTGGTTATTTGCCTGGATTTACATTTAATGATTTTCAATTCTGTGAACATTGTTTGTATGGTAAGCAAACACAGCAGCCACATAAGCATAGAAGCAGTAGAAGAGATACATAGTTGGCACTTGTTCATAGTGATTTGTGTGGACCTATGCCTAACCTATCTCTAGGGGGAGCTTCTTACTTTATGACATTTATAGATGATTACTCGAGGAAAGTATGGGTTTACTTTCTCAAGCACAAGGATGAAGAGTTTAGTGTTTTCAAAACATTTGTGACACTTATGGAGAATCAGAGTGGCAAGAAGCTTAAATGCTTACGCACTAACAATGGTGGAGAATATGTTTCAAAGGCCTTTCAGGACTTTTGTGAGTCAAAAGGTATAAAACGTGAACTTACTGCTCCTTACAATCCTCCTCAAAATGGTGTTGCTGAGAGGATGAATAGGACCATACAAAAGAAAGTCAGAAGTATGTTGTCTAATGCACAACTCCCAAATGGGTTTTGGGCTGAAGCTATATCAACAGTTGTTCATCTTGTAAATAGATCTCCTAGCAAGGTTTTGCAGAAGGATTCAGTGCCAGAGATGGTATGGTCAGGCAAAATGCCCTCATACAAGCATCTTAGAGTCTTTGGCTGTGAGGCATATACTGACGTTCCAAAGGAATTTAGGAACAAACTTGAGCCAAAGAGTAGAAAGTGCATCTTTCTAGGCTATGGTAATTCTGGTGAGATGGGGTACAGACTTTGGGATCCCAAATCCAAAAAGGTTGTCCGCAGCAATGATGTTCACTTTAATGAATCCAAATATCATTCTAAACCAGAGAGGGTTGAGGAGATTAGAAGAGTTGTCTTCCAAGAAGATGGACCTGCACGTCCAAGACAAAATGTCAGGGCTCAAGAGGAGCAAGGACAGGATAGAGTGGAACCATAGGTTGTGGCTGAGCGTGAGCCACCTATTGTGCGTAGATCTAGACGTATCACGCGACCTCCTGATAGGTTTGTTCCATCTATGAACTATGTCATGTTGACTGATAGCAATGAGCCTTCATGTTACAACGAAGCAGTGCAAATGAAGGACTCCGAGAATTGGCAATTGGCCATACAGTTAGAGATGACAGCTCTGCATAAAAACAAGACATGGAAGCTAGTTAAATTACCATGGGGCAAAAAGGCTCTACCCTGTAAATGGGTTTACAGGTATAAGATCACCACTCATGATAGTCAGCCAAAGTACAAAGCAAGGCTTGTTGCCAAGGGCTTTAAGCAAGAACAAGGCATTGACTTTGAGGAAGTCTTCTCTCCGGTGCTCAAGATGACTACATTGAGATGCTTTCTTGCATTGGTTGACATATTAGATTTGGTGTTGCACCAAATGGATGTCAAGACAGCGTTCTTGCATGGTGATTTAGATGTGGAAATTTACATGCAGCAGCCAGAAGGGTTTGTTGAGAAAGGCAAGGAAGATTGGGTATGCCAGTTGTTAAAGAGTCTTTATGGCTTAAAGCAATCACCGAGGGCATGGTACCATAAATTCCACAAGTTTATTCTTTCTCAAGGCTACAAACGTAGTGAGTTCGATCACTGTCTATATACAAAGAAGGCTAAGGATGGTAGTTGGCTGATCCTTATTTTGTATGTGGATGACATGTTGATTGCTGGCAAGCACTTGGAAGAAATTTCAGCTTTGAAGTCAAAGATGGCAAAATCGTTTGACATGAAAGACATGGGTGAGGCAAGTCATATACTTGGTATGCGCATTGAGAGAGACAGATCAAAGAAGTTGATTTGGTTATCTCAAACAGAGTATATTGACAAGGTTTTGCAACGTTTCAATATGGAGAAGGGAAAGGCACTGAGTGTTCCATTGCCACCATATGGGAAACTTAGCAAACAAGATTGTCCTGTGTCTGAGGAAGAACAGGCTGAAATGGATAAGATTCCATATGCGTCTGCAGTGGGTATTTTGATGCATGCAATGATTGCTACTCGCCCAGACATTGCATTTGCAGTGGGAGTAGTAAGTCGATACATGTCAAACCCAGGCAAGAAACATTGGGAGGCAGTGAAAGGAATATTGAGATACCTGAAAGCTACAAAGAGTATGCGTATATGCTATGGGAGTTAGGAGCTAAGTGTAAAGGGTTTTATAGACTCAGATTATGCACGTGACTTAGACAACCGAAGGTCTACGTCAGGGTATGTCTTTACATTGGCTGGTGGAGCAGTATCATGGCGTTCTAGATTACAAGATTGTGTTACTCAGTCTACTACAGAGGCTGAATATGTTGCAGCATCAAAGGCATGCAAATAATCAATTTGGCTTAATCGACTAGTAACAGATTTGGGAATCAAAGAAGAGATGCCTGTGTTATATTGTGATAGTCAAAGTGCTATACAATTGGCTCGCAATCCAGTTTATCACTCAAAGACAAAGCACGTGGATGTGAAGTATCATTTCATCAGGGAAATGCTCGAGGATAAGCAACTTCAGCTTGTCAAAGTTCACACCACAGAAAATCCTACTGATCTACTTACAAAAGGACTTCCCTTAGAGAGCTTTGCGCATTTTCGCAAGCAGTTAGGTGTAGGGTAGTACATCACTTCTCTACATCTCTTGTATATTAGCTTGTATAGTAGCTTCTCTCATACTTAAAGTACCACATTGGACTTTAAGTGGGAGGTTGTTGGGTTATAAAGCCCAATGTGGTCGCCCAGGTAAGTGGGCGGGCCGCCAGGTATGTACACATATTCTTTTGTAAAAACCTAATAAGAACTCACTATACTCTACACATTACAGTAGAGCAAGTTCACCATATCGTCGTGCTCTTCTTCTCGCACTCTCTCTCGCGTCGAACTTTCGCTCGTACTCCTTCACCTTCCTCCCCCCCCCCCAAAAAAAAAAAAAAAAAAAAACCATACTTCTCTCTTATCACCATTCTTTTGAACTTTCTTGGTGAGTTTCGCTCGCTTAAACTCTTTGAAATTCATTAATTCTCTAGCGTTTATGCCTTTGATGTTATAACGTAGCACTTACCAACAACCTTTTTACCCTTCCTTCTACCCCTCGTCCCCTTTACGAAAGTTTTTTTTGCTCTCTTCTTCATGGTACCCCTCCTCGTCCCTTTTCCTTAAGCCGTGGTGTTTGGATCCCTTTCCACCCATCCCTATTGTGCTTTATTAAGGAAGCTCGCACATGTTCCCTCTCCTTTGCTTATATTTTCCCCCTTTTCATTTTTCCCTCCTCTCTATCTTGCCATATGCTTCAGATGTTGCCTGGCTGCCATCAAAATTGTTTTCCCCCCCGCTTACCTCAGCCCTGTGCTCCAGCCCCCACCATTGCACCTTCTTCAATCTGCTTCCTCTACACTCATAGTTCTCTTTTATCTTCACCTATTCTCTCTCCTTCTTGGCAATCGGTTTGTTGCGTGTCTTCTCGTCGATGCTCCGGCCGTTAGCTTCTGACTCTACCTGCGCACCAGTCTACACCCAGTCCTAGCTGATGTCTGTAGACTCCCCATCTCAACAATGCTAGCCAGATTTAGGACCACATAGGCAGAAACGACCTCGTCCCATCAACATTCACAAGCATACTTGGGTGTAGTTTCACCTTACGGGCATGTCTTAACACCCTACTACTCATTGTTAGAGTGCATGCGCCTCTTAATTTGAGCCTTGGATTATGGTTCAATAGTGGTTGACAGAGAAGAAATAGCAAGAGATGCTACAAAATTTATGTAGATTTAAGTGTGGGCTTCATTTCAACTTTGTGGCCATACAAAGGTTTGCGATGTCTCAAAGCCTGCCACAACTAAGGGAAAATTCTACTTAGCTTCAGGCATAGCACTTTGGAGCCGTCACCTCTATCCTTCAACAACGGTAGCAGCCATTCACCCCAAGCCTTCTGCAAAGACTGGAACCATACACCTTTTTTGGTATCTTGGGCCTTCAACAAAGACAACATCCAGCCACCATGTTTGGTATCTCAGGCCGAATGGCTACACTTATGACTTGCATAACCATGCCGGTGCCTACCTTAAATGGCAAGAGCCTCCCACTCCTGGCCTTATTGCCATGTGCTGACTAAAATCTTCTCTCCGTGCCATCTACAACTCCTAGTACAACAACCCCTAATTTTGGCTACGGATTCTAGAAGTCACTCTTCTGTTGCAGCTTACCCAAATCCTCCTTGTTCTCATAAGTTATTCCTTCCAAATGTGTCTCACCACTCAAAAACCTACCCACGTTTCCTTGGCCTCATAAGTCTTTTTCTTTTTCTCTTTTTTTCTTTTTGTTTCTTAGCTTCTGCCTCGACTTACACTTTCCCTTTACTCCTAATCTTTCTCCAAGTGTAAGGTCTTAAGCTTCTGTCAAAAGTTGAAGGAGGCAGTGGCTGTAGGTTGCACAATTTAGGTTTCAATTTGGTGTGGGCTACGTGTACCTACCAACACCCCTTCAACATGGAATTCTCTTCCACCCCATCCCTCCAAAGTAATCCCACACCTTCCTTTGGAACCTCCCCTTTCCTTCCAACAACTAGCTCTACAACCATTTTCTCCTCCAACAGATCTAGCTTTTCCACCGTCGGCCCCTCTTCCCCAAAGAGCACTTTTGCCTTTCTTGCATCGGCATCCTATTCATCAACTTTTTCCGTTCCCATGTCGGTATCCTCTTCATCAAATTTTTCCACCACCCTTCCAGGATTCATTACGTCTTTCGCCCTCACTAACCCCTTTGCACTTATCACTCAACCTAGCTCTATCAATCCCTCTTCTTCCTCCAAGAAAACCCTTTTTAGCATGGAAGAACTCCAAGGACTCACAGTAAACCTCCCTATGGAGGAATTCAATTTCTCCCCTCCCTCCTCAAAAGGTGCCAAAAGCTACGATGCATGCATCGGCCTTACCTCTAAAAAAGGAGTGCTCCCCAATCCTCCCCTCATTGCTCCTTTCTCTTTTGATGCCTTTTTCTCCTCGTTCACCACTATCCCCTCTCCTTTTTGCTCCAACGACTCTTCCCTAAATCTTATCCTCCCCTTTTACCCCTTCCCCACTCCTCCCCTCATTGCTCCTTTCTCTTTTGGTGCCTTTTTCTCCTCGTTCACCACTACCCCCTCCCCTTTTTGCTCCAAGGACTCTTCTCTAAATCTTATCCTCCCCTTTTACCCCTTCCCCACTCTCCCTTCAATTACCAAGCCTCTAGAGTTCGATAAAATTGTGTCAGGTTCCCTACAGGAGTTCAACAATATTAATTTGAAGCTTTCTAAAGCCAAATCTCACCTCCTCCACCTCCAAAACCTCCATGCTAGCAATAAATCCCCTAGTAGCCTTTGCATGAAACCACCATGCCTTGTTTTGGAAGACTCCCCTTCTCAATGCTAAGTTTGTTAGCCTTAACATACAATACCAACTTGATTGCTCCAAAATTTATATACAAGCCCAAACTCTTCTTGTAGAAAACCTCCAAAAACTTTTTGACTTCTTCCATGATGTGGTGGAAGAACGTTTGGAGGATCTTGTTAACAAACGCTCACCCGTTTCCTTCCCTAGAGTTCAATCGGAAGCATGGACCAAACAACTTGGCTTGTGGAAAAATTCTTCTCTCTTGGAGTTAGACTCTTTTGTTCAAAACTCTATCTTACAAGCACATTTGGCTACTTCCATTGAAGTAGAAACTCACAATGCAAGAAAGAGATCCTAGGAGACCCTCTTTGTTGAAGCAATGGCATTACCCAAAGAAGACACCGTGAGTGAGCTCGGTCAACATGAGGTCACCACTCAAATAAGCAAACTCCTCTCCTCAAAAACACCTTTGAGCATCTATAAAACCCCTTCCTCTAAAAAACCCTTTGCTTTCAACAACTCCCCTCCTTCACAACCTACATCCTCCCTTGCTAAAAAAAAAGCCCCTTTGCAAAATACCCCCGCTAACCGTTCAAAAAACCTAAAAATGCCGCCTCCTCTTCCTCACCCCCCAACACCTTACTTAGTAAAACCCCTCCCTTTGTGGGCCTTCTTCCCCCACCCATTCCCCATTTTCTCAAATCTCGCAATTATCCCCTTAATACCCCCCCATGTTCTAGTCGCCCCTCTCCCACTCTTTTTCCTCTTCCCCCTAATCCTCCCCATCTCCCTTCCAACCTTCCTAAAAGACCCAGATTTTCAAAAAACCTACAATGGAGGACAAAGTAGATGTGGAGCACCCTACTTCGTGCTTCCATCTGCTCTTCTCTAAACCCCCCCTTTTTCCTCTTCTTTGGACCCCTCCTCCCTTTTCAACAACTTACCTCCCCACTACACCCCGCACTACTCCTTCCCCTTATGGTAAAAAAAGATTCAAGTTTTGGTTTCCACTTACTAACCTTGCTCCTTTTAAGTTCATAATTCTAAGAAATCAATCGATTTATGAGTTACAAAATCAGGTCACTAACCTAGCTTGTCACAACCTTTCTTATCGTGCTCTCTCTCATTGTGAAAAGAAGCTGCTTGTTTTAGGCCTTAAGTATATACCACCCCCCTCCCCTCCTACTCTCTCCTCTTTGTTACACTATTTTCTAGCTTGGAAAGAAACTACCGACTCAATCTCTTTTCTAAAGAAGTAAACCCACCTTAAACTCCCTTCTCCATCCCCAATGCCTCTTGGTACCCCCCCACTCTTTCTCTTAACCTCAAAAAAGTTTTCTTCTCTCTCTCTTCATAGCTAAACACCCTTTGGAAAACCTCCCTCTTTTCTTCTCAATTCTCACCCCCTTCCTTTCTAAAGAAAGCCCTCCTTTCCTTAAAAAATGATCCTTCCATTATCATTAGGCCAGCTGAGAAAAATTTAAGACCTGTCATCTTATCCAAATCTTGGTATGTGTTAGAAGCCTATAAACATCTACTAGATTCCTCTACCTACGCACCCATCACTTCAGCTCCCCTCTCCTTTGTCTCCTCTTCTCTTTCCTCCATTCTTACAAATTATACTCTTCTTTCTTCTAAGGAGTGGGATTTCATCCTTAAGCCTCTTTCTTCTGAACCCAAAGCTTGTCCCTTTTTTCTACTTCCTAAAATCTACAAACCATCTCAAAGTATTGTTTAAGTGCAAATGCTTCCAAAATGTAGTACTTGAAAATCTCTTTTGAGCCATGCTCTCTAAACTTTATCAAGGATTTGGCCATGTGGTCAAATCTTAAGATCATTTTGAAAGTGGGAATCGGGAAATTTCCAAATTCACTAATATGGTGTTGAAAGCAAGGAAGCCATAACTCTACTTTTCACGGAAAAGCTTTCCCTCTTCTTTATCATGATATGATGCCCCAAAGCAAGTTACATGAAGCTCCAAAGATTCTCTTGTTGTTCCACCTCCAAGAAAGGTACAAAGGAAGGTATCAACTACTCCAATCATAGCTCAAGTGGAGGTATGAGCTGCGAAAGAATTCGAAGCCTTCTAACCTCAAAAATGGGAGATAATCAAATACGTCAGTAATCTAGTAAGATAAATTTATAATTTTGCATCATTATACATGTTAACCCAATAATTCAAGCTTGGCCAAGGATTCCCTTAAACCATCCAAGAAACGTGATTGTATCACAAGAAAGAAGCATGTTATTTTGTAGAGTAGTGAAAGATTTGTTTGATAAATTGTCACTATTTGATAGATTGTTATTGCTTGATAAATTGTGATTGTTTCATAAGTTGTAATATTTGTTATTAAGAGTTGGTTGATCATGTTTGAAGAATCACTTAAAGAGATTAATTGTTCAAGTAATATCCTTGCGGTTAGAAATATGCCTTGTGGGTAGCAAGATGCCTCGTGGTTAAGGAGATGATCCAGTGGTTAGTGGATAATAAGTTGAGGTTATCAACTCTCTTGGCACGGTTAGTAAAATTCCTAGTGGTTAGCAAGATGCCTTGCAGTTAGCAAGATGCCCCCTGTGATTAGTAATTGGGAAAGTATGCACAATTTACAATTAGCGAATAAGTAAAATCCTTTGCAAAGGCTTTATTGATTAGATAGAGAAAGTCCGTAGGTAGTGTCAAACTCATAAGAAAATTTAATTATTATTTTTGTTGAAATATAGGAATGTCTTCATTAGGACTTGTTTGAGAAAGAATTTCTTTGGTGATGTTTGAAGGGCTTTATAAAAGAACCTGTGTCTAGAACTTATAAAAGAACACTGTTTGTACATGTAAAACAATGTGGTAGTAATTAAAAAACAAGAAGAGCTGGTGAATGGGGTGTGGAAAGTGGGAGACTAGCATCCAAATGGAACTATGTCTATGGACGGGTAGATCCAATTAATCAGGTACTTTTCATAAGATTATTAGTCACCTAAGTATAAGGTCTCATATCACATTTAAGATTTATGAATGGCGGTTGTGCCTCTTAAACGTGGGGAAGAAGGAGGTGTTTATAGATCCTAAGTATGTCAATGAGATTTTATCTTTATGATATAGAAATTAGCTTCCATTACAATCCTAATTATGTCAATGAGATTTTATCTTTATAATATAGAAATTAGCTTTCATTAGAATCCTTTGATTTATCAACCTGGCTTGTGGTGTATGACCCTTACAACCACGTTCACTAGATGGAAAGAGATGTTTTATCTTCTACTGCTTGTATCCTTGCTTTGTGGAATTGGAGTAGGGTGTCGTCAATGAAAGTTGAGAATAAAGGAAGGCTAACTATCAAGTCGCCCCAAGGTTCCAGATTGGGGAGCTCACCACATGAAAAAATGATGAGAAGCAAAGGCTAATATAGGAGGTACAAGCATAGATGTATGCAACTTTGTCTTTAATTACAAAAGTTGTAGATGTGGAGTGCCATTGGAGCTCGTAAGTGATCAAGGAAAAGAGTTTAGAAATAATCTTATCATTGAATTGGTGGAGAAATTGGAGATCAAACACAGATATGCTACTCCTTATCATACACAATGGAATGGGTTGGTAGAGGCATTCAATGGATTTTTGCAAAAAAACTCTAGCTATCAATGGTCTTCCTCCTGCAAAAGATCTACCCTTTCTCACTCTTGAAGAAAATCTATACTCTTTCATGCATGATTCCTATGAAAAGTATAAAACCATTTTAAACTTGGAATACCCTCTTAGAAGTCATTCTGATAGAAATGAAGGTTAGAGAATCGATACTTCTATCACAATACAAACTTCATCACAATGTAATGACTGGAGAAGGTTTTATATCAATAATGCAAACTCTAATGAAGATTCAGATATCTACAAGAAAATAAACCATCCTCAATAATTGGATGTTAAATAGGTTATTTCATTTAATATTTAAGCTCTTAAAATCCATGGATCAATCCTATCAATAAGATAAATTCAACAATGGATCCATAACTCAATAGAGCTTCAAACCTTTTCTCAAGAAAATTATGAGTGGGAAAGCTCCTAGAATCAAATCCAAAGGAGATCATCTATATAGAGCATAAGAAAAGGAAAACAGCTAGAAGAAGAAAGGTTCTACCCAATGGTCACTCAATTAGGGATTCATGAAGATACAAGCCTAGTCCTTGCCAAACTAGAAACATTTTCAAAAGAAGTTGATGGCTCTATAAATTGAGTACGTCACAGTAAGAAATTAATTATATCAAATCAACAAAGCCACGCAAAGGTTGCAAGTTATCTAGAAGAAAACATCTTGTCACCCTTGCATTGAAATTCTACCAGATCTCTAGAAACTTGATAGAAGCAGCCATAAATTTGAACCAAGATGTTTCAAGTAACACATCCATAATTATTAATAGTTGAGATGAGAAAATTCTCTTTGTCTACATACCCTTGCACATGAAGCCTTTGCTTTCCAATCAAAAGTGGGCCTTTAATGGGTCCTTCAACACCATATGTTTTCCCATATCATGAGCATGTATCCCTAGACTTGATGCCACTCTCACACATATACAATTGTGTGTGTAACAAGAATCGAAGAGAATGAGTGCATCATGTTCTCTCACCTTGCCCCATGCATGGCATAAGGGACTTCCAAGTAGATGCCCATCCTCTTGTTGAAAAGGTACTCTGGAAATTCTATGGGATTCCTTCTTTGTATGCTTTTGAGGTAATGCACATAAGACTGGCCTTGTTCATTGCATTTAAAACCTTTGTTATCTTCATGATAATACTCTATATCTTTAGGATATAATTGATTCTTACCATGTTAACCAGATTTGTCTTTAGGCTTCCCAATCTTGGTAGAAACATTTTGATTGTTATTTCTCCCTTTCTCTTGCCACTTGTCTCTTCACATTGATTTGTCAAAGGAGTCATGAGATATCATGAAGGATCAGTACATGGAAGAGATAGTAATTTTCTTAATAAGATGAAGTGTAAATTCTTGTAAACAAGGAGGAATCTTATTGCATGTGCTAGGACTAAGCATGGATGAGAACAAGTTTTTATACACCATCCAATTTTGGGTTAAGTGCATCTGTATAACACAATCTCTCACAGCAAACAACAACGAACGTACCCCAACTTAGAGTAGTAGTATTTTGTGACACCTTATCTTTATGATGTGACCTTAGAAATTCAACATTATAATTTTGGTGTCATCTGTATGATTTTTCTATTGTGAAGGATAATTTTGAGGTAATTGTTGCCATTTGTTAGGCATGTCTTGAGTGGGCAAGAATTTTGGTGAAAGTGGCTAAATGCTTTTTTTTTTGGAGTTTGAAAGAGAACATATGTGTGCAGATAAAGTACTTTCTATTAATATTTCACTAAGTTTTAAGAGATAAACTACAGAGTGATCAAATTGCTCAAACTTAAAATAGTTGTTTGCTGGCTAGGGTTGTGGTTGCATCATAACAAAGTCTTGCTAGCAACATGGACATCATACATGTATAGAAGAGGCCTCACAAATTCAACGTGGATTAATTTAAGGTACTTCCTCTTTTGGTAGATGTAGCACTAACAAAATACTCTTGGTAGATGTAGATGTCCTCTTCAACATGGGATGGAGAAGGTAATCCCCGGGGGGGGGGGGGGGGGGGGGGGGGGGGGGGGGGGGCGACCATGGAAAAATTATTATATCATGTAAGTGCAAGTAGGTTTTCAAATAGCTAGCTAGATAAGAGAATAAGTTAGGGATATACCCTTAATAGTTTCTCCTTCTAAACTAATAAGTAGGGGAGCTAGATATAAGTCTTACTAGAGGGAGGAGGTGGTACGGGAAAGGATAAGAGTTACAGATATAAGAAGATGAACATATATTCTCTCTATGAAGTGTTTCAAAAACATTTATCTCCATTGACATATATAAATAGAGAGTTTGATGTATATATCAGACCCCAACATTGCTAGCACAGTGTAATTTATTTTCACGTGATTTCAATTGAAAGTTAGTTTTTGATATAACAAAAGCTAGCCCTTTCCACATAAATCAACTCAAGCTCATACAGACTAGCATGTTAACATGTTGCTATTGAGGATTGCCTAATGAGTACTCCTTGAATTGTGTTATCTCTTAGTGTGTTAAGGTTACTAAAATTCCATCAAGGTATATTGGCATATGTTAATGCTAGAAAACACAAAAGAGAGTTTTATTACACATTAGATTTATCCATAGCATGTTCAACCATACAAAACCTTATATGTAAGATAGGGGATGCCTCCACATGAGGGTTTTTCTTCGAGGATGGAGGGATTGGCTAGCGACACTGTTACTGACTCCCTCACTTTTCAACACCCTTGTTTTCGGACCCTTAGGCCTGGTGACGGCTTGCTCTTGTGTTCGTAAGGGTGCAAGCCCGCCAATTGGTGGTGGTCCTCGACTGTAGCGGTGTGTGGTCAGGATACAACTATGGAGGTTGCGTGGTGTTTATTTATGGTGATGTGGGTCTCCGGCATGGTGACCTCTAGTGGTAGGTGATGCCTTCCATGGTGGCAACGAGGGCCACCTTTTGATGGGGTGGGCTCCCCAAATAGCCTGGTCTGATGGTGCTTATGGCTTTGGTTTGATGCAGATTTGCATAGTAGTGGCACTTCAGGGCATGGTCTGGATGGGTTTGGCTCCCACAAAGCGAAGGTTCATATGTTTGGTACTCTTGATTGGCTGCATATCTCTAGTTCTCTTTGTTCTCCATCAATGGCAAGATGGTCATGTAGCTCGGTGAGGCAAGTTCTTCTCTTGGTCTTCCTGAGGTGTCGTTTCGGTGGTGCTTCTGCATGGGAGCCGGATGGTTGGGTTTGACTTGATGTAACTGAGGGATGGAGTTGCATTGGCTGAGTGGAAGGCAGTCCATGCAAGGTGGCCTCTTTTCCTTTCTCATGTATGGATTTCTATTTATTTGTGACATTTAAGTTTGTAGGCATGGGTATTGTTTGTATGGGTTAGGGCTCCCAGTAAAAGCCCGATGAACATGATGTTTCTCTTAGGGCTCGAGACACAGTTTGTGCCTGGGAAATTGTTGTGTTTTTTTGTTTTTCTTTTTTAATATTGTCACTCACTTAAAGTGCGTTTTGTAAAAAAAAAGATACGGGTATTCTTTCTTTTTCAATATAGCTCTATAAGCATAAGAAGGGGGTCCTAATTACCATAGACTAATCATAAATAGGGGGTTTTCTAAAACTCTCCACTTGCAAGTGGTATGACTTCTTCTATATGGAGTTGATTCCTTTTAAAGGTAAGGGGGCCATCTGGTTTTAACAAGCATCTTCTCTCTCTCTCTCTCTCTCTCACACACACACACACACCCACACACACACACACACACACACACTCTCAGTGTTGTCACACACAATTTGAAACCCTTTATGCCTTTGTGACCTATATGCTATGTCCCATATTACTTTGACATTGCATCCAATGAAGAAGTTACCTTCTAGACTCTAGTGATGATGCGTTTTTATTTTTCCAAATGTATTCTATGGATCAAGTGCTCCATCCTAGGAGGATTGTGCTAGATGGGAAATTGAAGGAGAATTGTGGTGATGTTTTTTTCAAGGATGTCATCGCCAGAACTCAAATAGCATGGGCAGCATATGAGAACAAGAGCATGGAAAACCTTGCAACAATCACAAACCTTGAGGTGTGGCTTCAATGTATCAACAATGAGTAGATGTTTTTTGTAATGAGCTTGCGAATGTGGTAGACCTTGAAATGCAGCTTGAAGATTTGATTGTGGTGGGCAAGTCATATCATCATAGTAATAAAAGAGACCTTTCTTTGCAAGAAGCTTCCAAATGTGGTGACATAGTGGATGCAAATTTCCTCAAGAATGGAGGACAAAGGAACAAGTATGGTAAAATTGATAAATTTGATCTACTTATGAAATCACTTAACATAATGATGTACCTTCAAGAATGAAGCTTGTCTTCAAGATACCTTGTTGCATTTGTTAGTCTAACTCCACGTGCACATGCACATGCACATGTGTGTGAGTGTGTTTTCTCTCTCTCTCTCTCTCACACACACACAGCATTGGATATTAAAAGAAGAGGTAGAGTATCTTTTGGGACACTACTCTTTAGATTCCAAAAAGATCTAGTTTAGAATTACCTACCAAACAATTTAACCTACAAGAAAAGTATTGATTCAATTACTTCTAACAAATGTCTTTAAAAGAGTAACTAGTTTTCACCATCTTTATTTGGTGCATAGATTGCAAACGTTCCTTCTATAGTGCTCTTAAATGGCAAGCAGTGGTTGTTGCACTTAGCCAAAGTGACAAATATCTTTATTCACAACATATATTTTGTTGTGTAAACTACAATGAGAATCTTTTGTTCTCTTTGTTCCTTCAAAGCTTTGATTCATGTCCTCTTAAATCTCTCTCTCTCTCTCTCTCTCTCTCTTTTTGGAGAGTTAAAAGGTTAATATTTTTCAAGAGAAACAAGAGAATGAGAGGATGTGGAAAGAGGAGAAGGAACAACTCGTCAACAAAATTACCACACTAGAGAGTAACATCTTGGACCTCCACAAAGAGATGGCCGAAATAAGATTCAAAAATGGACTCAAAGAGAGGGAATTTCAACCATCTTTGTGGGAGGAAATCGACAACATAAAGAATCGAGTAAAAACCATACATAACAAGAAAGAGAAAAATAAAACATAAACATCTTCATGGATTGAAGTGGTTAGGAAGATTCGTCACGAGGTAGATGCGGTGAAGAAATGGATTGAGGTGGCAAAGAAAGGGAAAAGTGTTAGGAAATAAAACGTAGCTAAATAGATAATTGAGTAGATTACTTAATGGAGAGAGATAGATTTATATACACGAGATTATAGAGTAGAGTAGAGAGAGAGAGAGAGTACACACGATATACGTGGTTCACCCAATGTGGGCTACGTCCACGGGAAAGCAGCCACTCAATGGCTTCAGTACTTCAAAACAAGAAGTAGTTTACAAAGGGATTATACCCTTAATGGAGCTCCCGCCTTGCTTCACTCTCACCACCTCACACTCACCTTGTTGCATCAACTTCACACTATGAAATGTGTGTAGAAATGGCCTCCTTTTATAGGCCAAAAGGGCTGCCCTCTCTTATGAGAGACAGCCATGTGTAGTTGCCCTTGTGCGAATATGTCCAAATCGGACCCTCCAATCCGCCCATGTGTGGCCGCCCTTGAGAAGACAAGTCCGCTTTTGAATTCGGCCACCGGCCACCGGCCATTGACTTCCGACCACCGGCCATCGGCCATTGACTACCGGCAACCGGCCAACCGACCGGTTGTTTTCCGACCACTTTCCGGCCACCGTCCGGCCATAATATTCCGGAGAAAAAGAATATTCCGGCCTTTAAAGTTGCCCCTGATTCTTGTCCGTGAAAATTTTGGTTCCGGTGAGTGATTTTCCTTCATGCACGATGGCTTCTCCTCATAATGGGGGCCTTACAAATGTGCGCTTTTACCATAGAAAATTACAAGGGTAAATCAGGCTCCATACTTAACAAAAAGCACGGCATCAACACCCACACCCACTCTCATAAACATGACCTTGGAAGAGAAACAAAAACGGACGACAAGAACCTTGAATGTCAAAATATCTAATCTTAGAGACCAAGATAATATAGAATTGGAAGTGAAAGAACTCTTGAAAATGATGGGGATCACTTCTTGGAGAGTTGGAAAGAAGAGCACAGAAAGAGATGCAACCTCATCCAAAGAGCATGCTCTCATCTTATGCTTCCCTTCAATGGAATCCAAGATGGAGCTTTTGAAAAAAAGACCTACTCTAAAGAAGACAAGAATCTTCTTTGGCGATGACCTGACCTTAGCACAACTAGCACACATGTAGGAGGTCATGCCAGAGATTCATGCAGCAAGACAAAGAGGGAAGATTGCCTTATATAGATATGGGAGAGTAGTGATATTAGATAGACACACTATCTGATGGTGCGAGACTTATGGGACTAAAATTAAGATAGTTGCATGGAACTACAATGGGTCTATGAGATCGGATGTAGGAGCATTTGAGGACAATTTTAGGGACGGGCATTTTTTTGTACTCAAAGACACACCAAGCACTTCGACAAAACCTACCACATGTTGGTGGATATAGACGGGAGTTCGCTAGTAGACATGAAATAATATTAGAGCTTAGAGGACGACGGTCTAGATGGAGTAGTAGTACTATACAAGGAGGAGCTATAGCCAATAGTGTAAAATATAGCAGACATGAAATAATATTAAGCTTAGATGACGAGGGTCCGGACGGAGGAGTTTTACTATACAAGGAGGAGCTAGCCAATAGTGCACATTATATGCAAAGATGATCATGCTCAATATATGTGGAGGAGATTGAGGCATGAGGCTGGTAGATATCTTTACATTGCTATATGCTATTTTCCCCCTAGTACATTAGTCTCTATCCTAGATGGTAACCTATAATGGCAATTTTCCAGGGATGGTGATATCATCCTCCTAGTAGGTACTTCAACACCCGGATGGGCAATGCTCAGATAGTCTTCTATGATACTTTAGAGGAGATTCTTAGAGAGGTGGATGTAGGAGATTTGGGGCTTAGCAAACACTCTTAGGATAGAGAGCAAATAGAGTATGGGAGACATCTTACAGTGATGGTGATTACACAAGGTCTGTCCATACTTAATAACCTACAACATTTTCCTAGTGAGGTTGGTTTCAGAGTGTGTTATGAGATACGGGGTTGCTTTCACTGTTTATTTGGAGAGGGCTTTGGACCCTTCTCTAGAGTCATGAGATATCAGGACTAGAGATGCCTTGGACTATATCTTATTTAAATACACATACACAAAGATAGTTTACTGAGGAGATCTAGTCTAAGAGAGAGAAAGTCCCATAGACAAGTTACGAATTTCTTCACACCAGACACGGGAAAGATATAGGAGCATGCACCACTGTAAAGGTCAGCTCATACTCACATCTACGGTACTCTCATTGACATAGCATTCAAGCTAGGGAGATCAAGATGCACAACTCATGAGAGGAGCTTCACAATGTCAACAGAGACTACAACAGAGGATTCGAGCCATACTATCTCAACATTTAGAGTACATAGGAGGATGGATTCATCAACCATTATATCACCCTCTTGTATTGGTCGCCCATTGTATGAGTGGTCCCACATACCTCACAAAGTTCCACCTAGTAGCACTTCTAGATTCATTTTTGTATCTGTTTTTTGTACCCATACATGGTAGCAAATTCACCAGTTTGTAATTGATTGGTCTCATAGGTCATTTTGTCATTTGAAAGATGTTAAAAAATCATTTCATCTCATTTCATCTCCCCCGATGGCCCCATCCCCCAAACTAGCCTTAAAGGGGAACCCAATGACCACATATTCCCACTTGTAGTGTGAATTTTCCCATTTAAACTTCATGTGACCTTAATTTTCATGCCAAAATTTGGGTGTAGTTATTTTCACTAGTGGCTCTTTTCACTTTCCAATAGCGAAACTCTTGCAAGATTCCATTTGATTTGCAAGAATATCGAAGCTTGGGTTGCTGTCAACAAGATCGATCTCGTCCACCAACGCCTTGCAAGATAACGTTCTGCGCTACACCAATCTACCATGACAGTGGTACTACCCATGGAGTGAGCCATGCACAATAAAAAAAAGGAGGCTACTATTTCCTCCTTTGTTTAGCAACCTATTTTGCAATGTGGCTTTGTCATCCGGCCTTCCATTTGACTGTCATGCGTTTGTTGATTTCTTGGCAAAACAACTCGAATTTATTTTGCTTTTTTGCCTTCATCTAAAGTGGGGATCTGTCGAGATTCTCCCCAAAAAATCCATCCAAAATTATTACCACCTACTAGCCTCTGTGTGTGCGCGTGCGTGAGGCCCTCTCCCAAACTATCCTCAAAGGGGAGCCCAATGACCACATATTCCAATTTGTAATGTAAAGTTTCACATTCAAAATTCATGTGACCTTAGTTTTGAAGGCCAAACTTTGGGTGTAGTTACAATATAACTTCAAGTTTTGTGTGAGTAGGTCTCCACAAATTGTGTGAGTGCTTAATTAGTCAAAATCTTGTGTAATTCCTTTGGTTTAGGTGAGTGAAAATCCTTTAATTGAGAAAAAGGATGGTCAAGTTTGGTTGAAAGCCCACATAGGATTGGAGGACTAGCTGACACACGCAGCAAAAAAACAAGCAGACAAGGCCGCCCGATTGACGCGTGGAGTGTAACAGAATTGGACTTGTAACTTTGAGATTAGCAAAATTAAGATGGTTGTAGTGAGCATTTCTTAAGAGGATTCATCCTTAACATAGGACCTCGGGGGGTGCACTATGTAAACATGTTAATGTATAACGTGAGTTAAAAAGGAGGGGTTTTAAAATGCACAAATTTTAGACAATTTAAGAGAGATACATTAAAATATGGGGTTTTTATTTTCAATTTTGGAAAAAAAATCATAAAATAAGGGGTCATTTTAATCATTCATACATGTTAAAAGAGGGATTTTTTAATTACCCCGTGAACCCACATTATATAGGGGGGTATTGAACAGTGAACCCCCCGAGAACATAACCCTTATACCTAGTTAGCTTGGCATGAACAATACTTGTAAAAGAGAGAGAGAATTAGAGAAATTGACAACAATTGAGGATCAAAATTACTTGGAGCCGGTGGTCTCTAATGGAAATGGTCTATTAAGTTTGAGAGTGGAGAAGGGAGTTTACAAAGGTAAAAACAAACTCTCTCGTGAAGAGCTTGAAGCTTTTTGCAAGGACCATAAGTGTTTTAAGTGTGGGGAGCAAGGACATGGCTATCATTCTTGCCCCAAGAAAAATGCTCGTAATGAGACTCCTAGGGCTTCCACCATCAAAGCTCCAAAGAGGATGCTCATTGCAAAGGATCATCTCTCTCCTATGCTTGGGGAAAGGTAAGGGAGCATGATGCCTTCATCTTGTTTTGACCCTGGCTCTACTCACAACTTCATATCAACAGAGTTGGCCACAAAGTTGGGCATTCAAGCTTTCGAGATGGGAGATATTGTAATGGCTGACACAGCTTGGCTCAATGTTGACAACCTCAATGAGATAGACAAGATTGCAATTGGTACAAAGTGCATGATCACAACAAATAGTAACCTCATGATAGGTGTAGCAAACGGAGCCACCTACAGAGTGATAAACATATCACTTGACAATGGTGGATAGGTTGTAGCCGTCGAGATGAGAACAGAGACAACTGCCAAATACCTTGTAATCTGGTGAATAAAGCATGCATGTAAATCCTTGAATGTGAAATTACTTTGTGAGCATAGCGGGTGAAGTTAATTGATGGTAGCAACACAAACAATACTTTTGCAAGAGAGAGAGTTTAGAGAACATTGAAAAATTGAGGACGGAATTTATGTGGAGGCAGTCCCCCCGCAAATAGGCATTTGTATTATAGTTTCTCCCATCAAGAGATACTTGTTACGATACAATATTTTTGTTCCTTTTGACCTAGGTGATGCAATGAAGATGGAAAGCTTCATGCATCACGAGCATAGCATAAACTTTGTGGAAAGCATTAACTATCCTAAGCATCAGTCCCAAGACCTCAAACACTTTTGAAGGTGGAGAGAGCTAGCAGGGAATGAGGGTAGAGAAGAGGAAGAAGAAACATTTCATAGGAGAAATAATTAGTTCCTCACTTATCCTCACTCTTCTTGCTAGCATACATAATAGCATAGTAATGAAGATGGAGAAGATGGCAAGCTTAGGCATTGAGGCATGGCTCTTGGTTGGATTTGCATTCCACAGCCAAGAGTGTTGGTGTAGGCTCTCGACCTCTCTACTTGCTTGGAGAAGGAGAGGGAGCTCTTGAACTTTTCACAATACACAATGAGAGTGTGTGTGGGACAGTATACCCCTGAAGAAACATCGAACCCCCCTTGAAGCTCATTGGACCCCTCTTTGCCTAGCCAATCACAAGCAAAGGCATATCAAGCAACAAGGTTAGCCTTGGGACAAGTGTCCCCCTTTCCCCTTTGAGAGAGAGGACTTGATAAATGCTAAAACAATTAATTAAATCCACTAAATTATCATTGGATCCCTTGGAAGTCCAACCAATAGGCTTTAGGAACACCATGAGCTTAACCTAGTTAGGGGCTTGACATGTGTCCTACTTGCCTCTTGGGCAAGGAGTGCCCTTTGGGAGAGAGAGTGGTCAAGCAACCACCCCCCCTTCTTGCATGGCTCGCCCCCTCCTTGTAGGGATTTTCATTGACTTTTGTGATGCCTCAAGCCCCTCAAACTTGGGCCCAATTCTCACCACAATCTTGGCCCTTAAGCCCCTGAAGCTTGCGATGGGTTCCCACCTCAAGTACAACCCTCGAATCTCAAGCATGACAAGCACCTCAAGCGTCTCAATCATCAAGCACTTCAAGCATCTCAAGCATCTCAGTCATCAGGCATGACAAGAACCTCTAGCTTGGGTAGGGTTCCCACCTCAAGCACTACCCTAGCTTACCTAAGGTCAAAGGACTTTTAACACTAACTATTGGAGGTATTCAATGAAGCTAACCCTAAGGTTTTTAAGCTCCATTGGTTAGCCTTGCTCTTTGACAGACCATCTCTCATTTGGGTCCCTTTTCCATTGTCCGCGTGTTGAGATAGATCTATAAGCACATGTCTATATCCTAACCCTTTTTCTTGTTTATTCTCCCACATTAAATGATCAGTTTAATATGATAAAATCATTCTGGTTGGTTAGATATTAGATTTTATGACATTACCTCTCTCTGGAAATCATAGTCGTCCTTGACTATGAGGTAGAAGAGATAAAGCCTTAGTCATTAGTCTATCTTGATTAGCGGTAGAGGATCCCTTTTTTCCCTACAAAATCTTTCCAAGATGGATGACTAATCCATTTGATTCTTGGGAGACATAGCTACCGCGAGCATGTCTACTCTTTAGTCCATTTCATTTTTACAAGTAGAGTGACAAATTCTACTTGGTGTTTGAGAGACGTCTTTATCACAAACATGATTCTAAGCATGCATACTATGAAAATTTGTGCACAATAAAAAGAGAGAATTAGTCTTATAAGACAAAAACATTGGTCCTTCAAAAGAAATTTGTACATTTGCTTACTCTAATGTAGCATTGTAAGCATTGACAAGGTTCATACTATCCTTAAGCTATATTCCTTGCATCCATCTAGCATCTTCAAAAGGATATTTTTTGAACTTAATAAGATACCGTCGGATAATCTTACCATGTTGTAGTACCTTGTCTTCATGCGGACAGTAGGATTGACCTTAAAAGTGGCTATCATCAAATAAGGATATTGGAGGAAGATATCCTAAAGGCCATGTTTCGCACAACAATTGGTCTTTATGAATATCTAGTCATGCCCTTTGGCTTGACTAATGCACCAACCACATTCAATAGTCTAATGGAGAAAATATTTAGACCCTACCGCAAATTCACTGGAGTGTTCTTTGATGATATCATCATCTACTCCAACTCCTTGGAGGAACATAAGCAACATCTCCAAGTAATTTTTCAAGCATTGAGGGAGAACAAGCTTTTTCTCAACCAAAAGAAAAGAAAATTTTTCGTTCAAGAGATTCAATACTTAGGTCATATTATCCCTCAAGATGGTATCCGTATGGATCCATCAAAGCTAGAGGTAATAAAAGCATGGTCTAATCCAAGGAATCTACATGAGCTGAGAATCTTTATTGGTATGTGTGCATACTATAGACGCTTCATAGAAAAATTTTCTCAAATAATAGGACCACTACATGACTTAACTAAGAAGAACGTTAAGTATTTATGGACTCCTAATGAGCAAAATTCTTTTGACATGCTCAAAGAGAAGCTTACCTCCCAATGAGTCCTCATACTTCCAGATCTCTCAAAGCCATTTGAGGTCCAATGTGATGCTCGTGGTGATTGCCTTGGAGAAGTCTTTCTTCAAGAAGGTCATGCCATACCATATGAGAGCCGAAGGCTCAATACAAATGAACGTGTCTTAGGAATTTATGAGAAAGAGCTTTTAGCTATTCTACATGCCCTAAACACATGGAAGCATTATTTATTGGGGACTCCATTTATTCTACGAACCAACCACCAAAGTCTCAAGTACTTCATGATGCAAACCAAGCTTTCTGACAAAGTGCCGAGTTTTATTATCATCTGACAGAGAGGTACATGAATCGCGATCCATGTTCCATTGTCACAAAGACTGATACCAAACTTGCACCATAGCTAGAGCCCATCACAAGGAGTCTAGTGGTCTTTTCAAAAGTGAATTTGGATATCAAAAACCAAGTCAAAAGCTCAAAACTTCCAAATACTCTAACAAAGTGCCATAACTAACCTAACTTTCAATCCAAAGGTCCATTTTCAAAAAATTGATACCATAGGACCTCCTAATCATGTTGAATTTAATGGTACCAAGAGAAGTTAATTTGGGCTCCAGACATGGATCGCGATCCATGTATCCATAGTGATAGCTTGACCCAAAATTTCTAAACCAATAGTATATACACAAGGAAACATATCCCCAAGTCCAATTTTGGAAAAAATGAACAAATTTGGGTTAAAAGAGAGCAAACAGGTCATAGACTAAAAAT
Source organism: Adiantum capillus-veneris (assembly GCF_014529385.1). Classification (NCBI taxonomy): domain Eukaryota; kingdom Viridiplantae; phylum Streptophyta; class Polypodiopsida; order Polypodiales; family Pteridaceae; genus Adiantum; species Adiantum capillus-veneris. Next base: position 71,114,833 of record NC_140940.1, on the reverse strand, counting down.
CAGAGTGCAGACCTGGTATTGGAATTTGACCTATCATAACAAGTCCAAATCCAAAAAGATTTGAGATTTAGATTATGGACATAGAGTGCAACAAGTTGCCAAGAGATCAAGTCCAGATGTGGTTGAACCTGGATCGCAATCCATGTACCTCAACCTCAGAATTTGATGAAAATTGGTACATAGCCTGCATATGACCTTGTCTACACATTCAAAATTTGGGAAAATTTGGAGAAAAAAATTTGACAGAGGAACATGGATCACGATCCATGTACCTGAGCATAGTGGGGGCATCTGACTGGGTGATCTTGTAGACATACTTGAGAACATCCCAAATCTCAATTTTGAGCTAAAAATACCTTTTGAAGACCAAGATACAAGCCAAAGTTTCTGTGTTCTGGTCCTTGAACTATTTTGAGTGTTGTTTCAAGTGCAGTTCACTAAAATTGCTCTAACTTTTGATTGACAACTCTAAATCGAGGCAGGTATAGCCAGGAAGAAAGCTTGCAGGCAATAGGTTTTGGTTTTAGAGCTAAATTTTCCCAGGTTTCCTAATTCCAAACTTTTAGGGTACCCAGAACTAGTTTTCAGAGAGCAAAAAAACCACAAATTTTTGACTTCTGAGAGACTTGATCAAGGGGCAAAAGGGATAAGTTGCACTAAGCCAAAGTGGGCTTGTAAGAGACTATCTTGAGAATCTTGAGTGAGCCTTAACCATGACAAATCATCCACCACCAGGGTTCTCTACTCTACTCAAGAGACACGAAAAACACTGCAATGCCAACAATATAGGGGGATTGGGAGAATACATAGGGGAGAGGCATCCTCTGATCAACAAACCGAGCGTGAGATTCATTAGAACCAAGGAAGCCATGCGAGTTACGGATTACACTTATGAGGTCTAATATAGATTCACAAACAGGGATCCATGTATATTCTACAAGTTTGTAGCACCCAATGCTAGAGAGATGACCACCCATAAGAACCTTTATGCCTCACATATATAGATGCCCATGACGTGCAAATTTTGATGGTAGATAAGTATGAAAGAGAGTAAAAAATTGTCAATCCAATTGACTTAGAACGATACACATACAAGGATACTCCAGTCTCTACCTACTTTCAACCAAAAACGATGCCAGACTACAATGAGAGAGGATTCCACCGGGATTTTCTCCAAGACGAGAGGAGAGGACGAGAGACATCTTTCCAAGAGATCATGAATTGGCTAGATTGGTGACTAGACCACAACAATAAAGACCATATCAAGTGCCTCAATGTGTCAAGACAAAGTACAGTGGGTCAAGGGATCCATATGCACATGTCTCACTCTTCAAACAAGTTTTGAGAGCTGAACAGATTGCGGATTTCCATACTTAGTATGAGGGATTCTGGTTGAAATTAGAAGAAACATCTTTGAGGTGGTTCCAACCTCTTAATAGAGATGATTTTCCCGGCATAGCATAACTCTTACAAGAATTTGTAGTGGAGTTCTTAAAAAGGGGATCAAACATAACACGGTGTCACACATCTACGCTTTCAAACAAAAAGCGAATGAAAAAGTGAAGGAGGCTTTGCTTCGCTTCAAACAATATATCTAGAGATGTCCTATGAGAGAGATACTGCAAGATGAGAGATTGTTAGTTTTCTTCATTGAAGGCTTAAAAAATGAGATTCTCAAAAAGGACCTACATTTGAACGGATGCGCAACATTTGAGCAAGTCACTAGACAAGCTCTATATCTAGTTGACAATTGTAAGGCGTACGGAGAGGTGACTGAAGATGAGAGATTGTGAGTTATCTTCATTGAAGGCTTAAAAAATGAGATTCTCAAAAAGGACCTACATTTGAACGGATGCGCAACATTTGAGCAAGTCACTAGAGAAGCTCTATATCTAGTTGACAATTCTAAGGCGTACGGAGAGGTGACTGAAGATACAGACAACACGACTAGTAGTGCCTCTTCTCCAAAGAGTGAATCAACAACAAAGAGAGATGTTCAAACTCCTTGGGAACCAATCATTTATCAAGTGGTCGAGGGGGTGTTTAGAAGAATAAAACAAGGCTACAATCAAAACTTGAATCTATGACAGCCTCAATTGAGGATATGTAATACTTATGGAGAGGATCACCCCACTCCATGGTGTAGTACTCAACCAAAGACACAACATGTGCTAGGGCGACAACCACCTCTTTTAAATGATGGTAGAGTAGTAGTCAACTACACTCAACCAACACATGTGCCATAACCCGTGAAAAACCAGTACTCCATGGATGCAAATACACTCATGTTCATGCCCAATCATGAGTATGAGTCAAAGAATATTCTTACCAGGCAAGAACAACCATTGGTTGGATCACCGGCTATGAAACAAGAAGGTCTATGCTATGAGTGTGGAGGTGATCATTGGGCATGAAGTTTTCCAAACAAGGGTCCACAAATAGAATTATTTGTCTTATTTAATGATTGTGGGAGAGACCATCTACGCCAACACTGTGCTAAAAATCTAGACTACAAAGAGAAAGCAACAATGAATGTTGTAGGCGTGATGCCTTCTTCAAGCGGATCCGAGGTAGAACCCTCCATTCCTTTAAACTTGATGACTCGAGCTCAAGCTCAAGAAGTTGCTAAAAACACAATCGTTGAGGAGGAACCAACATTGCATGTTCAAACAAAAATCAAAAACTTATCCGTGAGAACAAGAAGAAAATCATGGAAAGCCAAACAAGACAAAATGAAAGCAAAAAGGCTACAGGAGAAAGCTACTTTAGAAACTGAAGTAAACCAAACCAAAGAATAGCTTAGACGAGAGTAAGAAAGCAAGAAAAATTCAAAGGGACCTAAAGAGTCAAAGACTAACTCGAGAGGTTCAGTCTTGGTGGACAAAGTCTTTGAGCCTTTACATGCAATTTTGAAGGCCTATGAAGCTAGGATAAAATCCAATCAAACCCAAGAGGATAGATGGCTGACATATCCTCATCCAGAATATGAAAAAGAGAGGTTTCAAATGTGCAAGGAGCTCATCCAAATGGCCCAAGCTCTTATGGGACCACATGTTCCAGATGCTCAAAAAACGGAGGTGCTAATCCACAAAAAGATTCAGGAACTGGAAATTCATGGTATTGTAAACAGAGAGGAAGAGCCAGGAGTTGAGGCACCTTTAGATACAAAAGAAGTAGCCAATACCACATATGGGGTGGGCTCACAACCAGTGATTCCTATTTAGGAGGTAGAAGAACTGTGGCCACAATCCTTATGGAAATCAATGAGTTACCAAAAAGATGGTAGTGCTACTTTACAGTCGTCACCTATCCCTGAGATAAACATGGATCACAAATTCCTCCCAGGGATATAAGATCTCTATATGGGGATGTCGGGTCTGTCGCATCTAAAGTGAGCAAACCACCTCTCTACAGACTTTGCCATCTTTCATAAGAGAACTCAAAACAAAATCAGAGGTTAAAATGGTACCTTCTCAGTGGAAATCCACACCAAAAATGATGGCAGATACCAAGAGCTTGCATGAATTGATGTCTTCTCCTATATAATGCACACTTTATCTCTTAGAGCTGCTAAAAATTAGACTGCATCTATGGGGCCAAATGGGCAAAAACCTGGGAAACGTGGGGTTGAAAATCCCTTCACATGACCAACTTGCGGATGAAAACATGGATGACACCTTACCTAAGAAACCACAGACAAAGCCAGTACTAGTAAATAAGGTGGGTGACTACTGTGAAGGAGAAGAAGGAAACACCACCTTACCACTTGAGTACAAAAAAGTAAAGACGGTTGCTATATTAGACAGTGGGGCAGGAATTGCCATTGCAACCAAAGAAATATGGAAAAAATGGGAAAAACCTGCTCTTACAAAAACTCGAATGAAACTGCAATTAACAGATGGATACATGGAGAGACTTATAGGAATATTAGAAAAAATCATTGTATCCTTGTGTGGCATAGAGTATGAGCATACCTTTGCCATAATGAATTTTGATAAGAGCAGTAACTTTGATATCATATTGGGCAGACCATTCATGCATCAGCTCAAAATGGTACAAGACTGGGGCTATGACTATATCTACTTGAAACACAAAGAGGTAACCTCAAAAATTAGTGTCAAAGATCATAGTTATAGAGATGTAGAGCAAACCCCAAGGAAATAATTACACTCCACGACTAAACAAGAAGATGAGATACCGGCCGAGCTACAAGACAAAGCACATATTCTGATGTACAGAGCTCCTGAGAATGTAGGTTTGAAGAATGAGGATTGTATTATCAATCAACCTGTGGAGGACACATGCTATATTTCAAAACCTTTTCCTGAAGAAATATTTGAACCATTTGGATGGTACCAAATTCTTGTCACTCTTGATGTTTGGGTAAATGAGGTGACCAACACTAAATTTTGCGATGAAGATGGCTATGATATAGCTCCCTTATTATGATAAAGGTATTGAAGGAATCTAACGAGGTTTGTGAGTGTGAAAGCAGAAAAGGTGAAACAGATAGCTACATTATGGAGCATGATGCCAAAGTGCACATAAAGAAAGCAGAGCAACAACAAGAATATGTCATCATTGACATACCTGAAGAATTGACAAAAGCTATTTCAAAAAATACGACTCCAAAAAAAGTGCAAATGAAAGCAGATGAAGGAGAAAAGTTTCCAAGTTCAACGACAAATCTTCAACAAACACAAGATCAAGAGAAGAACACGAATAAGTAAGAAGATCGATTGTCTCCTACGATAATCAAATTTAGCATATGCGGGAAAATAGGACTCAACATCACATGTCAAGCTATGATAGATCTAAATGCGACAAAGAATCTAATGACTTATGGAACATGGATCATGATGGGAAAGCCACCAATCAAAGAGCTAGAGGAAATTGTGTACACAAGTTCAAAAATGTCAATTCATAGCTTCGGAGTGGTAGAAGCTATACTCAAGTTGAGTCCTAGCGACATTATCTTCTTGGAAGGAGATTTTAACTACATAACCACCATAAAAGCTTGAAGTGGATCTACACCCAACCTGACCTTAATATGCGGCAACGGAGATGGATGGAGTTGTTATGTGAATATGATTTTTGAATTGAATATAAACCTAGGAAGGAAAATCTTTTGGCCGATGCCTTAAGCAGGAAGAGTACTATAGAGGCTGTCACAACCTCTACTACTTCTTTAATTGACCTTATTCGAGAAGGTATGACTAATGATTCGTATTACTTAAGAATCCAATACTTGATGAACCTGGATAATCGCACAGAGAAGCAGGAAAGGAAAATCAAAGGCTTTCACGTTGAAGGAAATGACCTTTACTTCGGTAACCATCTTTGTATTCCAAATCAAGGTGGAATTAAACTTCAAATATTACAAGAAGCTCAAGATATACCTATAGCAGGACATCGAGGATACATTAAGACTTACTCTTTTGTAAGAAAGAGTTTCTTTTGTCTAGGACTAAAGCATTGGTGCAACCAAAGTCGGTCCAAGTTAGGAAGTGGTCTATGCCAAGCAAAGGCTGCAGGAGGTGCAGTGCAGAAGGTTAGGGCAGGTGCGAAGGTCCTGGGTAGCCAAAGGGTAGCAGGAGTGTATGCCCAATGTAGATTTTTAGGCTAAAACAACTCCTAGTTGGCTCAATTGGGATGATAGATGAATGTGTCCAAAGTTCCAAGTCAGTGATCTGGAATGGAGTGTTCAATGTGCTCTAGAAGCCAGTCCAGATGGCTTGTCAAACGAAGCCCCGGTGTGCAAGATACTGAAGTTCAAAGTTAGCAGGTGTTGTAGATCCCCGACGGGCAAGGCAGTTGAGGATAGATGGCCCAAGCTGATACATGCGTAGAGCTCAAATTATGGGCAAGAAAGTTGAGGATAGATGTCGACGGATACATGCGTAGAGCTCAAATTATGGAGCATAGGCTGTTTTCTTGGATTGCAAATCAGAACTCGGGATAGCAAGTTATGATCAGTTGAAGATTTTTCGGGGGCTGGGTTTGAGCCCACTTGCCCGCATTGGAGGATGCGCGATCTGGCATCTTCTTGACCTTGCCAAGGTTCTCGGTGATAGTATGCTTCATGTGGGGTTGGCTGGAACTGACTGCATGCCAATTGGGTGCCCGGTTAGCGAGGTACCATAGGTCAAAGTTTGGGATTGCTTTTTGAGGGGTGCATGCAGATAATTTCTTCAATTTTTGTGGCCTCGGATAACGAGCTCAGAGGAGTTAGAAGATGGCGAGGTTTGCATGGCTCGAGGCCAACATAGTGAAGATAGAACAGAGCTTGGCGGCTTGAGCTTCCGACCATCGAGCAAGATATGGCAACCGGGGGAAGAAGGAAAAAAAAATGGGGGATTTTAAATATATTTTTGGTGGTTTTTGGTGGGCTTGAGACCACGGAGCCAATGGCTACCACGTGGCCCAACAACAAATCCCACATGGGGGGCAAGGTGATGAACCAGGGGTGTATAAAGGACAGAACGTGCATCCATTATTGGCATCGAAGGGGGAGCAAGGAGCTTGGAGCTCCGGTGGCTATGGAGTTTGGTGATGTGGCCGCTTGCGGCTCTGTGCGGCGAAGCATGGGGCAATTTTGAGTGAGGTAGCAGGTGGCAACGCCATGCGTCGCTGGTGCGCTTTGGAGAAGGAAGCCAGTAGCGCCTGGTGATGTGGCAGCACCCAGAGGAGCCAGTTCACGTGCCCACACTTTTGAAGGGTAGGGGGACCCCCATTAGCGACATCGCTATTGCCAAATGGGGTGTCCCTCGAGCGAGAGGCAGCCGAGGCATAAGATGGAGGGCGGTCCCGCAGAGAGAGAGAGAGAGAGAGAGAGAGAGAGAGAGAGAGAGAGAGAGAGAGAGAGAGAGAGAGAGAGAGAGAGAGAGAGAGAGAGAGAGAGAGAGAGAGAGAGAGAGAGAGAGAGAGAGAGAGAGAGAGAGAGAGAGAGAGAGAGAGCCCTAGGAGGTCCGCTAGGTTTACAAAGAAAAGGCCCAGTCGGGGCAAACGAGGGCAAAGGGCGAGGTGGGAGTCGGATCAAAAGTGAAGGAGGAGAAAGAAACAAAAAGAGAGAAGGCTGGAGGGAGTCGGACAAAGAGGGTCAAAACTAGGCCAAAGAGGCAGTGCAAGGATAAGCCCCCCCAAAGGGATAAAAAATGAAGGAAAAAATAAAAAATAAAAAAAGTGCCTAGGGGGCAATAGCGACATCGTTTATGCCCCCCCCCCCCCCCCCCCCCCCCCCCCCCCCCAAGTGCAAAGAGAGCAAGAGAAAGCAGAGAGAAGCAAAGCGGCTACCCCTTCCAAAAGATGCCAAATGTGAATGCCATATGAGCCAATGAAAGGGTAGTTCCCAAAATGAAAGGCCCCCCCTATAAAAGTCAAATTTTAATCAAATTAAGGGATTTTTTGTGCCACTTGAAGCCTACAAAGAGGAGCTCTCTGACAAGCTAACCCCTTTGTAACCTTTTCTTAAAGATGGCCATGGTGATGGCAGTGAAAGGATGTGTACATGCCTTTTGAAATGTAATCAAGCCATTGTTGCCACGTCTTGTTGTTGTTTCCCCTTCCCCCCTTCTCTTTCTCCTGCTTTCATGTTTCCCCTCGGTGCTAGCAGTGCGGATGTGTGTGCCCCCCCCTGACCGACGGTGCTTTGTGTGAGAGAGTGAGATTGAGCGGCTGTGTGCGTGTGTAAGGGTGGAGACAGATCGTGGTAGTAGATGTGCACTGTGTGGTGGATTCGTGGAGTGTGTGAGCAGTGTAAATTAAGCACGCGGTGGTTTGCTAGTGTAAAGTGTATTTTTGAAGGTGTTTTCCGAGAGGATAAGGGTGCTGTGAATACGTTGAGCTATAGAGAGGAGCTATAGAGAGGCCTTTGTTGTTGTGCCAGGTGTGTTTCCCATTCCCCCTCTCCAACTTTTGGTTCCCCCACTGAGGAGCACAGTGATTGCTCCCAGTTGATAAAAAAGAAGCAGTTTTCCGCGTTGAAAGTCATGGCAGCAAGAAGCTATGGACCGATTTTCATAGGCGAAGAAGGCCCTGACGAGTGGATGTCGGATTTCGAGCTGTATATGCTATCATTGAGTATGCCAAATGAGGATAGCAAGATGTAGACATTCCCTTTGGTGATGCATGGTAAAGCTAAAGTATAGTATGAAGCTTTGGAAGGCGAGCCAAGGCAAGCATGGCCGGCTCTACTACGGGCGAGTTTCTTCATGACTTTTGCAAGGGGGCATCCCCAGTTGAGATGGATGCGAAGCTGAAGGTGCTTAAGCAAGATGTAAGTGAAGATTTCATTCTATTTTTGGGTCATTTTGAAGAGTGTTGGGCAAAATTAGCGACAGCCATGCAATTGGCTAATGGAGACTACTTCAAGTTGGATAAGTTCATGGCGTGTCTACACCCCAAGGTGAGAGAAAAGGTCAATTTCGGAAGCCCAGAGAATTACAATGGTGCGGTAGCCATTGCACGATCAAAGAGCAGAAAGATAAAGAAGAAGATAAAGCAAGGTGTGTTGAGCTACGAGACGATGGCCCATGTTCAACCGCAAAGTCCAAGGGAGGCTATGCATGAAGAAAATCATGGGAATCCAGGTGTAGCTGTTGTGCCACAAAAGTGGGTACGCATAGTGCAAGATTTGTCCGAGTAAATTCAGGAGTTTCGGCTCAGTGTTATGGATAGAGGATAGCGAAGAGGAGCAAGGGGTAGGGCAAGGCCGCTGCCAGGTAGGTGATACAATTGTGGAGAAGAGGGGTACTATGCAGGTGATTGTCCTCAGCCACAAAGAGAGAGAAGGGAATTTACCCACTATTTGGTAGAGGTCGAGGCCAAGGGGAGTTCAATGGTCCAAGAGAACAAGCGGTGGAGAATCCCACTAAACGGAGGCGAAGTCCCAAGAGTAAATATTATCGGGGTGGATAAGCAGGATATCAAGATTTTGGCCAACAAGAGGGCAAGAGTTGAGAGAGAGACAGAGACAGAGCATGAAACCAGAGCTCATAAAGGCAAAGAGAAGGTGTACGAAGGTAGAGAGCAACCCGAGCTTAGCAAAAGAAGGAGACATCATAAAATCAAGCAGGCGGATTTCCAATTGGGGCGTGGCTATCTCGAGTACAATCTAGTAAGTGATGTTCAAAATTAAAAAAAAAAAACATTAATTTTGGTCAGCTGTTAGCTTTAAATCCGAAATTGAGGAGGCAGTGGTCTACAAGTGTTAGCACTAGGCTGCCAAGAGCTAAGGGGAATGTGCAAGCGGTGCAAAACATGGCTCTGAGAGTAGGTAACCCCACTGGTGGATGCTGTTATAGAAAAGAGGATGCAAGTACAAGCCTACATAGACGGTGGAGTGCAGGTTTGTGTCATGACGGAAGTAGCAATGAGAGAGACGGGAGTCAAGGTAGTAGCCAAGTCAAATGTGTGTATGAGGATGGCTAATCATACTAAAGCCAAGTGTCTCTGTGTGTCTCAGGATGTGAAGGTCAAGGTGACGGGCATAGAGTGCCTGATAGACTTTTTTGTGATGAAGGCAGGAGATAATGCTTATTCATCATTTTGGGTAGGCCATGGCTTTTGGCAATAGGTTCTAAGCAAGATTGGGAGAGAAAAGTGTTTACCTTGCCTGACAAAGTGAGGGGAAGGCAAATTGTGCTTGATTTGAAGACCAAGGAGAGTAGTTATCATCCTATGGCAACTAAAGATGAAGGCAACACGACGAGCTATGAGTACGAGACAGAGACGGGCTATGATGAGGGCTATACTAGCATAGAGGAAGAGGAGAGCGAGGACGACATGCTGAAGATAGATGTAGACTTGTTCAGTGTCACCATAGATGACTCCCCTTCTAAAGAAAAAGGTATGCAGCCTCAAGCTCATGGTTTAAGCATAGAGGAGGTTTCAAGCATGTTGAGTGAAGATTTGACCAAGGGTGAAAAGGAGGTTTATGTTCAGTTGTGGGAGTCTTATCCAAACTTGTTTGCGATGGAGTACAAGCATTTGCGTGGTGCAAAGGGGGTAGAGCACAAGATTGTTCTTAAGGAGGGACATAGGCCTAAAGCACAAAAGCTAAGAAGACTAGGGGAAATAAAAAAGGAGGCTCTTTGGTAGGAGATCAATAAATTGCTGGATGCAGGCATCATATATCCTGTGAAAGAGTCAGAATGGGTCTCACCAGTGGTTATAACCCCTAAGAAGAATGGAAAATGGAGGGTGTGTGTTGACTACAAGCCATTGAATGCAACGACCAAGAGAAATCACTATCCATTGCCGTTTCAAGACGAGATCCTAAACCAGGTAGCCGAGCATGAAAAATACTCGATTATGGATGGATTTTTGGGGTACTTTTAGATAGGGATGGTGCTCAAAGACCAGTTGAAGACCACATTCATATCTCCATGGGGTTGTTTTTCTTACCAAAGGATGCCATTTGGATTGGTGAATGCATATGCCACCTTCCAAGATTGGATGAACAGGGTATTTGGTCCATAGTTGGGACGCTTTATCGGGGTCTTTATGGATGATATAGGCTGCTACAATTCAAAATTAGAGCACCTATTGTAGTTATGCTTTCAAAGGCTTGATGAGGAAGGAGGTCCATTGAAACCCAAGAAGTGCAAGCTAGCACAGCCTCAAGCGCAGCTGTTGAGTCATGTGGTGTCGCAAAATGGTATAGAGGCTGATCCCGAGAAGGTGAAGGCGTTGGTGTTGATGGAGTCACCATCAGATGCTCAAGGTTTGGATTCATTTGCTCATAAGTTGAAGTATCTATCACATTTCTTTTGGATGTTGTCGCAATATGTGCATCCTCTTCAAAAGAGAGCTCAGCAGGTACATGGTTATGAGTGGGATGAGGAGGCTCAAGAGGCTTTTAATAGGGTCACAGAAGTTTTGTGTCAATTTCCAATGGTGTGTCCTCCTAATCGAGAGGACGAATTCTATGTGTCTATGACAGTGGGCACAATTGCTACTGGAGCGGTTCTACTACAAAAGGTAGGGAGAAGCTACAAGCCGATATACTTTGAGAGCAGGGTGATTAGCCCAGGAGAAGCTACCTACACAAAAGCAAAGCAATGGGTGATGGCTGTGGTCTTCACTTGCAAGAAGTTCAAGGTGCATTTAATTGTGTGCAAGTTTTTTGTGTTGATAGCTAATAATCTATTGCCAGAGGTAGGTGCTATATTTGAAGCCAGGAAGAAGGATTGTGAAGTGGGTGATAGAGCTGCAAGAGTTTGAGTTCAAGCTCAAGGTACATCACACGAGTCAGTCTCACTTGGCGGACATTCTTGTCAACAAAGCAGTCGATTTTCTAGCGTATCCAAGGGTGGTGCGAGATGAAGCTAAGGAGGAGCCTGATTTGGAGGATGCTATTACAATTTGGTTCGACGGAGTGTATCGACGGGTAGTATAGAAAGCAGGAGGAGGTGTGGTGAAGGTGTATATTTTCAAAGGTGTACGATCTGGAGGATGTCCACACCAATAACGAGACAGAGTACCTCACTCTACATTTGGGTTTGAAGCAGTGTATAGAGTTCGTCATTTCGAGGTTGGTGGTGAAGGGACATGCGTTGCTAGTCATCATGTAACTGCTAGGCCAATGGCAGGTAAAGCGAGATTCTTTGAAGCATTGGTTCTTTTCCATCAAGAAAATGCTAAAGTCTTTTGAATAAGTCCAATTCAAGCATGTGAGAAGAGACCAGAACCAAGAGGCAGATCAGTTAGCAAGTAGCAAAGTGAAGGTGCATGTTGCAGGTTTATATGTGGCCCCAACCACTTATGCAGGTAGAGAGACTCTAAAAGAGATTGAAGGGTTTTTGAGTACAGGGCAGTGTTCAGAGGGTTTGTCCAAGTTGAAAAAGAGAACAGTGGTACAGAAGGCCCGCAAATTTACACTCGTAGGTGAGGATCTCATGAACTATGGACGTTACGGAGTGCTTAGAAGGGTGATGCACAAAGAAGAGATAGGAATGTTGTGCTAGACCAATGCCACGAAGAAAGTGGGCATTAGGGAAAAGACCAGGTTCTGCTTCGAGTGCTTAGAGCAGGCTTTTGGTTGCCTTTCATAGTGAAGGACATGCATTATTGGTGCAAGACGTGCCATGATTGTCAAACTATAGGGGTGAAAGACGACTAGTAGCGGAGTCACAAGGTGCCATCATTGCACAGAGATCTTTTGAGAAGTGGGGTCTAGATGCTATAGGCCCTCTCCAAAAGTCTACGGAGCGGTAAGAAGTACGTGGTGAAAGACATTCACTACCTTACAAGGTGGGTCAAAGCCAAGGTTGTGAAGGAAGTAAATGCTAATGTAGTGGCTCGATTTGTGTTCGATAACATCTATTGCCATTTTGGTGTTGCATGGGTGTTAGTTTCTGATAGAAGTCAGGGGTTTACCTGGGGGATTTACCATGGAAAACTTATAGCACCACATAAGTGCAGAGGAGGGGGGGTTTTTTACAAGCTACACAAGAGTATAAGTTAGGGGCAGGCCCCTAATAATTTCTCTCCCAAACTTAAAAATAAGGGAGGGGGTATCATATTTATGGGGGGGTGGGGGGGGCTAACTCAGGTCGATTACTTGTAACGATTGGTCACTGGTTTTCACTAGAAATTGGATGAGTTTTGAAGAAGTTTTTTATCAAGTCACACATCAAATTTTGCATCAAGCCGGTCATAGATAAGGGCTGATTTGGAGTAGGTCAAGGGTTGCTTTACACTAGCTTTGGATGGGTTAGATTTGGACGAGTAGCCTGAATGCAAGTTGATTGAGTACATAATTTGAAAGTCAAACTCGGACACATTGAGGGTACATCTAGTTATCAATAAAAGTGGTTCCTTAGTATGTTGCCAGTCACTATGCTACACACTCTTTTACTAGTTTTACTCAGATCATGTGAGACCTAAATTCTATATGTAAAATAGGGGTATGATAATTTTATTCATTGATTTTCATATAAGCGTAGAAAGGGGGGTCATATTTCCTAATATGAGTGGTATATAGGGGTTTTATCAAAGTTTTCCGCTCGTAGGTGGCGTCCTATTTTTTATATAGAGTGAATCCCCTGGGGAGGTTTAGAAGCAAGCTCATGAGTGCATTAGTGGAAAAGCTAAAGATTCAGCATCAATTTTCCTCACCCTATCACCCTCAATGGAATGGTCTAGTCGAGAGTACTAATGGAAAAATCGTCAAAATGTTAACAAAGTACGTATACAAGTAGGAAGCTGAACGGGAAACAAACCTAGAGAAGTGTCTGTGGGCGTATAGAACATCCTATAAGGTAGCTACAAATTTCACTCCATTCAAGCTAGCCTATGATAAGGAGGCTGTATTGCCGATGCATGCACAGTTAGGTGCTTTGAAGGGTATGTGGCATGTCAATGCCACTCAACAAGGAGTTATACAGGATACGATAGCCAATTTTAAGGCTTTGCAAATGAATAAAGAAGCAGTGGGAGGCAGACTACTATGTGAAGCAGCTAGAGAAGCGGGTAGACAAGTTCAACCAAACAAGAAGATAGAGGAAGGAGACCTGGTCATGAAGTACGAAAGCTACCTACATTTCAAGTATGGTTGGTGTTGATACCCTACCACCTACTGACCTATTTGGGATCCTTTCAGAGCTCGTGTTCATGGAGGGAGGCGAAGCGGCCTTAGCCTATGTCTTGTTCAGGTAGGTTGGATGTGTTCTGGCTCACTCTTGACAAATTGAAATTCTTTCTGTCCATAGTAGGGCGGAAGTGGATGGGTGGACTGGTCGATCCCTACACATGGTCCAATGCTCTGCAAGTTATTTTGTCATAAACTTTTTGACATTATGGTATACCCAAAATTTGTCATTGAATTAATACATTGATTTCCTGTTCCATTTAGATGGTCTTTTAAAGATCCATTGTTGTCATTTTTTCATGTCTCTGTGCACTCTATTTCACCCTCCACTACATTCTCTCTCTCTTTCTTCCCGCAACGCGGTGTACACATATATTCACCCTCCACAATGTTATAATTTTCTTGAGTACCCTTTCATTTATAACACCCATTCAGGGGTAGCACTAGTTGCTAGGTACTTCTGGATGCAGTCCGGCTCATGGCCTAAAGTCCATGCTTGGTCGGGCATTGAGAACCTCTCTCCTATGAAAATGCTTCTACAAATCTGATGTATATTGAAAATTTTATAAAGGTGTAAATTGTATATTTTGTGCATAGACCCTCGGGGAGGGGTATCTCTCACCTATTATCAGAGTCAATGCTTAAGATTATGGGAATTGAAGTGGATTGAGTTTCAAAGGGGACTAGAGATTACCTTATACCCAACACTTATGTAGCATGAGAGTTATATGTTGAGCTCGGCCTGAATATTGAACACAAGTGCCTGATAGGTTTATGACCAACCCACAGCTTTGGGTGAAGGAACAGATCCAAGAAGGTGATGTTAAAGTGCAAGGATATGTTCTTTACCTTAACTTATTCTCTCTTTTGGACATACCGAGTCGTGAACTTATACTTAGTAAGAAGGCCCTTATGTTAAACCAAAGATACGTCTTTTGTGAGAAGGTCATAATCAAAGTATGGAAGAAGTCAAATGGCCGCAACCAATTTTATTATGTACCCCGGGATTGGTTCAGTAGAGTCTATGGACCTATCTTCAAATATAACCCTCACAATGTAACCATTACCTTTTATGACTATGAGAAACCAAGGTGCATTGGTGACTTTGCCCGAGCACAACCAATAGCAATGAGCTCAAGTAGATACTTCTACAGAAATGATGTAAATAAAGGACATCCTCATATAAACTGCTTTAATGGAATATCACCCAAGGATGTATCACGGGGGGGAGAATGGTACGGAAAGAAAGACGTGACTTTTAGTACACAAGTTGAAGTGTGGATCTTTGACACCCGAGATGTGGACAAGTATCAGGGTAGAACCAAAATTGTAGGAACCAAGAATTGGTTCATAGGACCCTTTCGTATTATGTATCTCCCTAGAAACACGATGTACCTTTTTTGGTCTTTTGCGGTTATAAAAAGTTGATTTTGATATAACACATATTGTTTTGAGGATATAATATTTGAGTTTGAATCTTGGTTTTTATCATTCTAACTAACATGAGTGATGGGTGTGTGTGTAGATGACTGACCGTTTACCTCAAGGGATATAGACGGATATACTCTCTCGCCTTATGGTGGAAGAGCATTTCTAAACTGAGTGGAAATGCAAATGCTTGTCACTACCATGCATAACGAGGGAGAGAAGAAAAAGGTTGATGTCTACGGATTTCATTGTACCAAATACCTTCCGAGCTTGGTATCATTATGCTGCAGGGAACCCTGAGTTTAGATCACCTCAGCAAAAACCCTCACCTGTTGGGACTATCGAGTGGATACAATCCAAGTTGGGAACGAAAATTATTATCACTAATCAAATATTGTAAATAAATGCTTATGAACTTACCCTAAGACTGACAAAAGAAACATAGATGGCCAGAAACATACTTCCTTTAGTAATGGCTATGGGATGCTTTGACATTGTTATGTTTAATGTATGGGGACGGCAGTGAAAAAACAACGATCGACATTCCTTTAGTCCGGTACCTTGGAAGTTATTCTTTGACTTATTTGGGAAGTCACTAATCTACAATCCTCACAATGTAAAAAGTTTATACAATGCCTACAACAGACCTCAATGCCTTGTAGATTCTGCAAACATACGCAGCTCAGTGGGATGGGACACACCGGATGTGTTCCCAAAAGAATATGCTTTATTCGATGACTACTTTAAGTATAAGAAGTCAATTATTCACACCAAAATGGGGGTACCTGTAACAAAAAAATCTCTTACTCAAGAATGGTATGACTCACATGCCAATGAAGAGATATTCCAGCCAAAGATCGTAAAGGATTATTGGAGACAACCATTAGACATACTCAAGGAATGGGACAACTATACTCCATTAGTGGAAGGATGTTTCAATGGATATTACCGAGTGCATTATGCTAGAGCCACTAGGATTTATTAGAAACTTTTGAGACACCTTGTAAACTTTCAAAAACCCAAAGTTTTGTGATATAGAAATTGGGTTAATTTATTCATTATTCTTTCTCCTATTTTCTTCTCATCGTATCTTTAAACGTCTATTCTATTTGATTTAAGGACTTCAAACGGAATAGAATATTTTGCTAAGTGTGAACTTGGTTCATATGGTGCAGTAAGTTACCATGCCTCCTAGAGGAAATGCGGCTGCTACTAACGCAAATGCACTTTAGCATTTGCACTAACAAGTCCACTTTAGCATACAGAACAACTGTCTCACACCTTGCAAAAAACACCTTACAGCACAAACGCACCCACACTAATCAACTCACCCTTTTTGACTCACAAGACACCCCGATTCTGCCCTCTTGGTAACGCCCTTCAAGTTGTAGGCCCTCTGCAATCACTGGAAAATACACAAAGAGCAAGAGAAAAGGAGGGGGATGGGGAGAAGCAACACAAGAAATAGGGGCAAAGGTTTGGCAGTATTGCATAGGGAGATAGTACAATCAAGTATGCAGCTCCAATGGCAAGATTCCAACACACATGCTTACAAACCTCTAATAACTCTCTCTGGCGAAAAAGGCCACCTTGGTCAAAGACCTCAAAAAATGAACGTCTACCCCCTTTTATAGGGCTTGGCTAAGGATAAAAAAGAAAAAAACAAGGAGCTATCAAGCTCGTACAATTAATTGAAGCTCTCTTTAGAATTTTTTTGCATGGTCACCACTTGGCACACTTGGTGTTTTGGTTTCTGTGTGGCACACATATCTATCCATTGTCCGCCCAGCTCGTCCGCCTGGCTAGGCATGCTCTTTTCGGCTTCTTCCTCTTGCTTTATCATGGGATGGCCCCCCTTTGCATTAGCTTTTGAAGCCTTTGAACTCCCTCTATCACTTGCTCCATTGTTTGCTTTCTATTGGGCCCTTTGGCCACTTTAGACTCGCCTTCTCTCTCTTTCTCTTCATTGCACTACCACGGGACACCCCTCCTACACAATAGCGACATCGCTATTGGGGGGGGGGCCTAACCTTCAAAAACTGGCCTCATGGGCACGGGAAGTGATCCTTATGGGCTTCCATGTCATCATACCAACCACTGGCGACTACAACGTCTAACAACGCGTGCCACCTGAGCGAGACGTCGCTGCCTCAACCGGCCAAAACCGCCATCACCACACCTGCTGGTCAGTGCACAATCACAGCAGCGCCTCAATGGGCATGCCATATCCACGCAACAAGGGAGCTCTCTCTCCTACACACATGCTACAAGGCCTCCACATTGTGGCTCATATACTCTGCCCTCCAAACTTCAATCCTCACATGTGGGATATATTGCATGCCACGTGGCGCCCATTGGTAAGCATGGCCTCCAAACCCCCAAAAAACTCTCCCCAAGGTATATATAAAATTTATTTTTTTTGGGCCTTCTTCCCCAGCTCCCATATCCTGCTCCCATGTCAGATCTCCAAGCCGCAAAACCCAGCCAAAATTTTACTGTGTTGACACGAACGTGCCCGACTTCTACCGCATTTTTGGGATTCTGCAAGCCCCAGAACCAAGGTTATAAAAGCATGAATATTCATCTGTAGCCAGTTCCGGGAAAATGCACCCAATGTTTTGACTGCTTTCTACTCCGGGCTCTGTTTGATATGCAATCAACTCCTACTAGCTCCATATGATGCATACCCTGCTCTAGAACCTTGTTGAGGCTCAAAAGATGCCAGATGGCACACCTCCCCATGTGGCCAGATAGGCACCAACCTAGTCCCCGGCAAAATTTTAGCTGGCCATAAAATGAAAACCGTAGCTCTAATCTGCAATCTAAAAAGATGGGTAGGCTCTATAATTTGAGCACTACACACCTGTACCCTGACTTCCACTTGGACCACCTGTCTCCAGCTGCCCTATCCGGCAAGAATCTACAACACACTAAACCTTCAACCTACAATAGGTTGGGCTCTGTAGCTCGGTTTGATGAGCTGTTTGGACCTACTCCTTTAGCACTTCAAGCTCTTCATTCTTGGACCCAAAAGTTGCACTTTGCACATCCTTCACTTGCTAATCAAATTAGCTCCTTATGGAGCCTTCCTTGGCCTATAAACTGCATCAGGCATACATTTCTGCTGCTATTTGTCATCCCATGATCTTCCTAGGTACTCTAGCCTTTTGCCATGCTTCTGCTAGCCTGCACATATCTGCCCACGCCACCTTCTAGGTTCGACACACTTTGGTTGTACCATCATTGCCCACCCCCTAGTTGAGAATTTATGCTCGCTCCAACACATGTCTGACCCTCCCTCCTAACCAGATAAAGTGGAGGACTCAACCATAGACCCCTGCACCTGTTGAACCAACTGTGGCATAGCTGTACCTATCATCATTTTCATCAAACATAGCTTGCATACCTTCAATGGAAGCAAAGCCACTACTTGGGATTCTTCTTTCTCCACCATTGGACATATCTGCATCAAAATCTCCTCCATCTTTGGCATCAGAACTTCCTCTTTGGCCGCACACTCAATTCCAGCATCATCAAGCCCTTCTGTGTTTGCCGGCCTTTCAAGGTCGATCTCACCACCTCTTGCTCTTCAACTTCAACCGCTTGCTATTCAAGCACCTGTTCTACCGCTGCGTCATGCTCTTCCTGGGAAGAGATAAACTCGTGCTCTTTTCCATCCACCTCAATTTCCTCCATAGGTACGGCTACCCTATCTCTCCTGGAGAAATTTTGCACGTGTTGCACCACCATGGCACTTTCCACCACTACCTTCATCAGCACAGCCATTAGCATGGACCTTCACCTGCATTCCATTATCTGTAGGCCTAAACCGCTCCACTTGGTCTTCATCAAGCATCTAGGCTTGCTTTGTTCCCTGCTCTTCTTGCACATGGGCTACTACCATATCATCAAACACATAAGAGGGCAGCTTTACGTTTACCAGCTTAGGCTCATTAGACTCCATCTCCCCGTCATAGGATGTGGTTTCATCCGCACTATTCTCCTCTCTTGTCTCCTAGCTACACGAGCTAATATCCTCATCATCATCGGCATCATAAACCGATTCCGTACCTGCATATTCATCTGCCTGCTACTCCACAAAAGCTTGACCATCTTCCCGACTTTTCTCACTTTCTTCATCAGCTCATGAACCCTTCGTATCTGCAATCTGATTGCATTCTCCTATCTTTTCATGAAAAATTTCCACCGGACTAGGCTTTACCTCTTCAACCCGTATCGGAACCTCCACATCCGCTACAGCTTTTGCACCTTGGTTCATCTTGACATGGAGCTTCTCGTCGTTGACAAGCTCGTCCATCCCCGGCACATGCACATCACGAACTATAAACCTCCAAGGAGCATAGCCAACAGTAGGCCTTACCTCAACAGGTTCTGCATTTCGAACTCGTGGAACCATCCTTGGTTGAACCACTGAACAAACTACCGCCGCAATAGGCACATAATCTTCAGGCTTCACCGAGCCGAACTGCAGATTTCTTTTTACCTTTTTTCTCTTTATCTTTGCCAGATAGACCATGTCTTCGTGTGTATCCGCACCGTCCTCCACCTTTTCTCTAATCTTCGGATGCAAGCCCTCTAACAGCTTTGACAACTTCAAATACTGATTGCTTTTCACCCCAGTAGCAACCTCTAACTGTTTCCAACAAGTTTCAAACTGCTCAATGAAAATGGAGAAATCCTTACTTTTTTGCATCCGTCGACATATGCATCGACGTAACTCAAAATCTGCTAACCAATCCTCAGGATCTTCAACGCCCGTAAATATGGGGACAAAACCTGGCTCTACCATCTCTGGTAGCTTCAAAATCGACCATCAAACATCTCGACCATCACCCAACCACTTTGTCGGCTAAAAAACATCGCATCAAACCGCAAATTTGAGCATCAGACAGCTCCTCAGTGGGGGCACCAAAAGATGAAGAGGGGGAATAGGGAACACACCCAGCACACAAAACGTTTTCCTCTCTATAGCCCAGGGATTCCACAGCACCCCTAACCTCTCTAATAACACCTTCAAATTGGCTAATTTGCACTAACAAGTCCACTTTAGCATACAAAACAATTGTCTCACACATTGAAAAAAACACCTTACAGCACAAACGCACCCACACTGCTCAACTCACCCTTTCTGACTCACAAGACACCTTGTATCTGCCCTCTTGGTAACACCCTTCAAGCTATAGGAAAACCCTCTGCAAGCACTCGCAAATACACAAAGAGCAAGAGAAAAGGAGCGAGATGGGGAGAAGCAACACAAGAAATAGGGGCAAAGGTTTGGTAGTATTGCATAGGGAGATAGTACAATCAAGTATGCAGCTCCAATGGAAGCTTGCAACACACATGCTTATAAACCTCCAATAACTCTCTCTGGCAAAAAAAGCCACCTTGGTCAAAGACCTCAAAAAATGAATGTTTACCCTCTTTTATAGGGCTTGGCTAAGGCTAAAAAAGAAAAAAACAAGGAGCTATCAAGCTCGTACAATTAACTGAAGCTCTCTTTAGAAATTTTCTATCTCACCACTTGGCACACTTGGTGTTTTGGTATCTGCGTGGCACACATATCTATCCATTGTCCGCCCAGCTCGGCCGCCTGGCTAGGCTTGCCCTTTCCAGCTTCTTCCTCTTGCTTTACCATGGGATGGCCCCCCTTTGCATTAGCTTTTGAAGCCTTCGAACTCCCTCTATCACTTGCTCGATTATTTGATTTCTATTGGGCCCTTTGGCCGCTTTGTACTTGCCTCCTCTCTCTTTCTCTTCATTGCACTACCGCGGGACGCCCCTCCCAGGAAATAGCGACATCGCTATTTGGGGGGGGGGGGGGGGGCTACCTTCAAAAACTGGCCTCATGGGCGCGGGCACTGACCCTTACAGGCTACCACATCATCATACCAGCCACTGGTGACTACACCGTCCGATAGTGCATGCCAGCTGAGCGAGACGTCGCCGCCTCAACCGGCCAAAACCGCCATCGCTGCACCTGCTGGTCGGTGCACAATCACAGCAGCACCCCAATGGGCACGCTATATCCACGCAACAAGGGAGCTCTCTCTCCTACACACATGCTACAATGCCTCCACGTTGTGGATCATACACTCTGCCCTCCAAACGTGAATCCGCACATGTGGGATGTATTGCCCACCACGTGGCGCCCATTGGTAAGCATGGCCTCCAAAGCCCCAAAAAACTCTCCCCAAGGTATATATAAAATCTAGTTTTTTGGGCCTTCTTCCCCCAGCTCCTATATCCTTCTCCCATGTCGGATTGCCAAGCTGCAAAACCCAGCCTTCAGTGTGTCGACACGAACATGCCTAGCTCCTGCCGCATTTTGGGATTCCCCAAGCCCCCGAACCAAGGCCATAAAAACATGAATATTCATCTGTAGCCAATTCCGAGCAAATGCACCCAATTTTTGACTGCTTTATCTTTCTGCTCCGGGCGCTGTTTGATGTACAATCAACTCCTGCTAGCTCTGTATGATGCATACCCTTCTCTAGAACCTTGTTGAGGCTCAAAAGATGCCGGATAGCACACCTCCCCATGTGGTCAAATAGGCACCAACCTAGCCCCCGGCAAAATTTCAGCTGGCCATAAAATGCAAACCATGGCTCTGATGTGCAATCTAAAAAGATGGGTAGGCTCCATAATTTGATCACTACACACCTATACCCTGACCTTCACTTGGACCACCTGTCTCCAGCTGCCCTATCCAGTAAAAATCTGCAACACACTAAACCTTCAACCTGCAATAGATTGGGCTCCGTAGCTTGGATTGATGAGCCATTTGGACCTGCTTCTTCAACACTTGAAGCTCGTCATTCTTGGACCCAAAAGCTGCACTTTGCACATACTTCACTTGCTACTCAAATTAGCCGCTTATGGAGCCTTCCTTGGCCTATAAACCGCATCAGGCATACATTTACATTGCTACCTTTCATCGCATGATCTTCCTAGCTTCTCTAGCCTTTTGCCATGCTTCTGCTAGCCTGCACATATCATCCCATGCCACCTTCTAGGTTCGACACATTTTGGTTGTACCAACGGGTAGGAAGATCTTCTACTTTAGTAGGTAACTTGAATTTTTTTGTGGATGGTCATGGTAGTTTTGCAACCTTCAGAGTCTTACCCATAGGAATTTACGATGGAATCCTAGGAATGGATTTTCTTAAAGCCAATGATGCTCACATACATTGTAAATACCCTTCATTGACCTTTCAAAATGATCAAAATCTTAGAGTCACGGTTACTGGGAAACGGGAAAATCCTAAGCTCAAACTAGTAAACTTTACCAAACCTATGAAGAGTCATAGGAAAAATAAAAGAATTTACGCAGTAAAGCTTAACCCTAAAGAGAAGAAGATAGATTCACATGAACCCGAATGAATAATAGAATTTGATGATGTATTTCTCAAAGAACTTTCACATTTACTATCCAAGAGTGATGTTGATCATGCAATAGAGCTTACTCCAAGAGCTCAACCAGTTGCTCGTAGACCTTACAAAATGTCAGTACTACCTGAATCCGTGGAACTCAAGGAGCAATTAACTCAACTCCCTGAACAAGGCTTCATTCGACCCACCGTTTCTCCATGGAGTACTCATGTTCTCGTTAATCGAAAGAAGGATGGTATTCTACATCTTTGTATTGATTATCCATTAGGAAGAGAATGGGGTGTAGGAGGGCCTCTTTATTTGGCAGTATAAGGAAGTCAAACCTTTAGGATTAAGAAAGTAATCAAGGAACAGATTTTGAATTCAAACATGCAAAACGGCTAGTTTATTTGAATTCAAATTTTCCTCTCAAAATGGAATTTAAAATCTGGCAGGTAAAACCATATCATGTAGCATATCTATGGAAAGAGCTCGAGGCGTAGATTGCAAATCTATGATCTCCGCTCAAATCAAAGATCATGTGCGGGAGTTATGGAAGGCTGAAAACATAAAATTGGCCATCTCCTTTTGGGGTGAAAAGTGCATCCTTTGACCACTACACTTACACATCTCTTACACACCCACCATTCTTGCACACATGGTGTATACCTATTTGTCAAAATTTTAGTCACCTTCATAAGGTTATGGCAAATAAAGAGGCCCTCCTAGACTCCATCCTCTTCCTAATGCGTGGATTGAACCAAGTAACAGTCAAGAATAAGTATGCAATACCAAGGATTAATGAACTGCTTGACCGATTACATGGATCTTCTATCTTCACAAAGATTGATCTTAAGTCAGGGTATTACCAAATCCAAATCAAGGAGGACGATATACCAAAGACCGAATTTAATACTCGTTTTGGAGATTATGGATTTACAGTTATGCCTTTTGGACTGACTAATGCTCCTGCAACTTTTAATCGCCTTATGATCGACGTGTTTCGAGAGTATCTTGATGATTTTGTTCTTGCTTTCTTTGATGATATCCTAGTTTACTCAAGAAACAGAGAAGAAAACGAACAACATGTGCGGCAAGTAATTCACCTTCTCCGTCAAAACCAACTTTATGCCAAACGTAGCAAATACTTCTTCACTGACAAGGTGGAATATTTGGGATTTATTGTATCCAAAGATGGTGTTTCTACTTACCCAAGTAAGATTGAATTTGTTATAGCTTGGCCTACACCAAAATCAGTACGAGAAGTATGTGTCTTTCTTGGTTTAACAGGATGGTATCGTACATTTTTTCAAGGCTATGCTAAGATTGAATCTCCATTGACTAATACGCTTAAGAAGGCTAAGGTGTTTACTTGGAATGAACATGCCCAAGCTAGTTTTGAGAAATTCAAAGAAGCTTTGGTGAATGCTCCCATACTACAGCTTTCAGACGTCTCAAAGACATTCATTGTGCTCACTAATGCAAGTGGACAAGCAATTGGTGGCATTTTGTCTCAAGAAGGAAAACCAGTAGGTTATGAATCTTATAAGTTACGTATACATGAGTTGAATTATCCTACACATGACTTGGAATTATTGTCCATTGTGCATGCTCTTAAAGTATGGAGATACTATCTTCTTGGAAGAAGATGAACTGCATACCGACCTTAAAAGCTTGAAGTGGATCTACACCCAACCTGACCTTAATATGCATCAACGAAGATGGATGGAGTTGTTATGAGAATATGATTTTGGAATTGAATATAAACTTGGGAAGTAAAATCTTATGGGCAATGCCTTAAGCAGGAAGAGTACTGTAGTGGCTATCACAACCTCTACTACTTTTTTAATTGACCTTATTTGAGAAGGTATGACTAATGATCCGTATTACTTAAGAATCCAATACTTGATGAACCTAAATAATTGCACACAGAAGCAAGAAAGGAAAATCAAAGTCTTTCACGTTGAAGGAGATGACCTTTACTTCAGTAACCGTCTGTGTATTCCTAATCAAGGTGGAATTAAACTTCAAATATTACAACAAGCTCATGATATACCTATAGCAGGACATCCAAGATACATTAAGACGTACTCTACTATAAGAAGAGTTTCTTTTGGCCAGGACTAAAGCATGATGTGTTGAACTATGTTACAAGATGTTTAACATGTCAACGTATTAAATCTGAACGAATTCGATACCCTGGTAAGCTTCAACCTATTGATGCTCCACAAATTAAGTGGGGATGCATATCCATGGATTTTATTACAGGACTGCATACATCTCTAGGATATGACTCTATTTTTGTGGTTGTTGATATGCTTACAAAGATGACCCATTTGTTTCCAGTCATCAAGAAAAATTTTACGGCTAAGGATATAGCTCAAGTCTTCATGAAAGGTGTGTTCATGTATCACGGTTTACTGCGACGATGAATAATTTCTGATCGTGATGCGAAATTCACCTCACAGTTTTGGAAAGCCTTATTCTCAGCTACAGGAACCTAGTTAGCCTTTAGTACATTGATGGATAGAAAAAAAAGACAAATCAAATCATTGAAAACATGTTGAGAGTTTATTGTATGCATGAGTAGACTAAATGGACTAGATACTTGTATTTGGTTGAATTTGCGTATAATTCCTCATTCCAACGCTCAATTGGAATGTCTCCTTTTCAAGGCTTGTATGGACAAGAGTGTCTTACTCCACTCAAATGGAGAGACCCTCTCATACGAGTTCAAGCATTCAAAGAAATATTGGATGAAATGCAAATACAAATTGATCTTATACGGTAGGATATTAAGACTACTCAAGATAGAAGAGTTATACTGATCCAAAACAATCTGTCAAACTTTTTGAAGAAGGCGATATGATATTTTTGAGGGTGAAACCCAAACGTAGTTCTTTATCAATGGGTAAGTATAAGAAGCTAAGTGTCAGATATTGTGGACCTCTTGTAATCACAGAGCGGATTAATGATCAAGCTTACAGACTCTTGTTACCACCACACATAAAGGTACATGATTTTTTTTATCTCACCTTACTCAAGAAGTATGTACCTGATCCACAACATATTCTTGATGATTCTCTATTATCTACATCTACTGACAGAACTTTTGAAGTATATCCTGAAGCAATAGTTCAGAGCAGAACCAAGTCTCTACGTAATCGGACCATTATTGAATACCTTGTTGAATGATCAACGCATCCTCAGGAAGATGCCACTTGGGAACGTGATGATGTAATGAGATTAAATTATCCAGATTTCATGTCGAGGTGAGGACACCTCGAATTTTTCAAGTGTGGGAGGATGTAAGATCGCCAATTTTTGGGTCTCTTCTAAAAATAAGAAAAATAGCTTTCAATATATATCTATTTTGCCAAATTTTTACTTAAGATGCTTGATTAATTGTATTGGAAGATTCTAAAGTAAAAAGCAAGGTCGTTTCCATATTCTAGTAGGTTAGACACACGTTTGAAAAAATCTGCTATTTTTAGTCTTTTCATGCTTTCTATGGCTTTAGGTGTTTTTTTGCAAAAAGCAAGGTCAGATCGTTAATCTACATGTTCCAGGGAAGCTATGGTTCAATTTTATAAAAATCTGCGTTTTGAGTGCTTTTTACGCTATTCATAGATTTTCATGATTTTTAGTGCTTTTTAGTGAAACGCAAGTCTGCTTTCTTAATTATTCCAACACGAGGGAAACCTGTGGTTCAACTTTAGAAAATTTTTCTTTTTACGCTATTTTTAACTTTTCGTGCTTTTCGTCGTTTTTGAAATGCAATGTGCTTTTTATGATGACTTAAATGTAAAAATATTAATTTTAGTCTCCGTCGGATTTGAAAATGATCACCCGGAGGCTGGAGCAAAAATGGGACCAGCCGGGATTTTTACAGGAAATATTTTTATAAAAAGCGGTATTGTAAATACGTCTGGGCAATATGGGAAAGTCATAAGTATGTCGGGACATTACGGTGCAACATAGTCTAGTCACTGTTTTCATTAGTTGGCCAGATACTGCTCAGATGGTCAGTTTTGCTGTACAAAATTGAATGGTAAGTGGAAGAGTTGACCACCAAAATCAGAGACTTGTTTCAGGAAATACTGGAGCTTTTTCCCAAAAGCTAGGGGCTATTCCAGGCAAGAAACTAGCGCTGCCTATCTGCTTGGGGCACACTCCAGCCTGTTGCACTTGCCTATAACTTGCCGATTAGTGCTCAGTTTTCAATGCCGTCTATTGCATCTACTACCGCTAGGCTATACGTATGTATTACACAGAGTGGTGTAGGCTCTTCATCACCATCTCCATAAGCTCTCCTCTCGTGGGAAGAAGAAGAAGAAGAAGGATACTCTCTCTCTACTTGCTTATTATCTTCTCTCTTGTTTCACGGTGTACGAGCTCTCCGGAAGCTTTCGTGGCGGATACCTCTACGTGGCTCTCATCACCACTCTCTTGCGGCACAGCAAGAAGCCTTTCGACAATCCCTAATCGATACTAAAGCATGGTGAGAATCTCTAAACTCCATAGCCATCATCTCTCTCTCTCTCTCTCTCTCTCTCTCTCTCTCTCTCTCTCTCTCTCTCTCTCTCTCTCTCTCTCTCTCTCTCTCTGTCGTTTTTCTGAGTAGTCACCCTCTCGGTGATTGTTTTTCGTATACAAGTGCATGTATGGATCAACCGAGTACATACAAAGTTGCCTCATGATTATTTCATCATGTTTAACACACTGATTTATGCACATGACGCGTTTATGATCACGTGCGTGCATAAAAAGCGCTTTTTGTTTCACGTCATACATGCTGTAGGGACACTGTTTTGGTCATAAATCACAAACCGTTATGAATCAGCCCGAACCCTTTATACCAGAGATAAGACACGTCATTTAGAAAATTTTCTCTCTTAGGTGTCATGTGAAAAACACGCACAAGCTAAGAGATATGGTCAAAAAACAGTTTGATGCCCACTGCACAACCAAATTTTGACTCCAGGCTCCTTGGAGAACCACTATATAGATTCACCGGATGGGCAAACCCACTTAACCAATTGAAAATCTTTATGAAACTCGATGATAAATAAATGTCTCGGTTATCACTTTTAGAATGCGAGTTATTAATCACTCTATAACCGGTTTTACCTACACGCGTAGGGGTGCTACCAAGGGGGGGTACCATATGACGTCGTGAGTTAACCGAGCTGTTTTTATATGTTTGATGGTTTGTTTTGGTGATTTTATTTCAATTATTAGATGGCCATAAACTTACGTGGGAGTATATGGTTAAACATTTCGAACCGCATAAGTAGATGTGATTATTAAAGCGGCTTTCTTTTGGGGTTACCGCTTGTTGTGTGACTACCATATGGTCAGAGTGATGTGTAGAGTGATAGTCTATATTATGGAGCCGAACTTGATGCATTGATTTGAGGTTAAATGCTTTCATTTGCATTGGTTTGAGGGAAAATACTTTCATTTGCATGCTCCCAAAAATGTCAAAAATTTGTTTTTTGCATATGTGTGAAGTTATGGTTTATGGTTGACCTAAACGTCGGAGCTTCTTTGCATCATGTTTATGGTGGTGGAATGTTATCATATGATGTATGAGAACTCGTGTATTGATGTGGATGCCTCATATGCATGGTTATGAATGCTTTCCACCTTTCTAGGTCAAAACTAGCTCTATGTGCTAGAGAGGTGAAGTGCAGATGTGATGCATCAACTTTGCATGGTTGGATGTTGTCAAAATTGGATTTTTATATCATGATTAGTTTCTGGTGGGACTCTTTTTATGCATAAAATAATCACATCTTAAAGGTCACATGTGTGTGGACTCCGATTAATTACAGGGGATGTGTCAAACTCCACGTGTGGGAGTTGGTTCAATGTGATTATGATTTATGGTTAAGGGCTGAGATTCCCTCATGGATTATGGTTGAAATTTTATGGTGGAAGTAGGTGTGGCTTATGGTTTTTTTTCTGGATTTGGTATATGTTGTCGAAATGCTGCCGAAACTTTTCCTTCCATGTTATGTTTTATAGTGGTTATGCAGGATTGCTCGTGCCTCACCCAAGTTGGGTGGAGTGCTTGCCCATGTGATGTAATTGGATTATGGGTTATGGTTTTGGGATTGGATCATGAAGTGATTTGGATGGTTTATGGAAGACTTGTAAGGGTAGAGACCCTGTACAGTCTAACTGCTTGAAAAGATTGTTTGTGCATCTAGGAAGTGCTATTGTGAATGGACTCATGTGTTATGTTTCTCATGGCAACGTCGCTACTACAAGACTAGGATCACCTACATCGCTTAGCCTTAGACTAAAGGGCCGTTGACTTGGGGCTTTTCTGGATCGAGGGTGTTGCCTAGGTCTTCTTCTTTTTGTTAGGCTCATCTACACGGTTAGTGCATCAGGGGTTGAATGACCTACACAGCTAACGTGTCGGGGATTTTGCCTTGTTTTTTCCTAAACACCCGATGTTGGGCATCAAAGAGACGTGGCACCTAACCTCGTATGGTTGGTGTTGATACCCTACCACCTGTTGGTATTTGGAATCCTTTGAGAGCTCGTGTTCATGGAGGGAGGCGAAGCGGCCTCAGCCTATGTCTCGCTCAGGTAGGTTGGAGGTGTTCTGGCTTGCTCACGGGGCAAAGTGAGATTCTCTTTCTCCATAGTAGAGCGGAAGTGGATGGGTGGACCGGTCGATCCCTACACAGGGTCGGGTGCTCTACTAGTTATTTTGTCCTAAACTTTTTGATGTTATGATATACCCAGATTTTGTCATTGCATTAATACATTGGTTGCCTGTTCCATTTAGATGGGCTTTTAAAGATCCATTGTTGTCATTTTCTCATGTCTCTATGCACTTTATTTCACCCTCCACTATATTCTCTCTCTCTCTCTCTCTCTCTCTCTCTCTCTCTCTCTCTCTCTCTCTCTCTCTCTCTCTCTCTCTCTCTCTCTCCAACGCGGTGTACACATATATTTACCCTCCACAATATTATATTTTTCTTGAGTACGCTTTCATTCATAACACCCATTCAGGGGTAGCACTAGTCGCTAGGTACCTCTGGATGCAGTCTGGCTCATGGCCTAAACTCCATGCTTTGTCGGGCACTGAGAACCCCTCCCCTATGAAAATGCTTCACCAACTATAATGTATATTGAAAATTGTATAAAGGTGTAAATTGTATATTTTGTGCATAGACCCCCGGGGAGGGGTATCTCTCAAAGTGCTAGTATCCAAAGAGCACATCCAAGTCAAAGACCAAGTTTGGATACATAAGACACAAGTTCAACCTCAGCAATAAAAGGTGACAAGGTGGGTAGCATCAAACGAGTCAATCATTGCTCAAGGCTACTTCCAAGGAAACACTTTGGGCCAAAAAGCCTAAAGTAATAGCTTGGAAGTACTCATCTCAAGAAAGAAGTTCTACAAGGAGCGAGACAAGCTATCAACGGAATACAAACAACTCACGCAAGCGAAAGTACAACAACAAAAGGCAGAAGAAAAGACCTTCCAAGCAAGCAACATGAAAAGTATGGGTTCCAAAGTTAGACGAAGCTACCCAACTCAAACAGGTGAAGCAGCGAACAATTCCAGTCAAGCTACTTGAAGCACAAGGATTTTATGTAAGTAACACTCAAATATGGTTACCAAAAATTGTAGCTCAATCTAGAACAGCACAAGCTTCTACCCAAACGCAAGAAATGACAAACAAGAACCAACAAAATCCAATTACAACCAAGGCTACGATAACCTCCAGATGAATACCTCGTCTTCAACTGCAAAAGCAAGCCTTCTACAATGGAAATCATCAGGTCTGGATACCAAAGCCAAGTGTCCATCAAATTATAGAAGAAGGTAAAATGCCAAAGACAGTCACAAAGGACCAAAAACAAGATGGGTTCCAAAATCGCTCGTGGAAATGCAATCACACAGAACCCACACATCTCGACAACCGCTTGTCATGGGAGATAAAGCAACGGCTCCATCACACTCTACAGCAGCAGCTGAAGAACTTGTTTCACAAAGTAGTGACAACATACGACAAGCAAATCAAAAGGAGCCAAAATTTGACAACCTACTTGACAAAATGGTGGCATCCAAAGATCAAAACCATGTTAGAGGCCTAAAGTTCCAAAACTTATGGAATTGGGTTTTTAGCCTTGAATAGGTAAGTCCAAGTCGCCATTAAAAATACATGGCATAAAAGTCAGAGTTGGGTAGCTAAGCCACTAAATGAGTGAGGCGTTAGTCCCAAAGCTTCATGTAATATTCTCTGTGGTCTAAGCGTTTTATTTATTCTAGGTATTGCTCAAGCTGGAAGAGTTTAGCATAATTACGTTGTGTCGCTCATGCTGGTATAGGTGAGCATAAGAGTCGAAGTCGTTGTAGTATAGTGGTAAGTGAAGGAGAAAGTCCAAAATACACTCACGCACTCAGCACAATGAGGTATGAGTGGACAAGCTTCTACATCGAAAACCCTTCTTGGAGACATGGAAGCTATTAAGACGTCCTTTGATGTCACATGTGCTATATTTGTTCCTTGAAGCACCCATCAACTCCATCTTCCACAGTGCATACTTTTGTTTGAAAATTTCTCATAAACATATAGAGTGTCGCATAATTGGCACTCTTCTTTTGTTTCTTCCAAGCACTCACCTTGCATGATAGGTACTTCAAGTCCAAATGCTCAACTCCAATAAGAGTGTATACCAAAGATACTTTTTTCCAGTGGGTTTTTTCCCTTTGGTCATCCAAGTTTTAAGACCCTAATCTAGAAACCCTCATCATCAACTTCTTGTATATATTCCTTCTACTTCAACAATATGTTCTACCCAAATCATTCAACAAACTTGGAGCAAAAACTAAAGGTCTCCAAATTCTTATCAAAATAATCTTTTATGTCCTCCAAGCTCGACAACAAAGCTCCATAAAACAATGGCCTACAACGACAAGCAATGACAAATTTTGCAAGAGAGTCATCAACAACAACCAAAAGTAGCTCACGCAGTGCTTCAACATTGGTGACCTATTGCAAATAACTCAATTTATAGTGGACATGGAAAGAATACCCATCATAAATTCCATGCCACAAAGAGGATTGGTTCTATAAAGTCAAAAACATTAAATTCCTTCTTCATGGTGGCCAAGACTGGCAACAAAGAGAAGACTGCGTAATGAGAGGAAAAGTTATCTCGATAATCAAAGATCAATTCACGTATCAACAACATGGCAGATATGAATCTCTCAAGGAAGGGGGGAGTGTATCATCATCGCCAAAGCTCTTCCAAAGGTAAAGACCAACCTTGAAGATAAAGATTCAACGATCAATGGAAAGATGAAGAATGTCATACAAACACAATAGACAAACAATGATAACTTCAACAAAAAATCTCTCAACAATAAAACATAAGGAGTTCCATAGGCTGAAGCTAGTGAAGTATTGCAAGTCAATGACAAAGACAAAAACATCAAAAGAACTCTTCATGGCACATATGAATCACTCAAGGAAGAGGGGAGCATCATCAACAACGAAGCACGCCCAAGCCAAAGTCCAACCTTAAAGACAAAGCTAAAGACAACCCTATGACAAGATTGCACAAGGTTGTCTGAAGGAACGACATGAATTAGGAAGGGAGGAATGTTAAGAGACAGATTGAATGAGCGTCCACGTAGCCAGACACGTAGCCGGACACCACATTTGTAGTCAATTACTTTGCCAAGACAGTGTAGTGATACTCTGGGTAAATCTTGATTCCAGAGAAGCGGGTCAATTCCCTGAGTTGTAATAATGTGATGATAATCGTAAAGGTCAGTGTGATCCGGCCACTGGCCAATTAGCATGCCCTAGGTATAAAGGTCATTAACTTTAATGTGAAATAAGTCTTATCTTTAGAGAAGAAAGAGCTCTGATGTACCTATGCTCAAGCGTCTACGAAGCTCCAACTTGTAATCATCGCAACTAATGATTGGGTACTCCATTTTTAGTTTTGAAGCTTGCATTGTGTTCCTCTCACTTTGCTCTTTCATTCAAGTGTAAGCATTGTCGGTTTTGTTGTGGTACGCGACTATATGTCTGTGAGTCTTAATTGCACATTTGAGTGCTTAAATCACTATTTTTAGTCATTTTACCATAGGTGAGTGTTCCTAGACCATAGGGTAACCTTTCTAGATAGTTTTGTTGCAATTTTTAGGACCTTTTTCATGATGGATCGTGATTTTGGTACCTTGTCTGATTGCGACCAGACTTGCTAGGATAGTGTCCCTAGGTGTCCTAGACCTCCTCCTAAAGTTTCATTGCATTTCGAGTCCGTTGGAGTGCCGAAATGGCGTGATGACCT
The DNA here is from genome assembly GCF_014529385.1 of Adiantum capillus-veneris. Taxonomy (NCBI): domain Eukaryota; kingdom Viridiplantae; phylum Streptophyta; class Polypodiopsida; order Polypodiales; family Pteridaceae; genus Adiantum; species Adiantum capillus-veneris. The sequence goes on along the minus strand of NC_140940.1, from coordinate 71,082,090 downwards.
AGAGCTATGACAAAGGACATAGGCAAATTTCCCTGATCGTTGAGTGTTGGTTTGCTTGTAGAGTTGTTGTGTTTGCTTGTTAAGGTTCACTTCTTGGGATTGACGATCTCAAAGAGTCTCTGTGCCCCATCCGAGTCACTTCCCTGAGTATTGACATTATGTTAGTGCTAGATCACTATGCTACACACATCCGTACGGGTGACCCACTAATAGTCTGCGAAAGAGCAATGTGCTTCAATGGGGCTTAAAATACCCAAGGTTCAGATTCATTAAGACTTCCATAGGCTAAGGTTCCAAAAATTAACTCATTTATCCAATGGCCAAAGTAAGGGGAAAATTGGATGGTCATGGGAAGACTAAAAAGTCTTCCCACATCCCTAAGAAGGAGGGGGCGAGCCGTTTTAGTAGGGCATGAGAGAGAAACACACACACACTCCAAGGCTCCCCCTTCACACAAAGGAAATACTGGACACATGTCACACTCCTAGGCTAGTCGCCCCCAATCTCCCCTCAAATCCTATTGGATGGCCATAGAGGTAGATCAATGAGAATTAGGCTAGAGTAAAGTTAGTCTAATCAATTTAAAAATTCTTGATAAAAGAACCAATAGAAATTAAGCTCCCTAGAAGACTATTAGGACAGTCTACCAAGGGGTCCAATGAGCATTCAGCAGTGTTGGCTTGCCTTATTCCTATTGGCTAGAAGACTAAGAGGTCCAATGAGAGATTAATTGAATTATTTAATTACGTAAAGCTCTCACAAAAGCGAAAAGGGGGACACTTGTCAAAAGTCTATCAACTATGCTTCTAATTTGTGATTGGCTAAGATTTACAAGAGCCAATGGGAGGCCATCATGAGAAAATAGTAAGAGGCGTCAAACAAGATGAGGGAGAAGGCTGCATTTTACTCTAACACTTTTCCACACACACACACACACACACACAACTCATGTGTGCAAGAAGAAATCCATCTCCTTCTCCAAGCATTGAGCAGTAGAGGCCTACACCAACAAATTTTGGCTATGGAATGCAAATCCAACCAGTAGCCAAGATTCAATGGCATGATCATCTCCTCTACCATGCTAATTACTAAGCTAAGCTATGCTATTAGAGTGATTATGTGAGGAGAATATTTCTTTCTCATAAGATACCTCTTCTTCCTCTCAATCTATCCTCATTCCCTGGTAGCTCTCACCATTTTTGAAGGTGTGTGAGGTCTTGGGACTGAGGCTAGGGACACTATGTGTGTTTTTCAAGCATAACTTGGTGCATGTAGCTTACATGTTCATTGCACCAACAAGTTTTGTGAAGGAACACAAGAATTGTATTGTACAAAAGTCTCCTTTGATCGGAGAAGCTATAATACAAAGCCTTTATGGAGGGGGGACCAGCTCCATGTAAATCTGGTCCTCAACCATTGTCAATTGTTCTATTTCTCTCTCTTTTCAAGTATTGTCAATGCCAAATTAGCTAGGTGTAAATTGCTATGTTGCTTTCTCAAATTAAGTACTCTCTCTATGCTCATTAGGAACTTATTCTTAATGAAATGCTCACTATGTTATCAATATCCGCTACACACAAGTTACCACTGCATTAAATGTTACAGAGTTTATGTTATGCTCGTGATGTATGAAGCTTTACATATTCATTGCATCCCCTAGGTCACAAGGAACACAAAGATTGTATTGTAATAAGTCTCTCTTGAGGGGGAAAATTTTAATACAAAATCTTATTGTAGGGGCCACCGGATCCACATAAATCCGGTCCTCAACTGTAGTCATGTTCTCTAAACTCTCTCTCTTGCAAAAGTATTAATCATGCCAAGTTAACTAAATGCTATGTTTATGTTGCTACCGTCAACTAAGTTCACCCACTATGCTCTCAAAGTAATTTTCCAAAATTAATTTCTCTAATTTTTGCTACCCTCAAAGTTAAAAGGCCATTTCCATTATAGCGATTGCTTAGACTGTCGTCTTCATGGAGCCACATCTTTAGAGGAACTTAAAGTTTCATTGATTTCTTGCTCTTTGGATTCCCCCTCTCATATAGGAGAGAGTCTTCTTTTGGGGGTCTCTTCAAGTGGCCTCTTAAGCTCTCTCTCCTATCGGAGAGGAAGAGAAATCCCATAAGTGCAAAGTTGTTGAGTAACTTTGGCTTGCAAAGCAGGGTTGCCCATAGCTTGCTACAACCTAGTAACGAGATAATTGACAAACATGGGGGCATCATCATTAGCACCTTCATGTGCAAAATCAAAGCTATCAATGTTCATTCTACTCTCTTGGTTATTGTCAGCCATGTTAACAAAATTTGTGTACTTAGTTAGTGTATGCTCTGGTAATTTAAAACCTTAGTTACCACTCCTCTTAGCCTTTGCAAATTGGCACTTAAATATCTATATCCACGGCTCGAAGAGGTTAATTATAGAGAGTAGTGGAGTGGGTCTAATATTTCAGAATTGCCGAGAGCTATCTCCTTTCAGAATTCTTATGGCTCAATAATGGTAAATCCATAGGCAAGTCTAAAAAGACCCCATTATTAAGTCCAAAGCTCCTGAGGTGTGCACCATATCCCACATAGTGGGCTCAACAAAATTGATAATAGATCCCAATTCCACTTACCCTAATATAATTGACAAAATCAACAATTTATAGGCTACTTAAGGACTTCTCTTCTTGAGCAAGAAAAGAGAAACCAAATGCTCTAATACCAATGTAATGGAAATGACCTATTAACTTTGAGAGTAATGGAAATTAGAGAAAGTACTTTTGTGAAATTACTTTGTGAGCATAGAGGGTGAACTTAATTGATGGTAGCAACATAAACATAGCATTTAGTTAACTTGGCATGATCAATACTTTTTCAAGAGAGAGAGTTTAGAGAACATGACAATAGTTGACGACCCGATTTATGTCGAGCCGTTCCCCCCTCCACTAGACATTTGTATTATAGTTTCTCCATCAAGAGAGACTTGTTACAATACAATATTTGTGTTCCTTGTTGTAGACATGTAGTAGTGTTAGTGTGTATACGCGCTTCACCAGGGGCACTTTTCTCCCACTGGGTTTTTCCCCCTGGACATCCGGTGTGAAAGGACACCTGATCTCTTAGGGTTTCATATAAGCTTTGTAGCTTTGAGTTTGTATATATTAATTATTCCAATACAGAGAGAGAGACTATAGAGATCTCGTACACAAGCTCTGTGTCTTCTCCTTCTCCATCTTCTTCCTACTCTGAGTTGCTGTCTTTCTTGTGTTTCCTGTTTCATCATCTTCAACAATTGGTATCAGAGCGAGGTGATTTCCAGAGCCTCTACTTGCGTTTTCGTGTCCGCGTGCGCAATCGCAGTTTTCAGGCAGTTTTCGGAAAATTTGTTCGTGGGAGCATCCTCGACGTTCCGGGAGTATTCTGAGTAGGTGACCTGGGGTTTTACCCCCCTTTCGAAGCCGTTCGAGCCCTCAGAATTTTGTTCTGAGCAGCGTAGCAGAAGTTACTTTTCGGAGGCGTTTAGATCAAGAGGGTGTGCTTTTTGACAGATTTTCTTCAGGTAAACAGTTCTTTTGGGAAGCAGCTTGTCTTAGCTTTGTGCTGAGATTTTGTGTAGAGTTTTGCTTGGATTGGAGAGGAGATTTGTGAATCTCTTGGAGGTTCTTTTGCTCTCTTGTGTGCATCTACAGTATGGCTCTATCTACGGAGAAAGAGATTTTTGGTGCGTTTACATCCGAAGACAAATTGGATGGTACCAACTATTCTCTTTGGTCTTTTATGGCCAAAAATGTTTTGGTTGGTAAAGGATTGTGGGATTATGTATCTGGAGATGAAGTTCGTCCAGGTAGCATTGCACCTGCCACGCCTGGTCGTGGTGCAGCTGTTGGTGCAGGACCCTCACAAGTCACTCCAGAGCAAAAGAGATGGGATACTAAAGATGAACAGGCTATGGCTGTGATTGCCTTAACCATAAAGAGGACAATCACACCACATATCAGATCTTGCAAAACTTCTGAGGATGCTTGGAACACTCTGCAAGCTATGTTTGGAGGAAGAAACGCTGCCAGAATAGAGTTTTTGAAGAAACAACTTGACAAAATACAGATGGACGAAGGTGACGATATTGTCGAGCATCTTACAAAAATCAGGGATCTTAAAGAGCAATTGCTTAGCATTGATGAAGTGATTCCAGAGAAGGACTTGGTTTCCAAAACACTCAATTCACTACCACCATCTTATTTGACTTTTTAGACTTCTTTGACTCTGTCTTTGCGAGCTAATCCTGACCCTCTTCATTTTGAAGAGTTAGTGGCTTTGCTATTGCAAGAGGATCAATCACGTAAGAACAAGTCTTTACAGGTGGATGGTATGGATCATGCTCTTGTTGTACAGAAGAAAAAAAGGGGTAAAGAGAGTGCTCATTACTCCAAGTCTAGTGCAGGACAATCTTCAGGGAAGTCTAAAGGTGATTCCGACAAGTCCAAGAAGAAAGGTAAATGTCACTACTGCAAGAAACCTGGTCACTACATTAGTGAGTGTAAAAAGCGAATCGCTAAAGAAAAGAAGAAAGAGTCAAGTTTGGTTGTTTCAGCTTCTGGTGATTCTTCTACAGCTAAAGAAGAGTCTGCAAACTTTGTGCAGGATTCTTATGCTTTTGTAGTATGTTCAAATTTTTCTGCTTACAGTGTTGACAAGACACAAATGATTTGGTACTTTGATAGTGGTGCATCCAGGCATATTACTTCAAGGAAGGATTTGTTTTGTTCATTGGATGCAGCTCCAGCAGGAAAGAAGGTGACATGTGCAAATAATGCTTCTTATCCAATCAAAGGCGTTGGTAAGATTTTGATTACCATTTCAGATGGTTCAGATTTATGCTTGCCAGATGTCTTATATATTCCAGGGATCAAGAAGAATTTGTTGTCTGTATCCTCTCTTGCAAAAAATGGTCTTCGGGTCATTTTTGAGGATGACAGATGTGTTGTACGAGATCGAGAGAATGGTTATTCTCTTATCACTACAGGTACGCTGGAAAATGGACTATTTGTGCTAGATCATTATGAAAAGCAGATTCAGGTATGTATTGCAGACACAAAGACTCAGGCCATGCAGGATGCTGAGTTGTGGCATGCTAGATTTGGGCATGTTGGTTATGGCAGTTTGATGACTTTACAACATCATAATATGGTGCATGATTTATCTTTATTGGAGATGCCACCAAGACATGTATGTGAAGGTTGCGTTCTTGGAAATATGCACAAATTTTCATTTTCGCAGGATGGTTCAGTTAGAGCGACACGAAAGTTGCAACTTGTACACAGTGATGTATGTGGTCCTATGAGGACGCCATCTATAGGAAACAGCTTTTATTTTGTGACCTTCATTGATGACTTTTCCAGGTTTTGTTGGGTGTATCCACTCAAAGCAAAGTCAGATGTGTTTGCAGTTTTTCAACATTATGTCGCCATGGTTGAAAATGAAACAGGTTGCAAAGTACAGACTCTTCGTACCGATCGTGGAGGTGAATACATGTTAGGTGCATTTAAGGATTTTTTGGGAAAGAAAGGCATTAAACACCAATGCACTATGCCATACACACCACAACAGAATGGTGTTGCAGAAAGGAAGAACAGGTCTTTAATGGAGATGGCTAGATGTATGCTCAAGGCTAAGAGTTTGCCTCATAAGCTATGGATGGAGGCAGTTGCTTGTGCAGCACATGTTTTGAACAGGTGTCCTACTCGTGCCTTGAAGACCATTACTGCATATGAAGCTTGGTATGACAAAAAACCTTCAGTCAGTTATCTTCGTGTTTTTGGTTGTCTTGCTTATGCTCACATCCCTCAGCAGTTACGTGGGAAGCTTGATGATAAGGCAATCAAATGTATATTTGTGGGGTACAGTAGTGGAAGTAAAGGTTATAGACTTTACAATCCTGCTACAAACAAGATTTTTGAAATTCGTGATGTAATTTTTGCAGAAACTACTGCTCAACCTATGGTTGCTTTTGATGTACCTCATATGCAGACACATGATGTATTTGAAGGTTTGCTTCCTTCTTTTGTGGAGAATCAAGAATCACAACAGGTTGATAATCTTGATCAATCTTTTGATCAGCATGTGACACCTCATGATGTAGAGGAAATTGTGCGTGAAGAGAAAGAAGTTCTCAGGGAAGAAAGAACCTTGCCTAAATGGGTTCAGAAAACTTTGCAGGATAGCAAGTTGGATGCATCGTTGCCACGGAAAACACGTGCTGGTACTACTTTTGGCAGAGAGCAAGTAGATTTGGCTTGCTTTAGCACTCTTTGTGATGCAGATGAGCCTGATTCATTTGAACAAGCTTTAGAGTGTGTTCAGTGGAAAGATGCTATGCAGCAAGAAATTGATTCTATTCATAAGAATCATACATGGGATCTAGTGGACTTGCCTACATGTAAAAAGCCTATTGGTACAAAGTGGGTTTTTAAGGTAAAAAGGAAACAAGATGGTACTATTGACAGGTACAAAGCAAGGCTTGTGGCAAAAGGCTATGCGCAACAGAAAGGCATAGATTATGATGAAACCTTTGCTCCTACTTCTCGTGCATCCACAGTTAGATCACTAGTTGCAATTGCTGCTCATCATGGTTGGAAAGTGCATCAGTTGGATATCAAAACTGCTTTTTTGAATGGTGATTTGCAGGAAGAAGTTTATGTAATTCAACCAAGTGGTTTTGTTGTAAAAGGTCAAGAGCAAAAGGTATGTAGATTGCGTAAAGCTTTGTATGGTCTCAAACAGGCTCCAAGAGCATGGTATGAGAAGATACATACTTATTTGATTGGCCAGGGATTTCAGAATAGTCCAACAGAAAGTACTTTGTATGTCAAAAAGAGAGATGGATTTCTCATTATGCTAACACTTTATGTGGATGATATGCTTCTTACAGGCAATAATGCAAATGAAAATTGAAGCGTTTAAAGATGCTTTGAGAAAAACCTTTGAGATGTCTGATCTTGGTTTGCTACATTATTACTTGGGTATTCAGTTTGTGCAATCAGAGGATGGCATATACATGTTGCAGGCAAAATATTTGCATAAAATTTTGGACAAGTTTGGTATGCAAAATTGTAAGCCAATCTCTACACCCGTAGAAATTGGATCAAAGTTGAGCATGCACGATGCTGGAGAACCTTTTGATGTACATACTTATGCAGCAGCGGTTGGTTGCTTGATATATTTGGCATGCTACACTCGTCCAGACATTCAATTTGGGGTTTCACAAGCAAGCAGATTTATGCACAGCCCAGGTATGCATCATTGGCAAGCTGTGAAGCGCATACTTCGTTACCTTTCAGGTACCCCTAATCTTGCCATGTTCTTTCCAAGGGGGGATATGTATGGAAAGCACAGTTCTATGCAGCTTCTTGGTTACAGCGATTCAGATTGGGCTGGTGATTTTGACACACGACATTCCACAAGTGGCAATTGTTTTTTCTTGGGAAATGCATGTATATCTTGGCTAAGCAAGAAGCAACCCACAGTGGCTACATCAACTTGTGAAGCTGAGTACAGGGCAGCTTTCACGGCAACAGTTGATTGTGTATGGATACGCAGGTTATTGGTAGATCTTTGTGAGTGTCAACAGGCACCCACTACCATTTTCACTGACAGTCAGAGTGCTATTGCAGTTGCAAGGAATCCAGTATTTCATGCAAGAACAAAGCACATAGAGGTTCACTACCACTATGTCAGGGAAAGGCTACATGCAGGGGAGATCACACTAACTTACTGTCCTACACAGGATAACATTGCAGATCTATTTACGAAGGCATTATCACGAGAAAAGTTTGAAGCTTTCCGAAAAGCTTTGGGCTTACTCTCATACACATGATGATCTGCTACCTTGTACGGATTCACACTATCACTACAGGGGGGATTTGTAGACATGTAGTAGTGTTAGTGTGTATACGCGCTTCACCAGGGGCACTTTTCTCCCACTGGGTTTTTCCCCCTGGACATCCGGTGTGAAAGGACACCTTATCTCTTAGGGTTTCATATAAGCTTTGTAGCTCTGAGTTTGTATATATTAATTATTCCAATACAGAGAGAGAGAGACTATAGAGATCTCGTACACAAGCTCTGTGTCTTCTCCTTCTCCATCTTCTTCCTACTCTGAGTTGCTGTCTTTCTTCTGTTTCCTGTTTCATCATCTTCAACACTTGTGACCTAGGTGATGCAATGAATATTGAAAGATTCAAGCATCATGAGAATAACATAAACTTTTTGAAAAGCATTAACTATCCCAAGCGTCGGTCCCAAGACCTCAAACACCTTCGAACATGGAGAGAGCTAGCAGGGAATGAGGGTAGGTAAGAGGAAGAAGAAACATTTCATAGGATAAAGAATTAGTTCCTCACTTATCATCACTCTTCTTGCTAGCATACATAGTAGCATAGTAATGAAGATAGAGAAGATGGCAAGCTTAAGCATTGAAGCATGGCTCTTGGTTGGATTTGCATTCCATAGCCAAGAGTGTTGGTGTAGTCTCTCAACCTCACTACTTTCTTGGAGAAGGAGAGGGAGCTCTTGCACGTTGCAAAATACACAATGAGAGTGTGTGTGAGTGTGCGCGAGAGAGTATACCCCTCAAGCAACCCCCTAGCTTGTTTTGGTCAACCCCCCTTGTATCTCATGCTTGAAGCTCATTGGACCCCTCCTAGCCTAGACAATCACAAGTAAGGGCATATCAAGCAACAAGGGTAGCCTTGGGACAAGTGTCCCCCTTTCCCCTTTGAGAGGGGACTTGATAAATTCTAAAACAGTTAATTAAATCCACTAAATTATCATTGGACCCCTTGGAAAGCCAACCAATAGGATTTAGGCACACCATGAGGGTAACCTAGCTAGGGGCTTGACATGTGTCCTACTTGCCTCTTGGGCAAGGGGTAAGCCCCTCAATCTTGGGTTGGGTTTCCACCTCAAGTACAACCTCAAGTACAACCATAGAATATCAAGCATGACAAGCACCTCAAGGATCTCAATCATCAAGCACTTCAAGCATCTCAGTCATCAGGCATGGAAAGCACCTCAAGCTTGGGTAGGGTTCCCACCTCAAGCACATCCCTAGCTTACCTAAGGTCAAAGGACTTTTAATACTAACTATTGGAGGTCTTCAATGAAGCTAACCCTAAGGTCTTTAATCTCCATTGGTTAGCCTTGCTCTTTGATAGACCATCTCTCATTTGGGTCCCTTTTCCATTGGCCCCGTGTTGAGATAGATCTATAAGCACATGCCTATATCCTAACCCTTCTTCCTGTTTATTCTCCCACATTAAATGATCAGTTTAATATGAAAAAATCATTTGGGTTGGTTAGATATTAGATTTTATGACACGGTACCCCCTCCAAAATGATTTTGTATTATAGATTCTCCCAAGTAGAGAGACTTGGTACAATACAAGATTTGTCTTCCTCCCTCGTTGGTGCAATGAAGATGGAAAGCTTCATGAACCAAGATTATGCCCTTAACTAACTTACCAAAGCATAAACTTGTCTTTGGCCTCAGTCCCAAGACCTCAAACACCTTTGAAAGGTGGAGACAACTATCAGAGAATGAGGGTAGAGAAGAGAAAGAAGAAGTATTCTTACGATAAAGAAATACTTTTCTCACCATAGATTACTATTGTAGCTTAGCTTAGCATAGTTATATAGATGGTAGAGAAAATGAGCATGACATTGAAGCTTGAATCTTGGTTGGATTTGCATTATATATCCAAGAGGCGTTGGTGTACGCTCTTACTTCTCAAACTTGGAGAAGGAGTTGGAGTTGTGTACACAACACACAATTGAAGAGTGTGTGTGTGTGCGTGTGTGACTTGTGGAGTGTATAAAAGAGAGAAATATTTTTTATTTAATTGCGGTCTCCTCAACAGGCGCCCTCTTTTTTTCCCTTTAAAATAAAGACCTTAACCTTTAAAATTCCAGCATTTGGACAAATGTCCTTCTTTTCCCCTTTTAGAGAAAGACCTTAGCTTTTCAAAAAGTAGCAATTGGACAAATGTACTCCTTTTCCATTTTTAAGAGAAAGACCTTAACTCTTTAAATTGTAGCATTTGGACAATGTCCTCCTTTTCCATTTTTAAAAGAAAGATCTTGATTTTTTAATTGAATCTAAAGTTTTTGCTACTCAAAAAGACTAACCACAAACTTAGCGAGCAAAAAAGAACAATCTGCCAAAATGGAAGAGGTGAGAGAGAGGGAGAACCAAGCTGTGGAAAGGAGGAGGGAAAGGGGGAATTTTGCAAAAGAGGTTTACACCAAACACGTTTTGCAATTAGCTCTTCAGTGGTGTAAACCATAGAGGAGGTGTACGAGGGCTTAAATAGGTGCCCCCTAAGGGAGGAGGGTTCCCTAGATAGAAAGTACAAAGTTGAAAGAGGAGGAGGCCTCTTTAAGAGGGACGAATTTTCTCATTTAATGAGGTAGGAAAAGGAGGAAATAGGGAGGTTTTAAGTGTGTATTTAAAAGGGCACAAAAAGATGAGGACTAGACCCAAAACTTTGGAGGGAAAAAGGATAGTAAAAATAAATAAATTGTTGTAACCATGGTAAAGGGCAAGGGAAAGGCACCAAGGCTAGGGTAAAGGATAGGGGAGATGAAGGAAAGGGAAATGAAGGTAAATCCATTTTCAAGAAATGAGGGGGGATGAAGTAAAGGGAGATGAAGGGGTGGCCGTGTTTAAGAAAAGAGGGGGAGGCAAGGAGATGGGGGAGGTGGGGCTCTTTTTTGTGAGAAGTTTGCCAAGATTAGGTGCATTAAGCCAACAAATGACCGGTTTGGAAACAATGGGGAATTCAAAGTTGTTCTCTAAAAGTTTAGAAAGAGGTTGGTTAATGGAACATGCTAGGTTGAGTTTACGGGTAAAGGGTGAGAAGGGGATTTTGACAATGGATGGTGGGGACTTCTTGTGGTGAACCTTTAGAAGGAGAGAGGGCCTACAGGTATAGGAAACGTAGAGAAAGAAAGCCTTCAAAAAAGATGAAGGGTAGCCTTTTTCCCTAAGCATGGAGAAAAAAAAGGTTGCGATTAGAGATAAAGGTCTTAAGCGAGCTTTTTCTAATTATATACCTCTTGAGCTCTGACAAAATAAAGGAAATTTTTTGGTGGGTAGGATTCCAATATTGCCAAGGGATATAGTTGTAAGAGTTAAAAGATTTTTGGTGACAATGTGTGTCCAAAATACCCCTAGAGAAAAAGGAGGGGCCTTTGAAAAAGCGTATGTCCATAATAAAAGCTTCATGTGAGGAGATGAAGGGAGTGATCTTGATATGCTCCTAGAGAGGATGCCCATACACATGGAGAAGCTTTTCTAAGCTAGAAGGGGGGTCCCTCCTAAAGTCAAAAAGCATCATCCACAAACCTCTTAAAGTATAGGAGAGACGGGGAAGAGACAAGGCTACCGCTTTCTTCTAAGGAGCAAAGAAAAAGGTACGCATACACCACCGCAAAATTTGACCCCATGGAGGTACCTTTAACCTAATGCCAGAAATTTTCTTTGAAAGAAATGTAATGATGGGTAAGAATGAGTGAAGCAAGGGATAGGATGAAGTTGACTTTAGGATAGGGAAAGAGACCTTGGATAGAACTTTTAAGAGCGCAGAGCCCTTCATGGATAGGAATTCTAGGGTAAAGGGACTCCACGTCAAATGTAAAGAGAGTAACAAGTGGGGATAAGGGGATGGTGGCTAAGTACAAGATAAGAGAATGAGAATCCTTGAGGTGTTGATTTTTTGTCAAGAGTATGGGATACAGTTGCAAATGAAGCCACTTAGAGGCATTCTCCAAGATATAACCCTTGTAGGAACAAATGGGATGGCCTACAAGGACAGGCTTATAAATTTTGGGTAGGAGGAAAAAGGGGCAAGTCTTGGGTATGGATTGAGAGGAGGAGAGGATGGACAATCTCTCTTTGGAAGGGAGGAGATGAAAATGTGCAACAATGGAGAAAAGAGTGGATTGGACAAAAGGCAAAGGAGGTTTAGAGATAGGAGAGTAGGTGAGAGGGTCCAAGAGATGGCGTACTGTTTCTTTAGTGTACCATGCTTGGGAGAGGATGATGGGGCCAAGGTTCTTATCGTCCGGTTTGATGATAATGTTATGATCATTCTTAAGGGAAGAAATGGAGTCTAACAAGAAGGGTTTAGAAAGGAGTGGTGGAGAAAGATTAAGTAGGGGTTCTAAAAGGGAGAAAGCAAAATCAAATGTAAGACTACGGGTGTGGAGTGAGAAGGAGGGTTCCAAGAGGGATTGGGGAGAGAAAAGGAAGAAGAAGGAAGGAGAGAATTTTTGAAAAAAAGCTAGAAATGTAGGATCCTCTAGAGACTGGAATATGCCCCAATGATCGAAGATGAATGCGAAGGAGGGAAGGGGGGAATGTAGTTGAGTCCAAGGCCTAAAAGTTTACGTTCAGATGAGGAGAGAGAGCGATTGGCTAAGTTGTGAAAGGAGAAGTTGGTTATCTTATGCTCAAGAGTGAATATTGTTTGCTTACCCAAGGCTAAGATTTTGTAGAGATGTGGATTGGTGAGGGGGAGCCAATATTTAGACACCTTTCTACTATTGAGGGAAGTGAGGGGAAGAAAAAAGGAGTTACAAGGATGAGGGGTCCAAAGGTGAGGAGAGAGAGGGGTTTGGGAGAAGAGCAAATGGACCCAAGAGAAAGAGCGCTCTAAACCTACTGCTTTCTCCTCTATTGCAAGTTTTTTTACATTCTATGACTTTTAGAGAGACTATGTTTTGGATGGGGATGTTGAGGGTGAGAAAAAGGGGTGGAAGTAGAGATAGGTCCCAAAGGGTAATTGGGTGTTTTTAAAAGGGGAGTAATAAACGAGAGGTTGGGAGAGGGAGGAGGAAGTTGGTGGCTTCTTGGAGAGGAAGTATTGGGAGGATTAAGAGGGGGAGGAGGAATAAAGGAGGACCCCCGGGGAAGAGGATTTGGGCTTCTTGAAAGGTTGATGCATAGACTCTTCATGAGAGGCTCTGGCCAAAGAGGGGGGGGGGGGGGGGGGGGGGGGTATTGTGGACTACACGGTGGGATGGTTTATGGTTAGGAAGCCTCTTTGGGGGAGGTGAGAGAAGGTACTTCATTTGAGTGGTGACCCCATGGTGCACCAATTCTCCCACCATTTCTTCTTTGGGTAGAGACTCCGCTTCTCCAAAAGAGTAGCTTGTGCCCACTTCCTTGAATTATATGCCACCGTGTTCAAGGAAGAGGCCAAATGGGTTGGAGGTTTGCATTTTGTAGTTGAGCATCAAATTCGTGAAGCGAGGAATGCTTCCAAGAGAGGAGTTGATTGGCCCATGTCGATGGTTAGACTCTTGGAAATGAGACGGTAGCAAGCCCAAGCACAAGCCTAACTTTCCTAACCTGAAGGTCCTAGGTCTAAGGACTTTTAACACTAACCTTTGGAGGTCTTTAATGAAGCTAACCCTAAGGCCTTTTAAGATCCATTATTAACACATTGTTCTTCAATAGACCATCTCCTTTTGAGCCCTTGCCGAGATGTAATCATCTCCCTTTTCACCCGTGTTGAGCTTGGTCTAAAAAAACATATCTATGTTCTAGCTCTTGTTTCTATTTTACCTTCCCATATTAAATGATCAATAAAAACATTTGGATAAAGCTAGATATAAGATTTTATGACATTACCTCTCCCTTGCAACCATAGTCGTCCTCGACTATGAGATAGAGAAGATAAAGTCTTAGTCATGTTTCTCAGTGGGTAGAGGATCCCTTTTTACCCTACGACACCATTCCAAAATGTATGACTGATCCATTTGATGCTTGGGAGACTTAGTTGTCGCAAGAATATCTGCTCTTTAGTCCATATCATGGTTACAAAGTAGAGTGACAAATTCTACTTGGTGTTTGAGAGACGTCGTCAACAAAAACATGATTCTAAGCATGCATACTACTTAAATTTGTGCACAATAAAAATAGAGATCTAGTCTTCTAAGACAAAAACGTTGATCATTTAAAAGAAACATTTACATTTGCTTACTCTAATGTATCATTGTAAGCATTGACAAGGTTCATACTATCCTTAAGTCGTATTCCTTGCATCCATCTAGCATCTTTAAAAGGGTAATTTTTAAACTTAATAAGATATCATCAGATAATCTTACCATGGCGTAGTACCTTGTCCTCATGTCGAAGGACAGCTTTGGATTGTAGCACCTCTTCTTGATGTCCAATCTCTGGGGGGGTCTTCAATAATTGGTTCTCTTGGTGGCTCTCCTTTGTAAGGCTTGAGTAGGCTCACATGAAAAGCATTGTGTATGAGCCAATGGTTGGGCAGCTTGAGTTGATAGGCCATCTCATTGATAGGTTTTAAAGTTTGGAAAGGATTATAGTATCTTTTTGCTAATTTAGCATAATACTTTTGATGGCCCGTAAGATTTTTTTCCCATAGTTTGCCTCAATCGAGCCGCCTTGGGAAACTTAATTAAGACCCAATCATTTTCTTTTAATGTTAACGTCCTTCTGTGCTTATTAGCATCAGCTTTTTACCTTTGTTGAGGGATGCTTATAGCCTCCTTAATCTTTTGGAAAGTTTCTTGTAGGTCTCGGCTATACTCATAGGCAGCGAAGATCTTTCCATGTACTTTAAGTAGCAAGGGACTTTTTGGTCTTCCCTCTACGATCTCAAAAGGTGCCTTTCCTGTAGTAGTATGGATAGTGTTATTGTACCCATACTCTACAATGTGTAGGTACTTCTCCCATTGTGAGCGTTGATCTACTTCTATGGCATAGGTCTTTAGTAGATCAAGAATCGTCGTGAGGGCCATGCCAAGGACCGTCGACTGCACCATCTCCAAATGGATACACCACAATTTTAGACATCCCTCAGTACTCCTCCTGCTCTTTGCTGCCAATCAAGGGGGTGATAACATTCCCTTTCTCTTATATGGATCCCTTAGACTTGAAATATCTTTCCTTATTACTTAAAACTTTTCAGTGGAAGTCATCAAACTAACTTTAAACTCATCCTTCCAGGGTCCACTGGTGGGAGTTCTCTAGCTCACCTTGGTTCAAGGTCACTCACACCTTTTTCCTGGTTATGGCCAAACATAGCCATCAAAGCATTCCCCTAAGATGAATGTATTGATTACCTACACAAATTCCTCGTTCCCAGTTTGATCCCCACTCCGTAGATCGGGATACCATTCCCCGTTTTCAACTGGACAACCTAAAAATTGGGTTGAGCATTTCGACCAACAAATTAACCCTCCAAAATCCACCCATCCACTGTACCATTTGATAAATGCACCTTCCCAAGGTAGTACTATGATACTAGAAAACAATATTCCAATCATATCAAACCAATCATACATTTCAAACATTTGAAAGCAGCATGCAAACTGTTGCATACCCCTGCAAATGTGCATTTATTAGGTCGTTTCCACTTTTTTACCTTATAAAATATTTTACTTTCTTTCTTGTATAATATTAGTAAAATTACCTTGTTTTTTTTCAAGCAATCACATATACTCCTCCATGCATATCCCTATCCTCATCCTAGGACTTGGGTATCATGTCTCCTCCGTTGCGTGTAGAGGTGGTGCCTTGACACAATTTCCAATTTTTATCTTATGTGGTAAAGGCTTATCAAAATTATATACTCTAGATTCTTTTTAAATCAATAATCCAAGAAGCAAGAACAAAGGTCCGGCTAATAAGAACAATTGCGGAATAGCCCATTTAGGTTCCTAGCCTTTCCAAGGTTCCTTTTAACCAAATAATCAGAATGAGTTCTTTAATTAAATCACATCCTCCTCCCTTATCTTAATCCCTTCATGGGTCCATTTTCCTTCCTCCTTTCCTTGTCAGCATCAATCCTACCTGGACTAGGCCGATTTCTAGACGCATCAGCGTGTCCCTATCACCCAACTGGTACACGCACTCTCATCCAATCCCATTTGAACGAACCCAAGCTCAAAACATAGACTAACGGTTATTAGTCCTAGCCAAAAATGACCATACCCCATTGTATCCCACATGTAAACACTTGCGTTGGCCTTTTCCAGGCATGTAAGACAAAGTTCACACTTAAATCTTCTATGTTATGCTAGGGCTATACACGTCAAATCTTCTTAGTAAATTTTTAATATTAGTTTAAATATAAATTAAGTTTCTTGAGTTATAATCTCTTAGTTCTTAGTTCATTTTAATCTTTAATCAAAAAAGATCTTAAGAAATGCAACGAGTCTCTTGAGAGTTTAAGGTTTTGTCTAAACGTAGGTAAGTTTCAAGTTAACCCCGACTTTGACAAAGTCCATTTTGGTCCCTTTGCATCATTTTCCATCCATGGGGCATCACCATGGAAGCGATAGGAGTTTTATATTCAAGCAACACAGTCACGACATCCGTGAAGCTATCCCCTTACTCCCCCCTTCGAAATTTCAAAACAAATTGAAAATAGATAAACTTGAAATGAACAATGCATATGCCACTCTACCATGAGTTTTGCTTTCCTAAACAAAAACATTTGGAATGCACCAACTTGCAATCTTGCGACAAATAATCAAAAAACTTTCTTTGAGTGCTTATGGAAGAGTGAAACCCTTCCATGCATGGTAGTGTAAGCGCAAAAAAATGCAAAGTTCCTAAGAATGAAAATACTAGTATAGTGAAAAATGCTCATGCAACAGTGTATGAATGATTAACAAATTCTTATTTAAGAAGGGATTTAGGCATACCTTTGCTACCGTGGAGAGGATTAATTATATACCTAGAAGAGACTTATGGTTTCAGGACTTTCCAATTGATAAGGGGGGCGGGGGGGGGGGGGGGGGGGGCACCTTAATTTGAAGGAAATTCCCACTTCCAAGGAAAAACTCCTTTGATTAAGATAGAGCTACCCTTCAAAACTTAACTATCCTTGAGAGAATTAGTATTAACTTTATTGGTATGACTAAACAATTCTTACACACATGCTCTTTTTCTCTTTGAAAGAAGAAAAATCTTATTTCTTAAATTTAAAGAAAAACTTGTGAACCTTTCATAAGAGCATTCTTTTTAGAGTAAATTATATTGTCACTTTGAATAGAAGGGTTAATTTCAAAAAATTTCAGTACTTAATTTCCCTTGATTATGTGGCAATTATCTCGTGCAACTTAAAATAGAAAGAGACATTTTTGGTGAGGTTTAAGGGTACGCATAGTTATTAATCATCATCTAGCATGCATGCTATTTTAGTATGATCTTCAGTCACCTATGGTTAAAGAGAGTGGTTTCTACTCTCTCTATGCCATATTAGTCTGGTAATCTAGAGAACAAAACTTGAAATATAAGTATGATCTCTAGTCACCTATGGTTAAAGAGAGTGCTTTCTACTCTCTCTATGCTATATTGGCCTGATAATCTAGGGAACTTGAAACAACGGAACTTGAAAAAACATCGGCGTTACTTGTTAGCAACATGGTTAGTTATGATTAGTAATGAACCATAATTAGAGAGAAACAACAAAATAAAGTAGTTATTTCTTCTTCCTAAGCAAAAGACTTGCCTATTGAAAACTGAGAGCTTAAGCATAAATTTATGTAAGCATGAAAGTAATTCACTCTCAAGCAAGTGCAAAAGCATAAAACGAGCAAGAAAACATTACCTTAGTGTATGTATGGTCTACTCTTCTCCTTGCTTTGTATGTAGTCGGCTCTTCACTGCGCTTGAAGACCACCAATTATTTGGCTACTTGGAATGAGAGAATGTTAAGAGGAAAAGGGGAGTTGAGCTATGGAAATCTTGAGAATTAGAAGAAAGGAGGGGAAGAGTGTAGTGTGAAAAACAAGATCAAGGTTTTGACAAACTTGATTAGGGTTTTTTCATGGCTTCTCTTGGAGAGATGTGTGTGTGTGTGTGTGTGTGTAGGAGGTGTGTGTGAAAGAGGTTTGGCTATGGCTTTCTCAAGCTTACTCTCAAGTTTGCACCTTGAGAAAGTGAAGGTGAGAAGAGAAGCCCTCTTTTTATGCACATTTTTTATAATTTCTTTCACTTCTCTCAATAGATTATCTTTCTTATCTTGATAACTTATCTTACTTATCAAAAGCTGGGATGAGTTAAAGCATCATCTCAAGGAGAGATATCTTCCCCTAGACTACTCCACCACTAAGATGAACGAATTTATGTGTTGCAAGCTTGGAAATAGGTCTGTTGAATCTTAATATGAGGAGTTTGTCTGACTTTTACGATATGCTCCTCTTATGCAGAGGAACAAAAGCTAAGTAGCTTCTTCCTTGGGCTTGGAGAAGATTCGGGCTCCGAAGGTAGATTCCCTTAGACTTGCCTCACTCACAGACGCTCTAATCCAGACCAAGTCAAAGCATAAGAGCCTTTTTCAAAGAGGCACTACAACCAATAGGAAACAAGAATTTCATTCCTACCCTAGTCAACCCTAGCAAGCAACCAAAGTACCAGTTATACCATAGCCAGCTCTGCAACCCCAATCACCCTGCACTTTGTTCATGTGAGTGCTCTTTCAGTTACTCAGAGTGGAAGGAAAATTTAGTGCTATGAATGCCTGGAAGATGGTCATAAGAAGGCCCAATCTTCTAAAGGAAATGACCCTAGTAATCAAATCCTCCCTGTTAACCTTGAGAATTCACCCAATCAAGGGGGACACTTCAAAAACCTTAGAGCAAGAGGAAGAAATCCAACCCAATCAAGAACTCCCCCTACCACTAATTTTGTTCTCAAAGGCCAACCATCAATCCACCTAGACGAGCAACATTAAACTTTGTCTCAGTAAAGAGTGAGGTAGATGAAAAAGCCAAACTCTATGTTGCCTTGAATGCTAGTGACTGGAATCAGCAATCTCCCATTCTCGAGGCTAAGGAAGAGTATGAGGAAGGAGCTAGGGAAAATTTTAGACATGAAGGAGCCGAAGCTGCTACATAGAGAATGGTTAGGAGGTTTTTGGTACAGTGGGAGAACTATCTTACTCGGAGGATTAGAAATGCCTTACTTCTTAGTTTTCTCAGCTTTTTGATGAGAACTTTCCTCTTTTTGTGTTCAAAATGAGCCCCACTAGCCGATGTAATTACCATGAAAAGCTCTATCTTACTAAACGTCTTTTTAGTAAGCTAGATACATTTGTATTTCTCTCAAGTGATTCTACAAAATACGAGACATAGGAAGCTAAGAATGAATTTAATTACATTTGTAAAGAGAGATCAGAGAAAGAAGGATTTAAGACAAGAACCAAGATCTTTATAAACGATGAACTTGTTAAGAGATACAACGAAGATGGATTTTTTGGCAAGTTCATAAGCCCATCCATGACATGATCACAAAAGCAAGTATCATAAGAAGGACACATATTTGGCCTTTCAGCCATAGGAAGAATTCGTTGTGAAATTGCTGCACTGATCTCTTGAGTATGAGGTGAGAAGTTAAAGGGTCCTCTAAGAGGTAGACCAAAGTGAGGGTAAAGATATATCTATTGATGAGCAAGAAACTATGCAAGCAAAAAGACTTGCTCGGAGAACCCACGATACATCGACCTCATCATGCAGTAGTATCGAGGACCCAAATCCAATGCTTCAATTACCATAGCCAAGCAGACATTGTTGCGAAAGTGATCCCCACCCCAAAGTATAACTCTTGCTATGTCTCAGAATGTACACCATTTGGTTTGAGCTACTGAAGTTCCCAAGCGAGGGAAAAGCATGCGCTCATATCGATTTACAAAATCCCTCCTGATTGATTCACTTGTTTGTTGCAGATGAGGAATGGCCAAAGATAAGATCAGCTCTTGCCACTGATCCATAAAGTAAGGTAATGAGCAAAGAGACAACAAAAATGGGGAATCCTAAGAAGTTCTTGACAAGGAGGTGGGAAGCAAAACAAAGATGAAGGTAAGAACATTGTAAGAGATAAGGATAGATTGTGCCTTATATAGATGAACCCGCTAGATAAGAACGAATTATCATAACTTAGAAGTTAAAGATGTAACTTGGGATTGAAGATTTACCACCTTCCTTTAATATTTCAAACTAAGGACATGTCTTTCTTTTGGTTGGGGAGTTTTTGGGCCTTCTCCTAGCCGTTATGCAAGGCCAACACATCTAAGCCACTTGTTGAGAAAGTTTTGATAAGTAAGATAAGTTATCAAGATAAGTAAGATAAGCTATCGAGACAAGAGAAAGCATTTAAAAATAATGTGCATAAAAAGAGGGTTTCTCTTCTCATTTTTCACTTCTCGTCTACATTTTCTCAAGGTGCAAACTTGAGAGTAAGCTTCAGAAATCCATAGCCGAACCTCTTTCACACATACCTCCTACACACACACACACACACATCTCTCCAAGAGAAGCCATGGCCAAACCCTAATAGGGTTTGTCAAAAACTTGATCTTCTTCTTCACACTATACTCTCCCTCTCTTTTCTCCTAGTTCTCAAGATTTCCATAGCTTGAATCCCCTTTGCCTCTTATCATTCTCTCATTCCAAGTAGCCAAATTGGTGGTCTTCACGCAAAGTGAAGTGCCGACTACATCCAAAAGCAAGGAAAAGACTAGACCATACTCACACTAAGTTAATGTTTTCTTATTATTTTTATGCTCTTGCACTTACTTGAGAGTGAATTACTTTCATGCTTACATAAATGTATGCTTAAACCCTCATTTTTCCATAAGCAAGTCTTTTGCTTGGGAAGAAGAAATAACTACTTAATTTGGTCGTTTCTTTCTAATTATGGTTCTTTACTAATCATAACTAACCATGTTGCTAACAACTAACCCTGATGTTATTGCAAGTTCTATTGTTTCAAGTTCTCTAAATTACCAGACAAATATGGCATAGAGAGAGTAAAAATAACTCTCTTTAATCATAGATGACTGGAGATCATACTTATATTTCAAGTTCCATTTTCTAGATTACCAGACGAATATGGCATAGAGAGAGTAGAAAGCACTCTCTTTAACCATAGGTGAATGGAGATCATACATATATTTCAAGTTCCATTCTCTAGATTACCAGACTAATATGGCATAAAGAGAGCAGAAAGCATTCTCTTTAACCATAGGTGATTGGAGATCATACTTATATTTCAACTTCCATTCTCTAGATTACTAGACTAATATGTCATAGAGAGAGTAGGAAGAACTCTCTTTAACCATAGGTGACTGGAGATCATACTTATATTTCAAGTTCCGCTCTCCAGATTACCAGACTAATATGGCATAGAGAGAGTAGAAAGCACTCTCTTTAACCATAGGTGATTGGAGGTCATACTTATAGTTCAAGTTCCGTTCTCTAGATTACCAAACTAATATGGCATAGAGAGAGTAGAAAGCACTCTCTTTAACCATAGGTGACTAGAGATTATACTTATATTTCAAGTTCCATCCTCTGAACTACTAGACAAATGTGGCATTGAGAGAGTAGAAAGCACTCTCTTTAACCATAGGTGAATGGAGATCATACTAAAAAAGGATGCATGTTGATGATGATTAATATCTATGTGTACCCTTCAACTCCACCAAAAATGTCTTTTTCTATTTTTAAGATGCACGCGATAATTGCCATATAATCAAGGGCAATTGAGTATTGGAAATTTTTGAAATTAACCATTCTATTCAAAGTGGCAATATAATTTACTCTATATAGAATGCTCTTATGAAAGGTTCACATGTTTTTTTTAAAATCTAAGAAATAGGATTTTTCTTCTTTCAAAGAGAAAAAGAGCATGTGTGTAAGATTTGTTTAGTAATACCAATGAAGTTAATACTAATTTTCTCAAGGAGAGTTAAGTTTTGAAGGATAGCTCTTTCTTAATCAAAGGAGTTTTCCTTGGAAGTGAGAATTTCCTTCCAATTAAGGTATCATCCCCCTCTTATCAATTGGAAAGTCTCGAAACCATAAGCCTCTTTTAGCTACATAATTAATCCTCTCCACGGTAGCAAAGGTATGCCTAAATCCCTTCTTAAAAAAGAATTTGTTAATCATTCATATACTATATCCTCCTGGTATAACGCTTACCCTGTAATAGGGTAGCACATCATAGCCATCCTTATCACAAAATTTTGTCGTTGGGCTATCTGTAATGGTACAGACATCCAATGTTGCTAGTATGTGTTCTTATTCCAGAGGTTCCCGGGCATCTTCAAGAAAAGGTTCCGGAATATAATCCTTGTCCTCAATAGCTCTTTCTAAGACGCATTCCTCTCTATTTAAGCTCCAACAATGTAAATCTCCGCACATCCATAACTCTTTTTGTTTCCCTAACCATGGTGGGAGCTTAGACCCTGCTAATGTAGCTGAATCAAACTCTTCCACTGGTGTCTAGTTCACATCTTTGTAACTATGGTCTTTCAAGTGAATTTTGGTTGTAGTCTCGCCATGTCTGAGGTATATGTGGTCGTAACCCCAATCCTGGACCATCTTTAATTGTCTCATGAATGGTCCTCCCAAGATGATTTCGTAATTGTTCTTTTTGTCGAAATCAACTATTGCAAATGTATGCTCATACTCGATTCTGCACGAAGTGACAATTACTTTTTCCAAGAGTCCTAAAGGCTTTTCCATGAACCCATTTGCCAATTGCAATTTCATTCTGGTAGCTCTCAAAGCCGGTTTTTTCCATTTTTTCCAGATTTCCTTGGTGGCGATAGCAACTCCTGCTCCACTGTCAAGAATAGCTTTGGAAACTACTCCTTGGAATTCTACTGGTAGCGTAGTGGTTCCATCTTCTCCCTCACAATACTCTCCAACCTTGTTTAAAGGTACTGGCCTAGTGTTTAGTTGAGGCCTGTCTAATTCTCTAATCCCTTCTTGAAGCTTCAAGGTGGGTTCTTTCACTCCAAATTTTTCTAAGCATTTGCCTACGGTGAAGTGCAACGTGTTGCCCCCGACGAGAGCTACGCACCAATACCTACATTACACGCGTACGGTCTGGTTTTGCGAGCTCGATTGTTGACCGCTGGGTCAACAACACAACATAACTCAAGTTTTGTACCAAAGTCTTATCTTTTGCGAGTTATGAAATGCTGCGGACTATGGCTATAAACGTCATTTGTAATGAGTAGTTATTCTAGTTTCAGAATCCGGGGTGCAATGGCACTTCCAGATTGTAAATGCAAAGCCATTTGACCCTTTTAACCCCATTTTTGGTTAGTATATAAGGTACCTAGGTCATTTTGTAAAGGGAGGGGGGGAACTTTAATCATAATCAAAAACTTTAGCTCTGCCGTCTACTATGTGTGAGAGAGAAAGAGAGTGAGCGTGAGTTTTATCCTCTCGCTACGCCCGGCTCGCTCAACACATTGGAGATCCGACTGCACCATTGTTGTAAGCTCGAGGAGAGCTACGCGACAACGCCAAGCATTCCACGCGAGACGAAGCGCATAGGCCGACGCATCTACGAGCTATTTGTGGTCGTAAGTGTATCAAACGATGTCTGTTTTCTACGTGCTAGTAGTCCATAAAATCGTGGAGACATAAGCTACGCATAGGTACTCATAAATTTTAATTTCGGGCACTTTCAAAATTCTGCTCTGTCATCCTACGCGTTTTCCGTAGACGGGTTTAGATTGAGGGTTTTGAGTGTATAAGTGTAGGGACAGGTGTATCCTAGTGAGGGGATGGTGTTCCTTAAGTTTCGTACGAATCTGGCATGATTAGGTGAGTTAACTGCGGGATGTGAGTATGTGGCTAGGTGGTGTAGTTGAGAGCACTGAGGTTCTTGATTGTGGTTTAGTTGGCCTCCCAGAGTGTTGTATGTGTAGGATGGTCTCAGCCTGACAAGCTAAAGAGATTTCCTCCGTGTGCCTATCGTGTCATCTGTGTCCTCGATTGACATAATGTTGATCTAGGTAGTGTTTGCATGCACTTCATGGGTGTGTGAGTCTCTTTCGCAACGTTGGCGCCGTTGCCTGGGACACAAGGACCTAAGTAGGTTTCCTACTAACACTCGTGTGATGGTTGTTTGATTTAGTTTTGGCTAAAGAAAGCGTTTTTCTTAAGTGGATCCGGAAGAGGATATTCCACGATCAAGTGGATAGCCAGGAAGCGTGTGTCTTGCCGAGGGTCTGCGACTAGATAGGTTTAGTTAGGATATGTGGATTAGAGTAGTTGTTGGTGGTTGAGTGATTTGTGAGGTGATAAAAGCGTTTACTAGTCCGTGTGTGGAAGTGAAGCGTTTTTCTACTCATAGATGCAAAACCCCATATGATTTGTAGGAGTAGCTTTATGTAAGTGATCCGATTCTGATCTAGAGCTATTCAGCACTGAATTATTTGCTAAAGTGCTGATTGCATTTGAAATCACGGAAAAGTGTGCTTTTGAGGGTGAAAATGCATTGAACAAGATTTTGTGGATATTTTTGTATGATTGACTGATGTTGTGCATATAAAAGAGCATTTGCAAGGGTTCTGTGAAAAAAACTTGCAATTCTGTAAACATAGACATCCTACGCGTAGGATGTTTCAAGGGGGTTCTGGAGACCAAATTTGAAAATTCTGACTGCACCAGTGTGTTCAGAAGGGGGGGTTTACCCTAAATATACATTGAAACTAGAGTTTTGACCAACTCTTGACACCCAAAAGACTAAAGACGGAGTGTCAAAAACGCGAAAACAAGAAACTTAAGATTCTGAGCACAATTTTGCATAAAAACTGGTAGGAATGCTTGAAAAGTAGTGCTCAAGACTTGGGGATGCCTGTGGATGAATTCTGCCAAAAATTTCATCAATAGACATCCTACGCGTAGGATGTCTAGAGTGTGACTCTGGAAGCAAAAATCAAGTTTTGACATTATACCCATATTCTGCATGTTGTGTTGGACACACACACCAAAGCTCATGTCATTTGGACATATAGACTGAGAGTTAAGGGGATGTTACTCTTTCCGAGAAATATTTTCCCAAAAGTGGTGATTCTGAGCAATTTTGACATCCAAAATTTGATGTGATCACATATTCTTGTTCTATGCATCAAGAAGCACCTTGGGTAGAAACAGAAGTCCATTATGAGAAAAAAGACATCCTACGCGTAGGATGTCTACAGGGTGATCTGGTGAAAATTTTGAAATTCTGAGTTGACCAGTGTGTTCAAAAGGTAGGTTTTAACCTATTTTCACCTGGAAAGGGGAACTTGACCATATCTTGACAGGATAAGACCAAAAGACGAAAATTGCTAGACCAAACCATAGAGTGACTTCATGTGCATGTTATACATGATGTTTTGAGTGCATGTGAGAGTTTTCAGCTCATTTGGGTGAGAAAATTGGGTTTTAAGTAGACTTTAGCATTTTTTTTAAAAGAAAAAAAGGCTAGAACAGCTAGTTTTGGGGTCTTTTGACATCCAAATTGAAATCTAAGCAATAGCATTGGGTTGCTGACATCAAGGGGAAGCTGTGGCTTAAGTTTGGAGCAATTCTAAGCACTTAGAAATCCTACGCGTAGGATGTCTTCACCATGATTTAGCACTCCAAATCAACCTCTGAGCATACCACAGTGATCACCACCTTAAGGAGAGTCTGTGGTTCAAATTTGGGGCAATTCTGAGCAATTAGACATCCTACACGTAGGATGTCTAAGGCATGATTTAGAGGCCAAATTCAAACTGTCGACATAGCATGGTGTTGTGTAGCCTTAGGCAAGCCTCCTAGTCAATTTTGGTCCAATTTGGAGTTGATTTGACTAATGAATTCATCAGAACGGACATCACGCTTTTGGAACAGATTCTTGATCATTTGACCAACCTATAGGTGTCAAAATCAAAAAGTAAAAATAGCTGTGAGTTTAGCACATCAAGGGGAAGCTATAGTGCAAGTTTGAGCTGAAACAGAGCAAAAAGACATCCTACGCGTAGGATGTCTCCTGGGTCATAAAGTGGTCAAAATTCTACTGTAGCCATAAAGGGAGGTTCTAAGTGTCTCAAGTATTCCAGAACTTTTTTCAAAAGTGAATTTGGACCTTGTTTGGCCTATTTACCAAGCAAAGACAAGAATTGTCAGACATCCTACTCTTGGAGTGCACTAGAAGCTCTTGCAGCCTAAATCTTAGCCTATTGGCATCCAAATTCAATTTTGAGTATACCATTGGGTTGCTGAGCACTAGGAGCATCTTGGGATCAAGTTTGGACAAAATCTAAGCAGTTAGACATCCTACGTGTAGGATGTCTCCAACTTGATTTATGACAAATCTAGGTCAAATCTTGCTTATAGCCAAGAGGAAATGCTAAAAGAATCTCCTCAACCAGAGACAGATTGTCACAAAAGTCGTGACAACCACTTGGTCAAACAATGTCCTCATACGGAGATCACTGAAGTAAATGACTATTGTCTTGCGTGTGGTATCACTCACTTGATCCCCGATTGCCCGAAAAACCCAAACCAAATCAGGAAAATCACGAAAAATATATTAGGGATTGTTCAGCTACCTAGTAGCTCAGAAAATGAAAATGCCGTACCAGTTCAAGTGGTTACGAGAGCACAAGCTCAAAAGAAAGCTGATGAGAATCCAGAGACAAAGAACACGGAAAGTGACACGAGTCCAAAGACAGATGATGGACCAAAGACAGACACACCTAGTCAGAAAACCAAGAGCAAACAAAATAGTTGGAAAGCTAAAAAGACTAGGATGAAAGCACGCAGGGAACGAGAGCAAAAATCCCTAGCTGAGAAGCTTACTGAAGCTGAGGAGAAGATAAAACAACATGAGGAAAAGGAGGCACCTTCTCTTACACAGATGGTTAAACCTCTAGAAGAACCATCCACGGATGAGAAACCAAAAAGTGCTAGTTCAGGAGGATCTGTGTTGGCAGAGAAGGTTAATGAGACATTAGATGCCCTCTTGAAAGCCTATGATGTGAGGCTCAAAAACAACCAAACCCAAGAACACAGGTGGATGACATATCCCTATGCAGAACTAGAAAAGCAAAGGTTTGAAATGTGCCAGAAAATGATTCAAACAGCCCAAGCTTTACTAGAACCACCAGTTGCAAAACCTGAGGATGTGATCCGTGTCCGGCCTACACAAGTAAATCCCACCAAACCAGGAACTAAAAGAGCCAGATTCTAGTCATGAGCACAGACCAAACCTCAAAGACCCAGCATTAGAACCAAGGATATTACTGAATACCATGGATAACTCTTCCGAGGGATTTCACCAAGCTATACCTGAGGATTGTAAAGAGATAGATGGTCTTGACGAATTGTGGAAACAAGTCAGAGAGGCCAATGAAGCCGATGACCTAAGAAGACTAGTAGACAAGAGTGGTGATGAACGAGGAGTGTTTCTACCACCAATAGAGGAATTTGAGACTGGATCTCAAATGAATCTAGACGTGCAATCATATTGGGGCGACAAAGGATCTGTACAATCTATGGATAGTCAACCCCATTCGCTAAGAACACTACCGTCCTACATGGGAGAGTACGAGACCAAGTCAGATGTGGTTGTAGTCCCATCACAGAGACTGTCTCCCAACAAGGCCATCGATTCAAAGGGGCTAGTACATATTCTATCTATCCCAGTCACCTGTACAATAATGTTAGCCCAATTGCTCAGAATAAGACCAAACATGTGGGCTAATGTGGGTAAATGTCTAGAGAAATTTGGTGTAAAAACCCCAATGACTCAAATCGAGGAAGGCATCAAAGAGCTTGAAATGCCTCAACTAAATACTAGGCCAGTGCCATTAAACAAGGTAGGCGAGTATTACGAGGGAGAAGATGGAAACACCACCCTTCCTGTGGAATTCAATGGTGTAAAAACCATGGCAATCCTTGACAGTGGAGCTCGTGTGGCCATTGCAACCAAAGAGGTTTGGAAAAAATGGCAAAAACCTACCTTGATATCCACACGAATGACCCTGCAGCTTGCAGACGGACACAAGGAAAAGCCCCTAGGATTGCTAGAAAAAGTACTTGTTACTTCTTGTGGCATTGAATATGAACACACTTTTGTTTTTGCTGACTTTGGCAAGAAGAAATCCTATGACATCATTCTGGGAAGACCATTCATGTGACAATTGAAAATGGTCCAAGATTGGGGTTATGACCATATATACTTGAGACATATGGAAACCATAACAAAGATAAACTTGAGGGACCATAGCTATAGGGATGTGACGAGAACAGCGGTCGAGGAGTTTGATTCCGCCACAGTAGCAGGATCAGAACTTCCAACTTGGTTAGGTAAGCCTAAAGAACTGTGTATGTGTGGAGCTTCACAATGTGGTAGCTTGAAACGTGAGGAATGTATCCTAGAGCCGGTTATAGAGTATAGGGACTATATCCCATAACCATTTCCTGAAGAAGAGTTAGAGACTTTTGGATGGGAACACATCTTGGCTACTCTGGACGTGTGCACCGTGGAGGATGCTCCCACCACAAAGTTTTGTGATGAAAATGGCTATGATGTCGTTCCTTATTTTGCAGTGAGTATAATCCAGGAAAACGAAGAGATCCAGACATCAACAAGCTCTCAAAATAAGGAGCAAACAAAGAAATGTGGAGAATCAAAATATGAAGAAGACGACGAGTTCTATGACTCTGTAGAACACTTCGAGCTTCAAGAAGATCAACGACCCGGGAATCAATGTCATCGCTACACGAGTAAAGTGCATCAAAAGTGGATTCCAAAGTCCTCGGTGAAGACACAGCCACCACAAGCATCCTCATACATGGCTCCTAAAAGACTCATCTAGGAGGAATACAATCAGAGCAACGAGCTAACAATGCTCTAATCAATGGGCTAGAAAAGTCGTCCAAGAAACTACCACCCACGAGCAAACAGACAGTAACTTTCCACTACCAACCAAAAAATCAAGGGAAAGTACAAGAAGTCAACCTTGCTGAGGATAGTAGCGATAGTGATGAATCTTATGACATCCCCTATCATCAACTCAGGCCATCACTATCACCAACCCCTTCAGCAACAACAACCATGACAAGTCAAAAGAACAGGACAACAAGTCAAAGCCAAAAAGCTCGACAAATGTGGATACCAAAATCCAGATCAGCCAAAAACAGATATGGATCAAGAAGACAAAGATCTCTAATGACAAATCACAAGATCCAACACCAAAACAAAAACAAGGAAAGCGTGCACGAACGGACAAGAATATCACAAAGTCGCAAGCTTTCACAACTCAGGTTTGGGCTCCAAAGAAGTTGATTCAAGCACAAAAAAGTCAGGAATTCATTTGGATTCCAAAACAACCACAGTATCAACTTTCAAAGCCTAAATCCCGTCCCCAACCAAGCGTACAAGGGCTGAAGCAAAGACCACTGTCGACTCACACAACAAAAAGGTGGATCCCAAAGAAGTCTCTTCAAACAAAAATGAAGCACGGGCAAGTATGGGTTCCCAAACGAGCGTCACCAACAAAACAGTCAATAATCGCAAAGAAATGGGTTGCAAATAAGAACAACAAAACTGTTTTCAGTGCATCGCCGCTTGAATTCTTACAATTCTTCCTACGATTATAGTACAATTAGAAGAGAGCAAGTCGCTTCAATCGAGCAACGATACGGAGCTTCAAAGACCATTACATTTCTTAGAATAGGAAGCCTCACCAACAAATTCCAATAAGCAAATTTCTTATACCCACATCTTGCACAGCATAAATCTTTTCCATGCATTGACTGTGTATGCATAATAGGGCTACATTACAAGGCTTGCATAGGCACAACTTTTAATTTCCCAAGCACAACACATACCCTTTGTGATACCCTGTCGTAAAGGATGACTCCAAATAGGAAGGGGGGAGGCATTCTGAATGCGGACCTAACATTATGACTATTAGAGGGCAATGTTTTGTGAGATGTATTGAATTTTTGTGTTTTATTGTGATAATTTTTTGATGAAATTTAGAGTATATGCCCTCATAGTAGTGTTACAGAGGAGTATGGGGACAAAATCCATATATGAGCCCCTAGGGACATGTGTATAGTGTACATAGCATTTAGATTTCTATTTGAATGATTTTTCTTTTGTTGAGTTGTTTTAAGATTTTCTTTGTTTATTATTAAGAAAAAATAAAAAAATTCATAATCCACATGAAGAAAAGACTGACGAGAGGCCTGAGCACTACAAAGAGAAGAAGGTACAGGAAAACGATGAAACTTCACGAAGTATGTCTCAGCAGCCACTACAACAGCCGAAGAACTTTTCACAAAGCAGTGTCAACATGCAACCGACAAGTCATACAAGTCAGAATCGAGTAGCTAAGCCACAAAATGAGTGAGGTGTTAGTCCCAAAGCTTCAAGTAATATTCTCTGTGGTCTAAGCGTCTTAGCTATTCTAGGTACTGCTCAAGCTGGAAGAGTTGAGCATATTTACGTTGTGTTTCTCATGCTAGTATAGGTGAGCAAAAGAGTCGAAGTCTAAGTACTTAAGTCTGGTGAAGTGAAGGAGAAGGTCCAAAAGACACTCACGTACTGAGCACAGTGAGATACGAGTGGAGAAACTTCTACATCGACAACCTTTCTTGGAAATGTGGAAGCTATTGAGACATTTTTTGATGTCACATGTGCTACATTTATTCCTCGAAACACCCATCATCTCCTTCTTTCACATTGCGTGCTTTTGGTGACAAATTTCTCATATGCATATAGAGTGTCCCATAATTGGCACTTGCATCAGGCACTCTTTCCGTGTTTCACCCAAGCACTCACCTTTCATGAACATGTACTTCACGTTCAACTGCTCAACTCCAATAAGAGCGTATACCAAAGGCATTTTTTTTCCCACCCGGTTTTTTTCCCTTTGGTCATCCAAGTTTTAGACCCTAATCTAAAGACACCTATCACCATCCTCTTGTACATATTCCTTCTACATCAACAATAAGGAAATTCTACTCAAATCAATTGACAAATGAATTAGAGCACCAATTTCAGATCATAGCATACTTCTCCTCGATGGCGAGTCGAAGAATGGCCTACAATAACAAAGCTGCAGACAACACTAACAACATGATTGCACAGGAACAAAGAAGTCCCCAATGAAGAAGAGCAGACATAAAAGTAATCAGAGGATCTCAAAAGATGAATGGTTATGATGATAGATGTCCGCTCTAATGGATCATAGTTCTTGTTGTGGTTCGACAAAGTTACAAGCAGTGCAATGAATGAAGACAAAAAGACAGCAAAGACCACATCGCCATCGACAATCAGGTAATGTCGAGGACAACATGAACGCGGAAGGGGGGAGTGTTGACTGCTGGGTCAACAACACAACATAACTCAAGTTTCGTACCAAAGTCTTATCTTTTGCAAGTTATGAAATGCTACGGATTATGGCTATAAACGTCATTTGTAATGAGTAGTTATTCTAGTTTCAGAAGTCGGGGTGCAATGGCACTTCTAGATTGTAAAGACAAATCCATTTGACCCTTTCAACCCCATTTTTGGTTAAACCTAAGGTAGCCTTAGTATATAAGGTACCTAGGTCATTTTGTAAAGGGGGGGGAACTTTAATCATAATCAAAAACTTTAGCGCTTCCGTCTACTGTGTGTGAGAGAGAAAGAGAGTGAGCGTTAGCTTTATCCTCTTGCTACGCCCGGCTCGCTCAACACATTGGAGATCCAACTGCACCATTGTTGTAGGCTCGAGGAGAGCTACGCGACAACGCCAAGCATTCCACGCGAGACGAAGCGCACACGCCGACGCATCTACGAGCTATTTGTGGTCGTAAGTGTATCAAACGATGTCTGTTTTCTGCGTGCTAGTAGTCTATAAAATCTCAGCGACATAAGCTACGCATAGGTACTCATAAATTTCAGTTTCGGAAACTTTCAAAATTTTGCTCTGTCATCCTACGCGTTTTCCGCAGACGGGTTTAGATTGAGGGTTTTGAGTGTAGAAGTGTAGGGACAGGTGTATCCTAGTGACGGGATGGTGTTCATTAAGTTTCGTACGAATGTGAAATGATTAGGTGAGTTACCTTCGGTATGTGAGTATGTGGCTAGGTGGTGTAGTTGAGAGCAGTGAGGTTCTTGATTGTGGTTTAGTTGACCTTCCAGAGTGTTGTATGTGTAGGATTTTCTCAGCCTGACAAGATAAAGAGATTTCCTCCGTGTGCCTATCGTGTCATTTGTGTCCTCGATTGACATTATGTTGATCTAGGTAGTGTTTGCATGCACTTCATGGGTGTGTGAGTCGCTTTCGCAACATCGACCCACGAGCTTCATCTGGTGATTTGGTGAGCATACGTTGTCTGTTTTCGCATTTCAACATATCCATGGGTTTGCATTGAGTAGAGCTACACATTAGGCACTTTAGTTTATGGAAACGACGACCTCCAAATTTCGACCATACTTCCTATGTGATTTTGCATCGGGTGTTTAGGGTTGGGGTGTTGGTTCATAGACCTTACGGAGAGAGACCCTTTGGTGTTAGTAGGGTCTCCTTCAAGTTCTGTGGCATTTCGAGATTGTTTGATGGGTATTCAGCTCTAGAAAGCATTGTAGGAAGTTTCCTCTTATGCATTCCTGAAGGCTATAGCTTAGACATTGGGTAGAGACCTCTGTAGGAATTAATTAGGAGTCGGTCGAGTGTAGATTGACACCCTATGCTTGCTTCCACGTCCCTGCGGGTCGATCTTCGTCCTTAGCTGACAAATCTTGTTAGGTGAGTTCTCGCTGTGCTAACGTCCGTCGCGGCGTATCCGTCCAACATTGGCGCCGCTGCCGGAGAGGAAAACCCTAGGTAGGTGACCGGACTAGTCCTTGAGGATAGGGATTCTTTGGCTTGCCAAGAGTCTCGTTTTACATTTAGATAGGATCAGAGGGTGGTGGACTCTCTAGGTCTTAGAGGGAGTCTAGGGAGCGTGTGTCTGGCCTAGATCCTTCGACTTAGGTAGACTTAGGTAGTTTTTAGTTGAGTTGTGGTGTAGAGAGTAGGAGTTGGAGTGGTAGAAGCAGTGAGAGGAGAGCTTGAGAGTCCAGAGAGGCCAGGAAGCAACCAAAACACCATTATCACCATTTCACATGATGAGTAGGAGTAGAGTAAGTAGGACATCATGATTGAGGATCTAGAGCACTTCATACATGTACACTTTCTTGTTAGATTCATCACAAGGGTGTAAAAGACGCAAAAGTGTGTTTGAAAGCTGAAGTGAAGTCCAAAAGTTGCTGTGAGTGTTTCTGATAGAGCTGCAGAGCATCAGGAGACATCCTATGCGTAGGATGTCTATAGGCTTATCTGGTGGATTTGGAATTTTGAGTTGACCAGTGTGTTTAGAAGGTAGGTTTTACCCTATTTTCAGTTGGAAAGACCATATCTTGATAGGATAAGGCCAGATAGACAGAAATTGCCAGACATCCTACCCAAATTTTGCCAAGGCATTATTTTAAGACCAAAATCGTAGGATGGCTGCATGAGCATGATCCGCATGATATAGTGAGTGACTAAGAAAGGTTTCATCTCATTTGGGTGAGAAAATTGGGTTCTAAGCAGACTTAGCACTTTTGACTAAAAAAGGATAGAATAGCTAAAATTGGGGACTTCTGAAATCGAAACCAAAATCTAAGCATACCACTGGGTTGCTGACATCAAGGGGAAGTTGTGGGTCAAGTCTGGGGTCAAACAGGCCAAAATGACATCCTACGCGTAGGATGTGTTTTGGGTGATTTAGCACTCCAAACCCATATTTGAGCATACCAAAGTAATTAGCACCTCAAGAGGAGTCTATGCTTTGCATTTGAAGCCATTTTGAGCAAAAAGACATGCTACGCGTAGAATATCTAAAGCAAGAAATTGAAGCCAGAAACTGGCGTAGGCCTAGCAGGGTGTTGTATAGCCTGAGGCAAGCCTCCTAGTCAAATTTTGGTCCAAATTGGGGTTGATTTGACTGGTCCGACCAACATCAAGCTACTGGAACAGAATTCTGATCCATTGACCAGCTTATAGGTGTCCAAATCAGAAAGTAAAAATAGCTGTGGACTCAGCACATCGAGGGGAATCCATAGTGCAAAAGTCCAGGCAAAATAGAGTAGGAGACATCCTACGCATAGGATGTCTACTGGGGCTTAGGAAAGAGAAAATTTGACTGAGGTTATACAATAATGTCCCATTTGACTTGAGGATTCCAGAACTTCTTTCATAAGTGAATTTGGACCTTGTTTGACCTTTTGACAGAGCAAAAACAGAATTAAGACTTTTCACGTAAATTGACTGACATCCAAGGGAAGTACAATTCCAGATTAGCAGACCTAATCAAGAACATCAAAAATGTATAAAAATACAGTAGTGGTTGGAGTTAACTCTCCAGTTATACCAATCATTACTAAGATCACCTCTAGCAGTTAAATGCTTTGATTTGATTGCCGAAATTAAACGCTTATGTACAAGTATATTCAGCAGCAAAGCAAGAAGTTGTGCAGAGACTGATCCTTTGCCAGGTGAGCGGTTGGATTTGTGTTAAGTTGCATTGCTAAGTTTGATGAATTTAAGATTAGGAAGACACATTTTTAGAGACCAAAAGGTGGCAGGTGATCAAGGTAGCTTAATGTCCATCGAGGAGAGTGTAACTCAAGCAAGGCTAGATCCACTAGCACCGATTATTGAGGAGGGTAGTGATACTGACACTTCATCAGATAATTCCTTCTTCATGATGGGTAGTCAACAGCCAAGAGGTTTCACCTATGATGGACCAATGACAGGAGGAAGCACCTCCCTAAATCATTTGAACGATTCCAAGCTCACTTGGAATCTTCTTAGAAGGAACAAACTCGAGGGGAGCCCTAGTTTATTCTGACTATCGAGGACGTAAGTGTATTTGTATTGAAGAAAGTCCGGCTCAGAGATTGGAAGTAATTCGAGTCTATGATGATGGGGATAGATTCTGAGACGAAAAGGGGAAACACTATCTGATAGTTATTAACCCTTAGGATTACAATAGATATGGAGATAACGTGGCAAAAGGAAAAATGGTTTCAGAAACTCAAGAACCGCCACCAAACATTGATCGACCTGGAGCGCTTTTTATGTATGATAAGAAAACAACCAGGGTCTCAATCTATAATGAGAATGTGGGAATTTACAAGCATGAAAGCGAGGGAATAGTCTCTTACTTTCGTTGGAAAGAACCCTATCCAAACGAATTAAGCAAAGACAAAGTTCTTTACTTATTCTCTTATGAAATTGCTATGGGGAAGGATATCGTTTTTGTTGATAGATACGGGCAAGAATACAAACGTATTCTCCTAGAGGAGGTAGAAAAGGCAACAGTTCCAGGAGCATCAACATATGCCCCCGAAGAAGTGCCAAGAGCCACCTACACCCCTAGCAAGTCAACAAATCTATTTTCAGAAGAGTATGATGCGACTTCGCATTCTACCCGACACAGACATTCAACAACCAAAACCAACCAGCAACCCAACCATCATTGCAGGCATGGCTTTGACAAAGTGCAACATTAGAACAAGACCAAAACCAAGATGGTTATCAAGCTGCACGAGGGCTAAGGGATTTACAAGAACCACCACTCTATTCACTGTATCATGGCAAGAGTAAGCCAAAAACTCAAGGGTCAATAGAGCCTGGAAGACCACCCATAGAACGAGTTCGAAGAGATGAACCATCTCTTGCAAGAACCGTCAGAAATTACAGCTTAGGAGCACCATTGGGAGAGGAACCCACCTTCTACCGAAGGCCAGAGGAGGTATATAGATTGGGACGAGGAGATCCAATGATGAGATTTGTAGACCATCGTAGAATTATACCTTCTCAAGTGCAAAAATGGGTAAACAAGAAATACACGGGAAAAAGAGATCCTAGAGATCATGTAGCAGCCTTTGTACGTGTAATTAGAGCTGATGAGGTCTCACAAATCCATAATTTCAAACAAAAAGACGGGGAATCTGTGCAAAAGGCAGCCCTACGACTAAAAAGATATGTTAAGTTCTGCCTTGTGAAAGAACTGCCAACTCAGTCCAGACTTATGCTTATATTTATTCAAGGACTAAGAAATGCAGATCTCCAAAAGGACTTACATATGAAGAGGAGCACGACGTTAAATGAGTTAACTAAGGGGAGGCTCTTTACCTTGTGGACAATTGTGCGGTCTACAAAGAGGGTGAATTCAAGGATCTTGATGACGATTCATCCTCACAACAAAGTGGAAGCAAGTCCACTAAGACTGCACTGAAAGGAGAAGTAGCTGTAAGCCAGGAGCAGCCTGTAGAGGAAGTGCTAAAAAAGATTAACTTGTACGCCAAACCCAGGCTAAACAACCCAAGTGGTGTGCTATTGAACAAAAATGGACAAACCATGGGATGGAGGAATTCTATTATAACAAGGGATATGTGAGAGAACAACCGTATGCTCCCCAAGCTCAGGTAGCATCTCCTCAAATTCCACCGATGCCTAGGTATTAAGCAAGCAACCTACCAGGACCTATGAGACCACAACCAGTGTTGAGGCAACAACCACCCCTACCATGATTACGACTAGTCGGCATAAGATACACACCAATAGTATCCGAATCAAAAGAGAAGGCCTTGGTGCCTATGGAAGCATATTATGAAGATCCCAATGGATATGTTGCAAATATTGTCTATTATCCACCGGAAGAACCATCAACACCAGAACCATGGAGCATGATAGGAAATACAGGACCACCAACCGCTGCACAGGTAGCAGGAGAAGGAAGATATAGCTTGGATGAACAAAAATTGTTGTTCATAGCCAACAGAGGCATGGGAGGGTAGAGACATGCATACCCACAAAGAGGATCTCAAGGAGCACCCCAAAAACCTAAAGGACCCTGCTACAAGTGTGGTGGAGACCATTGGCTAAGAGATTGTCCTCATGATGAAATCATTAGAGTCAACGCATATTGCACCGAGTGTGGAGTTACTCATTTGGTTCCTGATTGCCCTAAGAACCTGAGCAAAGGAGAAAAAACTACCTTGAACATGCTATAAGCGGTGCCTTCCAATGGAGGGTGAGAAAACGAGACAATAATACCTATTCAGGCAGTGACACAAGCCCAAGCTCAAAGAATGACAAATGAACCCATAATTGAAGAGCCAAAAACCGATGCCCCAAGTTCAGAAGTGAAAGGTCATAGAAGCACTTGGAAAGCTAGAAAGGTGCGTATGAAAGCCAGGAGAGAACGAGAGCAAACGGCTCTATCCAAGGATTTAAAACACACAAAGGATAGATTAGAGCGGTTAAAGGATCTAGCTAGTCTAAGCTCACACACTGCGGCACCCAAGGAAATAGCAGAACCCAAAAGTGCAGGGTCAGGAGGATCTCTGTTGGCAGAAAAGTTAAATGAGCAGTTAGATGCACTTCTAAAAGCTTACAAAGCCAAACTCAAAAGAACCAAACCCAAGAGCAAAGATGGATGACTTAGCCATATGCTGAAATAGAAAAACAGAGGTTGGAAATGTGTAGAAAGATGATTGAAACCGCTCAATCCTTGATAGAAGACCCGCTTGGTAAACCTACAAGTTGGCATGAAGTACCAGCTCCAACCCCTATCAAACCAACTTTAGAGAAACAAGTAGAAACAAAGGAAAGACTCACGAATGCCTTTGAGTCTAGGGGAGAGCCTATCATAGTGCCAAATACAACGGATGAGACAAGTGACGGGTTCCAGCCTAAAACATTGGTAGAAATGGGTAAGGATTGTAACGGTCTAGATGACCTGTGGAAGCAAATCAGTGATGCCAATGAAGCTAACAGGGTGAGTTACCACATGAATAGCACGAGAAAAGAGAAAAATGAGATCTTACCTCCTATTGAAGAATTCAAGGCAAGATCACAAATGAACTTTGATGTACATTCACAAGGGGGAGACGAGGGATCAATTATTTTGGGGCACAGCCAACCAAACTCTCTAAAAACTCTACCCTCTTATCTAGGAGAGTATGAATCCAAGTCTGAGGTGAGAGAAATCCCATCTCAAAGACTGTCTTCTAACAGAGTGATGGATTCACAAGGGTTGATTGAGTTATTGTCCACTCCTGTGGCATGCACAATCACATTATCCGAACTCCTAAGGCTACGACCAAACATGTGGATCACCGTAGGCAAATGCTTAGAAAAATTTGGAGTGAAAGAACCCACCTTGAAGCTTCAGGAAGGGATTAGAGAATTAGACAGGCCTCAACTAAACACTAGGCCAGTACCTTTAAACAAGGTTGGAGAGTATTGTGAGGGAGAAGATGGAACCACTACGCTACAGTAGAATTCCAAGGAGTAGTTTCCAAAGCTATTCTTGACAGTGGAGCAGGAGTTGCTATCGCCACCAAGGAAATCTGGAAAAAATGGAAAAAACCGGCTTTGAGAGCTACCAGAATGAAATTTCAATTGGCAAATGGGCTCATGGAAAAGCCTTTAGGACTCTTGGAAAAAGTAATTGTCACTTCGTGCGGAATCGAGTATGAGCATACATTTGCAATAGTTGATTTCGACAAAAAGAACAATTACGAAATCATCTTGGGAGGACCATTCATGAGACAATTAAAGATGGTCCAGGATTGGGGTTACGACCACATATACCTCAGACATGGCGAGACTACAACCAAAATTCACTTGAAAGACCATAGTTACAAAGATGTGAACCAGACACCAGTGGAAGAGTTTGATTCAGCTACATTAGCAGGGTCTAAGCTCCCACCATGGTTAGGGAAACAAACAGAGTTATGGATGTGCGGAGCTTTACATTGTGGGAGCTGAAATAGAGAGGAATACGTCTTAGAAAGAGCTATTGAGGACAAGGATTATATTCCGGAACCTTTTCTTGAAGATTCCCGGGAACCTCTGGAATAAGAACACATACTAGCAACATTGGATGTCTGTACCATTACAGATAGCCCAACGACAAAATTTTGCGATAAGGATGGCTATGACGTGCTACCCTATTACAGGGTAAGCGTTATACCAGGAGGATATAGTGTATGAATGATTAACAAATTCTTTTTTAAGAAGGGATTTAGGTATACCTTTGCTACCGTGGAGAGGATTAATTATGTAGCTAAAAGAGGCTTATGGTTTCGAGACTTTCCAATTGATAAGAGGGGGAGGATACCTTAATTGGAAGGAAATTCTCACTTCCAAGGAAAACTCCTTTGATTAAGAAAGAGCTATCCTTCAAAACTTAACTCTCCTTGAGAAAATTAGTATTAACTTCATTGGTATTACTAAACAAATCTTACACACATGCTCTTTTTCTCTTTGAAAGAAG
This sequence comes from Adiantum capillus-veneris, assembly GCF_014529385.1. Lineage (NCBI taxonomy): Eukaryota > Viridiplantae > Streptophyta > Polypodiopsida > Polypodiales > Pteridaceae > Adiantum > Adiantum capillus-veneris. The sequence continues at coordinate 71,042,920 of NC_140940.1, read as the reverse complement.
AAAAATCCTATTTCTTAGATTTTAAAAAAAACATGTGAACCTTTCATAAGAGCATTCTATATAGAGTAAATTATATTGCCACTTTGAATAGAATGGTTAATTTCAAAAATTTCCAATACTCAATTGCCCTTGATTATATGGCAATTATCGCGTGCATCTTAAAAATAGAAAAAGACATTTTTGGTGGAGTTGAAGGGTACGCATAGATATTAATCATCATCAACATGCATCCTTTTTTAGTATGATCTCCATTCACCTATGGTTAAAGAGAGTGCTTTCTACTCTCTCAATGCCACATTTGTCTAGTAGTTCAGAGGATGGAACTTGAAATATAAGTATAATCTCTAGTCACCTATGGTTAAAGAGAGTGCTTTCTACTCCTCTATGCCATATTAGTTTGGTAATCTAGAGAACGGAACTTGAACTATAAGTATGACCTCCAATCACCTATGGTTAAAGAGAGTGCTTTCTACTCTCTCTATGCCATATTAGTCTGGTAATCTGGAGAGCGGAACTTGAAATATAAGTATGATCTCCAGTCACCTATGGTTAAAGAGAGTTCTTCCTACTCTCTCTATGACATATTAGTCTAGTAATCTAGAGAATGGAAGTTGAAATATAAGTATGATCTCCAATCACCTATGGTTAAAGAGAATGCTTTCTGCTCTCTTTATGCCATATTAGTCTGGTAATCTAGAGAATGGAACTTGAAATATATGTATGATCTCCATTCACCTATGGTTAAAGAGAGTGCTTTCTACTCTCTCTATGCCATATTCGTCTGGTAATCTAGAAAATGGAACTTGAAATATAAGTATGATCTCCAGTCATCTATGATTAAAGAGAGTTATTTTTACTCTCTCTATGCCATATTTGTCTGGTAATTTAGAGAACTTGAAACAATAGAACTTGCAATAACATCAGGGTTAGTTGTTAGCAACATGGTTAGTTATGATTAGTAAAGAACCATAATTAGAAAGAAACGACCAAATTAAGTAGTTATTTCTTCTTCCCAAGCAAAAGACTTGCTTATGGAAAAATGAGGGTTTAAGCATACATTTATGTAAGCATGAAAGTAATTCACTCTCAAGTAAGTGCAAGAGCATAAAAATAATAAGAAAACATTAACTTAGTGTGTGTATGGTCTAGTCTTTTCCTTGCTTTTGGATGTAGTCCGCACTTCACTTCTCTTGAAGACCACCAATTTGGCTACTTGGAATGAGAGAAGGATAAGAGGCAAAGGGGATTCAAGCTATGGAAATCTTGAGAACTAGGATAAAGGAGAGGGAGAGTATAGTGTGAAGAAGAAGATCAAGTTTTTGACAAACCCTATTAGGGTTTGGCCATGGCTTCTCTTGGAGAGATGTGTGTGTGTGTGTGTGTAGGAGGAGGTTTGGCTATGGATTTCTGAAGCTTACTCTCAAGTTTGCACCTTGAGAAAATGAAGACGAGAAGTGAAAAATGAGAAGAGAAACCCTCTTTTTATGCACATTATTTTTAAATGCTTTCTCTTGTCTCGATAGCTTATCTTACTTATCTTGATAACTTATCTTTCTTTGATAACTTATCTTACTTATCAAAACTTTCTCAACAAGTGGCTTAGATGTGTTGGCCTTGCATAACGGCTAGGAGAAGGCCCAAAAACTCCCCAACAAAAAGAAAGATATTTCCTTAGTTTGAAACAATAAAGGAAGGTGGTAAATCTTCAATCCCAAGTTACATCTTTAACTTCTAAGTTATGATAATTCGTTCGTATCTAGCGGGTTCATCTATATAAGGCACAATCTATCCTTATCTCTTACAATGTTCTTACCTTCATCTTTGTTTTGCTTCCCACCTCCTTGTTAAGAACTTCTTAGGATTCCCCATTTTTGTTGTCTCTATGCTCATTACCTTACTTTATGGATCAGTGGCAAGAGCTGATCTTATCTGTGGCCATTCCTCATCTGCAACAAACAAGTGAATCAATCAGGAGGGATTTTGTAAATCGATATGAGCGCATGCTTTTCTCTCGCTTGGGAACTTCAGTAGCTCAAACCAAATGGTGTACATTCTGAGACATAGCAAGAGTTATACTTTGGGGTGGGGATCACTTTCGCAACAATGTCTGCTTGGCTATGGTAATTGAAGCATTGGATTTGGGTTGTCGATACTACTGCGTGATGAGGTCGATGTATCGTGGGTTCTCCGAGCAAGTCTTTTTGCTTGCATAGTTTCTTGCTCATCAATAGATATATCTTTACCCTCACTTTGGTCTACCTCTTAGAGGACCCTTTAACTTCTCACCTCATACTCAAGAGATCAGTGCAGCCATTTCACAACAAATTCTTCCTATGGCTGAAAGGCCAAATATGTGTCCTTCTTATGATACTTGCTTTTGTGATCATGTCATGGATGGGCTTATGAACTTGCAAAAAAATCCATCTTTGTTGTATCTCTTAACAAGTTCATCGTTTATAAAGATCTTGGTTCTTGTCTTAAATCCTTCTTTCTCTGATCTCTCTTTACAAATGTAATTAAATTCATTCTTAGCTTCCTATGTCTCGTATTTTGTAGAATCACTTGAGAGAAATACAAATGTATCTAGCTTACTAAAAAGACGTTTAGTAAGATAGAGCTTTTCATGGTAATTACATCGGCTAGTGGGGTTCATTTTGAACACAAAAAGAGGAAAGTTCTCATCAAAAAGCTGAGAAAACTGGGAAGTAAGGCATTTCTAATCCTCCGAGTAAGATAGTTCTCCCACTGTACCAAAAACCTCCTAACCATTCTCTATGTAGCAGCTTCGGCTCCTTCATGTCTAAAATTTTCCCTAGCTCCTTCCTCATACTCTTCCTTAGCCTCGAGAATGGGAGATTGCTGATTCCAGTCACTAGCATTCAAGGCAACATAGACTTTGGCTTTTTCATCTACCTCACTCTTTACTGAGACAAAGTTTAATGTTGCTCGTCTAGGTGGATTGATGGTTGGCCTTTGAGAACAAAATTAGTGGTAGGGGGAGTTCTTGATTGGGTTGGATTTCTTCCTCTTGCTCTAATCTTTTTGAAGTGTCCCCCTTGATTGGGTGAATTCTCAAGGTTAACAGGGAGGCTTTGATTACTAGGGTCATTTCCTTTAGAAGATTGGGCCTTCTTATGACCATCTTCCAGGCATTCATAGAACTAAATTTGCCTTCCACTCTGAGTAACTGAAAGAGCACTCACATGAACAAAGTGCAGGGTGATTGGGGTTGCAGAGTTGGCTATGGTATAAATGGTACTTTGGTTGCTTGCTAGGGTTGACTAGGGTAGGAATGAAATTCTTGTTTCCTATTGGTTGTAGTGACTCTTTGAAAAAGGCTCTTATGCTTTGACTTGGTCTGGATTAGAGCGTCTGTGAGTGAGGCAAGTCTAAGGGACTCTACCTTCGGAGCCCGAATCTTCTCCAAGCCCAAGGAAGAAGCTACTTAGCTTTTGTTCCTCTGTCATAAGAGGAGCATATCGTAAAAGTCAGACAAACTCCTCATAGTAAGCTTCAACAGACCTATTTCCAAGCTTGCAACAAATAAATTCGTTCATCTTAGTGGTGGAGTAGTCTAGGGGAAGATATCTCTATTTGAGATGATGCTTTAACTCATCCCAGCTTTGGGTCACCTCAGCTACTTGGCGATGATGGCTATTGAGCTTCCACCATGTTTTTGTTGGTCCTTCTAACATAACTCTCCCCATTATGCCTTGAGCAACTACATTGTAGCCGGCAAGAGCAAAGTAGTAATCCTTCTGAATTATCCATTCTTCTAGTTGAGTAGGCACATCATCACCCATGCCTAAAAATGGACATGATTGCACAGATTTGAGCAGGGCCTTCAGATCCTTGTCCCATCCAAAATCTTCTACGAGTGTTGTCTCTTCAGAACCAAGTTGTCCAGTCAAAGTCATCACACTAACTTTAAACTCATCCTTCCAGAGTCAACTGGTGGGAGTTCTCTAGTTCACCTTGGTTCAAGGTCATTGACACTTTTTTCTCGATTATGGCCAAGCACAGCCGTCAAAGCGTTCTCCTAAGATGAGTGTATTGATTAACTACACAAATTCCTTGTTACCAAGTTTGGTCCCCACTCCGTAGATTTGGATACCTTTCCCCGTTTTTGATTGGACAGCCTAAAAATTGGGTTCAGCTTTCCGACCAGCATATTAACACTTCGGAATCCACCCACCCACCGAAATGCACCTTCTCAAGGTAGTACTATGATACCAAAAAACAATATTCCAATTTGTTAAGGCGGTTACGCCGCTAGCGGAAGCTAAATAGCGAGAACTCAACCAACAACAGAATTTGTCAGACGAGGACAGAGCTTGACCCGCAGGCGCATGGAAACAACTAGGTGGGTGTCAAATCACCTACTCGACCTTCTAATGACAATCACTACTAAGGAAATCAAATCTAAGTTCTAAAATACGCAAGTGATTGAAATCCGTACTACGAACGAATGCTATACGAAACAGGATCTAGAATCATTGAATCGATCTCAAACTCAAGGGGAAGTCTATACACTAGGTAAGAACAACACCCTAAAGACTTGAACTGCAAAATCAACCTATAATCACTCCGTGCAGTAAACGCGTATGGAGACAGGTCGAAAAATACAGGTGACCGAAACTTGACCCCGATGGTACTAATGCGTAGCTCTACTCGTTGTGGTTCTATAGATATGCTGCATGCTCCATTCCGACACACGAGTTGGAAGAAAACTCACATCGAAGCTCGTAGGAACTTACCACACATAGAAGCCGATAGCGCGCACTCTTGGTATCTGTGCGTAGCTCTCGCCGTTGCTAACACAATGGTGGTGTCGCTTCTCCAATGGCGGCTTCGTAGCTCGCGTAGCAAGTAGATAAGACTCTCTCTCTCTCTCTCTCTCTCTCTCTCTCTCTCTCTCTCTCTCTCTCTCTCTCTCTCTCTCTCTCTCTCTCTCTCTCTCTCTCTCAGACACAGTCACGGCGCTCCAAAAACTCACTTTGATTAATAATGTGAATCCTTTTTTCAGGTTACAAAAACTTTGGCTTATATACCTCAGCCTTGGAGGTGAGAACATCTCTAACTAATTACATCAGCAAGTGAAATTACTTCGGAATTACAAGCTGGAAACTCAATTGAGTCCCGTTACTTCATGAATGGCTCAAATCAAAATTAATGTCGGAAAGACATTTATTACAATCAATGGTTACAAAATGATGAGTGTGAGCAAAAATGTGGGTGTGATCCTCTGCTGGCTCAACACTCCCCCCCTCCGCATTCATGTCGTCCCTGACATGACTTTTAAGCTTGGTCAATAAAGTCCTGTCGTCTTGAGCATCTGCAAATGTGATTCGTATCGTAGGTTGCCGATGGTCAAGGTTGGGCCGAATATTTTACTTTCGTGGGTGAAAAATCCGGTGTAGAAAGCTTCTTCGAATGTTTGCATGTGGAAGCTAGGAAAAAACATAATCCTCTGGTATAGGAGGTGCAACACTTTTGGAGAAGGATGCAATGAAAGATCATACATCATATCAGTCACTATGTCGGCCGTCGATAGTAGACTCGAGGTCGTGGCTTTATCTGGCGTGAACACTTCAATGCAAGCTAAGAGAGTCCTGCAAATTTTCTTGAGCATCTGACACGAAAGGTCAGGAGAGCCAGTAAAGAGCTTGATGGTGCCCGTTAGGGTTTTCACCATGTAGGCTTTACCTATTCTCTCTTCTGCCTTTGGTCCTAGCATCCTGGGGTAATTAAGCCAATTTGGCTTCTTTTCTGCAATCCTGCCGTGCTCTTTCCAGCTTTTGACTCTTGGCACCAGGCAGAAGGTTGCATCCTCCCGAATCTCCTTTGGTGCCTCTACCAAGTAGATGAGGTAGGCTGGGTATTTGTTCAGCCAACCTTTCCTCCATCTAGGCTGCGAATCTACAATCTTCTTTGATTGTTCCTCTTTTGTGATGTCGCCTTCGTAAAGAGCGACATACTGCTCCTCCTCTATTCTCTTTTTCATTTTTATCACTTCAAACTTCATCAAAGGGAAAGGCAGGCTGGGTTGCATCCACTCTTCATGGAGCACTTTTGTGTCTAGTCCCTGAAGTCTAATGGAGATTAGAAGTCTCCTCTCCCATTCCATTTCCGCCTTGGAACTCTCCTCTGTTGACTTTTCTATTTGGTCATGTAGCCTTTGTTCTTCTTCTTCAGAGATTCTTGAAGTTGAGGCCACCTCTTGAACTGAGACTGGATCTTCAATTGTGGTTGCCTCTCCAGTTTCTGGTAGCTCTATGGCTGCTCCACCTGATTCTTCTTGTGGTGTCTCTGTCTCTCTTCTTTGTTGCTCTTGTAGATCTTGGAGTTGTTTGCGGAGGGTCTCATTCTTTGTTCTTAGTGTTTGATTTTCTAAAGTGAGCCTCTCCTCTGCTGCCAATGATCCCTCCGCAATGTGCAACCTTTGCACTTGCTCTAATCTTAGCTCTCTTTGTAAGCTTCGGACCTGGTCTTCCAGAGCTGGTACAAGAGCTCCCTCTTGTTCGGTTCCTGCTCAGCTAGCTCTAGGGGTAGTCCTGAGTCTAGTGATTGTTCTCTCTTGGAGCTCGACTCTTTCCCTTAGCTCAATGAGCTCATCTTTAGCCACCTCCAAGTCGTCTTCCATCCGCTCCCTTGCTTCCTATGCACTTGTTACTTCTCTTGAAGCCTCGGCTAGCTGGAGTATCAAGCCGTCTCTCTCGTTTTCCGCGTCGTAGAGTGATGCTTTGTGACTTTTAGATTCAGTCATAGCATTCTCTAATCTCCTCTGCAACTCGGCTTCCCTTTGTTTGGCTGTCTCAATCTCCACTTCCTTTGCCTTGGATCTTTCTTTGATCTTGCTGAGCAGTTCATGCACCATGTGCATGTCTTTTTCATCTTCATCTGTCAACTCTAAAGCTTTTTCTGCCACCACCTCCACTGGCTTCGGCTCTTCTAGTACGTTCTGCTCATCCAGTTTCTCTTCACTCTCTTTTGTACTCTTTATTTTTTCCTCTGTCCCTCTCCGATCATCTTGTTTTTGTAGGGGGATCCCATAGACTGCCTCAAGGGCCTCTTCTTCAGTGTACCCTATCGCTACCAGATCCTCATAATCGTTTTTCTTTTGCTGAATTGGATCTATCTCCTTTTCCTTGGTCCCGGCCTCCGGCTTTTCCATACCAGCCGTGTCCATCTCTACTGTGGTCTCTTCCACAATGATTTCCGTCTTCTTCGGGCTTGGTACATCAGTAAAGGAGGGATGATTGTCCTCAGTCATCTTGGCTTTCCCTTTGTTTGCTTGCCCGTCTTTCTCTTGAGGTTCAGTAGACTCATCTACTTTCTTCTTCCCCTTGTCGTCCTTTTTCAGCTCAGGTTTTAAAAGCTGTATTTCCTCTTCAGTGTATGGCTCGACAGGTTGCTGCTCCTGTATAGCCTCTGACTCCTCATAAGCTCTAATATATTGATCATATTGATCAACATGTGGCCTGGCTGAGCTAGTTCCGACTTTAGTGGGGTTTGGCACCCACTTTTCTTCAAAGTCCCCCTTTAGAGCTCTTTCCGCTCTAAACTGCTCCACCAGTCTTTCCATTCTAGCCGCTTTCTGACTTTTGGTTTGCTTGGGAGCAACCTTCTTCTTTGCTTTCTTCATAAGCAGCTCATCCACATCCTCTTCAGGTTCTGAAACTATTTCTAGTTTCCTGCGTGCTCTTGTGGACGCCCTCTTGGATACTTCAGGCTATTCTTCCTCCTCATCGGCTTCTCTAAGCCACTCATTCTGGGAGGGAGCCTTTGGCCATTGATCTCTGGCTCCAATAGCTTCATAAGCTATTCTTGTCAGAACTTCAGCTCCTCCTATATACTTTGGCTTCTCGTTGTGCATGGCAATTACTTGCTCGTGGATGTGTTGAGCGTAATTCACCTCTTTTGGTATATTGCTCTTCAATGCCCATGTGATGGTAGTTGCAATGGCATGGGGTGGTGTCGTATACTTTTGCGGTCTTTTACTGCAAATATGGAGAAACTGGTTGTACAGTCGGCAAAGGGTTGCCGCTCTTTGGTCTGCCATATCTCCATAGGTTGCATTCTGTTTCTTGGACCCATAAACCTCTATAGCCTCCCTTCTTTCCCTGACAGAGCTCCCTTTGTTGTGCAGCTTCAATGCATCTGCAATGAGCTGTGGAGTGATCTATACCTCTACTTTCTCTCCATCTATTGCTGTCAATGTGGCTTTCCCATCCTTCTGAATGGAGGTTGCCAACTCATACACTCTTCTTGTATCTACACCTGATGGTCTCGAGGTAAAGAATCTGTGCAAGTCTGCCCTTTCCAGGTACCTGCTGATGTTCTCTAACCTGCTATAATCCACCAATTCTTGTGGGATCATCGGTATATCCACCGCTTGCCCTTGAGGATCTCTGAAAGTCCCCTGGTAGATCTTTATTCCCTCTTGTTCTAGTACTGCTTCGTCCACCCAAGTTTTGGTTGGCTTGAGGGTTTCTGCTGGAATGTCAAAGGGTTCTGCTTCTGCAAGAGCATCTTTGATTGTCGGTCTTTTTCTCCTTGTTGCTGATGACTTGGCGGAATCCATGGATCCTGTAACTCCAATTTCAGAAGTTAGCGTCTTTTTAGTACTGAAAGCCGAAATGAAGTTTTTAACTATTCAAATGACTTGAAAATTGAAACATGAGCTATTCAGGGCCTAAGGATGCAGGGTAGGTGAAAAAATATGCAAACTGGGCTCAAAATCATGCTGGAGACATCATACGCGTATGATGTCTTTTGTGTCAAAATGACTTCATATTGATTGTGCTTGTAGCTGATAGTGTATACATGAGTGTCATATGCTTGGATTTGAGTTTGGATCCCATTTGGTCAAGTTTTGGCCAGTTTAGTACAGTTCAGGCTCTTGGCAAAATTTTGAAAGGGAATTGGATTTTATGATCCAAATTGGATAAAACTTGGTGGTTCACCTTCAAATGGCATGTAGATCACTTCTATTTGGTGGTTGAAGCCCTGAGGTGCCAAAATTACATAGTGAGACATCATACGCGTATGATGTCTTTTAGTGTATTTTTGGACCAAATTTCTCTATAAGCTTGGATTTGGCTTTAGATAGGCTTATTCAGTGGATTTATGAAGTTTGGATAGATTTTGGGCTAAAGATGGCTCTGGAGACATCATACGCGTATGATGTCTTTTGTGTCAATTTTTCATGGGATTGGTTATGTGGACTCCCCATGTACTAGTGAAGGACTATATCTACTCAAATCTTGGTTTGGACTTGAGTATGTTGGATTTGGGCCAAAAATAGGCATCAGGTGAAGGATTTTCCTTCAATTGGGCTAATGGGGTGATCCTCTTGACCAAATGGTTCCAAATTTCATATGTAGCATGTATTAGATATATATAATGGATGTATGATGTCAAATGAGCAGTTTTGGCTCTGTAAGTGCAAATAGACATCATAAGCGTATGATGTCTTTTGTGTCAAAATGGTGCTTTTTGGTTACAGATAGCTTGTAGATGTGTTAATCAACAATCCTACAAAGTTTCATTGAGTTTGGAGTTATTTTGACAAAATTAGGACCAAAAATCAATTTTATGGCCTACTTTGCGTCTTTTTGGTTTTCCTTGGGTTTTCTAACTCCAATTCTCATGATACTTGGTTCATAGGATGTGATTAACATGTGGAATGAGGCTATGCACTCAAATGTTGAAATGGATGTGAAATTCATGCTGTGAGACATCATACGCGTATGATGTCTTTTCTTGAAATGTTGGTCTTTTTGTGCAAAGAATGCTTTGTGCTAGTGCCCTAAGCCCTGCTAACTAGTTTTCAACTTAAAAAGTCATTAGTTTAGCTAAAAAACCCCCTTATAGGCATTTCAGTCTCCGAAGTCGTCTTTTTGCCTTGGAGTTGAATTTCTTCAACTTTTCTTCTCGAGAGTTGCATTTCCAGCTCATTGGATATGTTGTGAAGCCATCTATTTGGTTGAACTTGACTTTGGCTCCCCGTTCTCCATCTTTCTCCATTTGGTTGCCCGAAAGCGTCTTTTTCACCATCGGTAAGTGAATCAGCTTTCTTTTGGGTTTTGCTTGCAAACATAAGTCATCCATGTATATTTGAAGCTGCTTGTGAAGTTTCATTTCATTCGGTCGTCAATCTTAGCCGTTATGCCAAAATGACGCTTTGTGTGTCCGCAGCCGAATCGATTGTTTTGACCCACTTTTGGTGGTCCAAACCTGGAGATACTCCATGGTTGCATTGCCCTCGATGTTGTTAAGCTTCCTGAGAAGTTTTGTGTCGTTTCGACAACTTTTTCCTGTTTGCCTCTTGCAAGTTCTGTTGACCTAGGGTTTTTCCAGTCGTTCTTTCTCGAGCTTTGAGTGTTAGAAACCCATCTTCTATACTAGGGTAACCCATCTATAAGTTCTTGCAAGGTTTGGTTAGGCGTTTGTGCCCCTACCTAGCATTCTTCCCCATTCTCCGTCTGCTCTTGTTTCTTGGTTTTGGTCAGTTTTCACGACAAAAGTTAACGATAAGCATCAAAAGCTTATGGCAACGAGTCTACCTCTCATGTCTGGTGTCCTCTGAGCTCTCGTAGCATTCGTAGAAAGCTGTAGAAGGTTGGATGCTCCTGTGTGCTCTTTGCTCTCTCCAAGAAGGTAATAGTGGAAATGAGCTTGAAAGTGAAGTGAAAAATACTTAACTTCGGACTTCCCGGATCACTTGTTACCAAATTTGACATGTGCTCCTATCTGGTCATGAAATGCACTTTAGGATTTGAAATTTCTCAATTTGGACTCCGTTTGACCTGTTTTTGAGAAATCTGTCCACTTTGCCAAAATTCTGTCATTTCGGGCTTTCCGCAACTTTTTCAAAATTGTACCCAATTTTTACCATGGGTTGCCCTTGTCATTAGGACCATCACCGTCTATTCTTTTCTTTTTTCTGATCTCGTTTCACCTGCTTTTTTTAATTTTTCTTTTACTTTTATTAAGAAAATTATAAAAAATAAAGAAAAATAGCAAATTGAAGCCAAAAAATTCCAAACATACACGATAAATAGTTGGTAACCTTGTGTATATGAATATACACTTATTTGTGATTTCTGGACTTGGATTACCACTTTTTTCCACTTTTTAGCTCCAAAAACACTCTTATTTAGTGATATTTACACGTCTAAAGACCCAAATTCATCATTTGATCTCTTCTTATTGCAAAACAAGGTATATAAGGGCATAAATATTATCAATATCCGCAATCAAACATAAAAATTGCAAAATCATGAAAGACACTGCCCTTGTAATATAATTTTTGTTTTTTTTTTTTTTTTTTTTCGCTTGTAGCTGCTCTGTAGCTCCTGTATACCTGTATACCTCCCCCCCTCCTAGTCTGAGTCCTCCCGGACGACTATGAAGTGTGTGTGGGCGAAGCATTGTAGTTGTTTTGGTCATAAGTTCCCAATGCAATTGTAGAGCGATGATACAACAGTCTTTCCAATAAAACTGCTCTTTGTTTGATTGAAGGATTGGTGGTCGGGTTTTGGGTTGGTTTTGGCACTTCGGTAGTAGAATCAGTAGATGGATTCTTCTTTACTTTGTTGTTCTTTTTTACAATCCAAATCTGCTTCCGCTTCACTTGTGCTTGCCACAAACTCTTTGCGACCCAAACCTGCTTTGTTCTTTGTGTTGATTTCCTCGACTTGAAATACCTAGGAGTTTCCGTTGATTGTACTGAAGGGAGTTCCTGTTTACAAATCTTTGGGATCTAAATTTGCTTGCTATAGCTTTGTGCCGTCATGAACTTCTTTGGAATCCAGATCTGTTTCACTGTCCTTGATTGTATGGAATCACTCTGTTGTCTGGTATTGAAGACTCTGTTTTCCACCTTTGTGTTCTCTGGCACAACCTTTTTTGGTCTCCATACCAACTTTGACTCCGTTTTTTCCCAAGGTTGAGCTGTTATATTATTGCTTGTCTTCCTTATCCACTGTTGAGAATTTCTCGTCGAAGAGTAATCCGGTTGTATAGAAACTTTTGGTTGCCATTGCTTCTTCTTTTTCTCTGGTTGTTGTTTTCCTTTGTCTTTGGATTCGTCCTTTGGAGTTGGCTCTTCTCCTTTGGTGAACTTAACTGATTGACTTTCGCCTTCGTATTTGATAAGCACTGATTTAGAACTCCAATCAATCATTGCATTGTATTGCTTCTGCCATGGTTTTCCTAGCAATAATGGATGTTGTGTAGCTTGGTCTTCAACCACGTAAAACATATGAGGATACACATACTGGTTAATCTGTATATGTAAAATTGTGCATCCGACAGTTTTGATTGAATTCTCAGAGTAACTCTTTAACTGTTGCTTGGCAGTTTGTAATTTAGTGTCATTTGTCAATTGTCTATACAAACTGAGTGAAAGTAGGTTAGTTTGAGCTCCTGAATCCAATAGTGCTCTGGCTTTGATTTGGTTGGTTCCTACTTTGCATTCAATGATGGGTTCTTCTTTGTCATTATCCATTTCTGTTATACTGACTGCGTTTATTCGTATTGCTCCTTCATTGCGCTGTTTCTGACGTAGTAGTCTTCTTTTCTCCATTCTTTCCTTCGCCTCGGCTTGCGCTTCCTCCACAATCTTTTTCTTTTTCTGGACACGCAGCTTTTCTTGATGTATTTTGAGAAGCATGTCTTGGGTTAGCGGCAAAAGATACTTTTTCACTCTGCATCCACTAATCCAATTGGGCATTTCTTCTCTGTCTACTGTAGCAAGCTTGACGGCTCCACTTGGTGATAGATCTTTAATCACCAGAGGTCCCATCCCTCGCTTTTTAAGCTTCTTAGCATGCTGTTTCAAAGTGTAAACTAGGACATAGTCCCCAACCTTAAACTCTTTAGTCCGCACATGCTTATCAAAAAATTCCTTTTGTCGCCTTTTTTGAGCGTAGATAGAAGCTATTGCTTTTAGGCGAAGCTCGTCTAGCTTTTCCAGGTCATCTATTCTATCAGAAAGCTCCTGCCCTGTCCACTCTAGATCCTTAGCCACCCTTAATCATAAAGAGATGATTGTGTACATGGAATGCCAACTCCAAAACAAAGTAGAAGAGTGTGAGTTGAATCCATGTGAGGATAATCTTGAATAAGTGTTTGAGGATGTTGAAAAGCATTGGTATGACCCATGTATGTTAAGCATGGAGGAACCTATCATGCAAGAAGCCAAAGTTTTCACAAAATCAAACAGTAATCCATCAACCTTTGAGGTGGTACAATGTGAGGAGTTAAAACCTTGCCAAAGGGGGGGCTTAGAAGGGGATGAAGAACATGGGAGAGTAGTAAAAGATGAAATCATAAAAGGAAACTATCAGAAGGGTATCATTCTCTCCAATGGTGTTTTAGTGGGTGGCTCTTCATTCATGGGACAATCTCTTAGCAAGGAAATCCAAGATTTTGAAGCCCCAATCATCTTCATATTGGGTTTCACCTCTTCAAGGTCAACTTCTCCTCTCTTCACATATACCTTTCATCGGGGACACCATACCTTCTTAAGTGGAAGAGGACATGAATACTTGGTGATAAACGGATGTTTCCAAATCTTCTTCACTTGGTTCTTTGTTGTATGGAGGTCGCACATTGTGATTCTTCTGGTATTCATCATAGATGAAAAACTTATTGATTGCTACATGTGGATATTTCATCAATCAGTACCAAAATCTATTCTCTTCCAATGTGTTGGAAGCAACAGAAACCTTCATCTATTATCTACTTTTGTGGTAAACTATCTGCAATATCTTCCAATAACAGCTGGAAGCATGGATCAAGATTTCCTAAATCATAAAGGTCATAGAAATTTTTACTTGATGAGCCTACCCAGGTTGAATGAAATTTATGAGCTACAGTTAAGGAATTTGCTCATACAAGATCTTGAAGATCGTAGCAGATACATCAACTTTACACAAGAGGAAGAGAAACCAATCTTTTATATCACATTCATAGTGATAGATGCAATGATGGACAACAGTAAAATCTACAAGTTTCTTCAATCAAAATCAGTAAGTGATTCCATACCATACATCTCGCTTTGGGAAAGATATTTCAAGATCTTTGATCCTGGGGGGTGCTTATGGAAACTTTCTCGATGGAGGAGGTTTACTCCGTCACTTCATTTCATCTTGCTATTGGCTCGAGAACCTTTCATATCACACAAGGTTTTTTAATCATACAACAAAGGTTCTTCAAAGATGAGAGCAGACAAAGACAGACGTTACACAATCTACATGTTGTATGATCGGATAAATGGTACATGAATGTACCATTATCTAAGGGGGGGGCTAATGATAGCCGTTTTTCGGCTTTTCATAATTGCCATAGTAAGTTACTCCACACTACCAAATTCACCCAAACGCTATGGCTATCCCTACCATTTCACTGTACATAGGCGTGTGTGAGTTAGGGGCTTTTCCCATATCTTCTTAAAAACCCTCAGCTAGCTAGTCACTGGGCTATTTGAGCCAAAAAAATAAAAAAATAAAAAAATAAAATTATAGTATGGCCTCTTTGTGTGTAAATATTTCATTGTATATATAGCCTAAATATAGGGATTTTTTATAATTATTTTGGTATTTTATTTAAATATTTCTACTTAGGTGTGTGTTTTATTAAACCTATGTACACCTTCTTTCATCCTCTTACACCATAATTATATGTTTTGCCAATATGTACATACTCTAATCTCATATTTTTCCTTTATACAAATCACTCCCACATTTTCACCCTCACCCTCGTGAAAACAAAAAATTGATTTCTGCTCATTGGTTACGTTTATTATATTATTTACTTGCATACCTTTTCTTCTTTCACCCAAAATAATTCAAAGAGGGACCATATCATATGATTTCAATATCTTTCCATATCCATAACTCCTCCATATTTTTATTATTATTTTTACTCATTATTCTAACACCATGTGCTCATTGAGCTAAAGTCCATGAATAGTCCATACACTAGTCCCACCATGTATATATTTCTTTATTCACCAATAATCCTCCTCCATGCATGTGTCAAGGGCAACTTGGATGCTTTGTATTATGATATGACAAAGGAGGGGCTCACTCTTGGATGCATTGTACAAATTCAACAAAGGAGGGGGCCACTGAAGACTTTTTGTGAAGAAAAAACAGGTCTTTTGGTGGGATTTTTAATATCCATCTCCACTCTGAATTTGGAGCAGTGGTCAAAAGAGAAAATGTAGCCCATGCTTTGAATAATCACCTCAAATGTTTTCATGATTTTTAGAGCTACCAGCGGTGAGCTATGATTTTTTGAGTGGACCCCAGTCTGCCCACTTTTCTCACAAGTAGCCCTTAGTCTTCTCTCACCCTTCCACACACCTACTCACTCTTACACATCCCTCCCTCTCCTTCCCTCACTCAAACCTGCAATTTCCATGGCTTCTCCCACCCTCTTCACCATTACCCTTCTCTCTCATCCCTATAGTTCTTTTATGAACCTCTACATACATACACCCTCTCCATATCTCTCTCTATTGCTTCTATGTTACAATTTCATTTACCTCTCCTAAAATATCTAAAATTCAGCATCTTAACCATGATAACTTCTGCAAATTGAGGATTTTTCATCAACAAATCCTCTTTTCATCTTGGTGGTCAACCGTGGCGGCGGCATAAAGAAGCGAAGAAGAAGAAGAAGACCAGCGATTATTTTTTCCACAATCTACACAAGGGTGAGTTCAAGCTTCTTCAAAGCTTCACCATCTCAATGATTCTCTTTTAATCCACCCCTCTTCCTTCATCAAATCAACTCACTCTACCCATTGTAAATGTAACATTAACTTTCTAGTGATTACTAACGACTAACATACTAACACAAAATAGCATTGACCTAACCATAAAAGACACCTCACCTCAAGACATGTATAGTAACTCTCTCTCTCTCTCTCTCTCCCCTTCCTTAAAACTTACTTTCACCTTATCTACCATCAATAATGCTCTCTTTTGAGCCCACACCCATGACTCAAGCAGACAAAGAAGGCCCGCAATGTTTTGATATTCAAAAAAATCATAATCCTGATTTGTTAGCTTGTAAATTAGGATTTTCAATAATCTTAATGAGGGGTCTCCAACCTATAAATAGGCCCCTCTCCTTCTTGTAAAACAACCTCCAACATCTCACATAGCACCCCAACACTCTATGCGTGAGGAGAGACTTAGGTGTAGCAACCACTTGTGAGCTTCACTCTTGGTGTGAGAGAAGCCTTCGAGCTACACATTGCAAGTGAGAGAGCGTGAGTTCCACAAATCTCAAAACCACTATTGTATATGCTCCTTCATCATCAATAAATTGAGGTTTGGTGCATCAAAGGCGTGATTCGA
Source organism: Adiantum capillus-veneris (assembly GCF_014529385.1). Lineage (NCBI taxonomy): Eukaryota > Viridiplantae > Streptophyta > Polypodiopsida > Polypodiales > Pteridaceae > Adiantum > Adiantum capillus-veneris. Next base: position 71,026,541 of record NC_140940.1, on the reverse strand, counting down.
CGTTCAAATCTTCGTCCTTCCATTTGTGCAATACGGTTTGGTGAATTCAAGGTGACTTGTGTATTTTGAGTTTTTATCGATTGATCTTGATTTTAGAGAGTGTTTTAGTGTGTTTTTCATTGCCAGTTTTTTGTCCATTGTAAGAGGGTATTGTGGTGAGAGGTCTCCCACACCCTAAGACAGTGTGTGTGTGTGTGTTTTGGCAATGTTTAGCAATCACTAAGCATTGAGTGAGTTTTGTACAAGTTCTACGATAGCATCATAATGAACCGTCTCCATTTGCAAGTCACAAATAAGGTATTACGCAAGATCCTTTCCTCTCTCTCTTCCCTTTGCTCTAGCTCTCTCTGGTCCATTTCATGTGTGTCTTGGTGTGAGGTTGCTTGTGTGTGTTGTGTGGTGCATCTTCTTGGTTGTGCCAAAATCTCTCTTGCGTCCTAGTTCGCATACCATAACTAGGTGGTGCCCCTATCTTGTTTGGGTTTGGCTGTGGGTTTGTTGTTGTGTTGTGCTTGTGGTTGCCCCAGCCCCAATTGAGCAGCACGGGAGCCTTGAGGGGTGTTTAGAGGTCGCCTCTCTTGTTGCCCGCCCCGGACCGCCTCAATTTTGGTGCCCCCACTGAGGAGCGATTGTGTGCTTAGTGTTGTTGTATTCCATGAATGCTTGAATTTCAGCGTAATCAAGTAGATTTTATGAATCATAAAAACATGTATGACCGAGTTTAATTTCAAGGAAACAAAAATTGATCTAGAATATGGTTCGGATTATGCATAGCATAAGAAAGGAAAAAAACATTTTCACATAAAATTCTAGAATTCATGTTGAAAGACCTTTCAAAACTTTGTGTAGTTAGTTGATGATTGTTTGGAACTTATCTTTGTGTGGTTCTAGCATTGAGAGACTATGACACGCTATACCTTTGATGATATCCCAATCTTCTTTGGAAATCCAGAAGAAGATGTTGATGATTTTCTTGTTGATTTTAGAATGTTTTCTCATATCCTTGGTAAAAGGGATGACATTGAAAAAGGGGATTTTCTATTGCTATGCCTTAGAGGCAACGCTGAGCAATGGTTTTGGAGTATGTCTTCTCAGATTGAAGATGGATATACCCAAATTTCCAAAGCCTTGAAGGCCAGATTCTCTAAAGTTCCAACAACGGAGAAAGCATGGGCTTCACTACGGAGACTTCAACAACATGGTGAAGACTACTATGCTTATGAGGATATGTTTTCTCGTCAATGGGAAGGATGTGGATTTAGTTCTACATTTCCAGATTATGTAAAAATGGATCAATTTATTTCGGGATTGTCTCCTTTCCTAAAGACTAAGGTTACTTGTAGTGGACCCTCTACCTTTGAAGAAGCGGTCACTATTGCCCGAAGGAAGTTTCACAAGTACTTCTACATCAAACATGGTTTCCATCATGCTGGAAGAACCAACCATCATGGAAGTGTTTCTATCAAGGAGTCATCTCCTTTGCCATACTTGTCTCCTTCTACTCCGACAAATGAAGAAGTTACTTACATGCCAAGTGATTATTCAAGTGCTAAAGTGTGTGGCCAAGATTCAAATGTGGAATCTCTTTCTTCTACCTTTATCACAAGCATGCAAAAATCGACACAAGATATCTCAAATGGCATTGATGATTCAATAATGGATACATCCAACCTTTTGGCGGAGGATCAATTTCTAGTCCGAGTAGACGAAGCTTTTGTGCAACATGGCTCTATGGAGAATGAAGACCTTGAAGTTAACCTTGATCTTATGGAATGTTCTGAGAGTGTATCTTGTCTAAAAGAAGAGAGTGAAGAAGAAGATGAAATCATAGGTGGAGAGATCATAGACCACATTGATCATAAAGAGATGATTGTGTACATGGAATGCCAACTCCAAAACAAAGTAGAAGAGTGTGAGTTGAATCCATGTGAGGATAATCTTGAATAAGTGTTTGAGGATGTTGAAAAGCATTGGTATGACCCATGTATGTTAAGCATGGAGGAACCTATCATGCAAGAAACCAAAGCTTTCACAAAATCAAACAGTAATCCATCAACCTTTGAAGTGGAACAATGTGAGGAGTTAAAACCTTGCCAAAGGGGGGGCTTAGAAGGGGATGAAGAACATGGGAGAGTAGTAAAAGATAAAATCATAAAAGGAAACTATCAGAAGGGTATCATTCTCTCCAATGGTGTTTTAGTGGGTGGCTCTTCATTCATGGGACAATCTCTTAGCAAGGAAATCCAAGATTTTGAAGCCCCAATCATCTTCATATTGGGTTTCACCTCTTCAAGGTCAACTTCTCCTCTCTTCACATATACCTTTCATCAGGGACACCATACCTTCTTAAGTGGAGGAGGACATGAATACTTGGTGATAAACGGATGTTTCCAAATCTTCTTCACTTGGTTCTTTGTTGTATGGAGGTCGCACATTGTGATTCTTCTGGTATTCATCATAGATGAAAAACTTATTGATTGCTACATGTGGATATTTCATCAATCAGTACCAAAATCTATTCTCTTCCAATGTGTTGGAAGCAATAGAAACCTTCATCTATTATCTACTTTTGTGGTAAACTATCTGCAATATCTTCCAATAACAGCTGGAAGCATGGATCAAGATTTCCTAAATCATAAAGGTCATAGAATTTTTTACTTGATGAGCCTACCCAGGTTGAATGAAATTTATGAGCTACATTTCAGGAATTTGCTCATACAAGATCTTGAAGATCGTAGCAGATACATCAACTTTACACAAGAGGAAGAGAAACCAATCTTTTATATCACATTCATAGTGATAGATGCAATGATGGACAACAGTAAAATCTACAAGTTTCTTCAATCAAAATCAGTAAGTGATTCCATACCATACATCTCGCTTTGGGAAAGATATTTCAAGATCTTTGATCCTGGGGGGTGCTTATGGAAACTTTCTCGATGGAGGAGGTTTACTCCGTCACTTCATTTCATCCTGCTATTGGCTCGAGAACCTTTCATATCACACAAGGTTTTTTAATCATACAACAAAGGTTCTTCAAAGATGAGAGCAGACAAAGACAGACGTTACACAATCTACATGTTGTATGATCGGATAAATGGTACATGAATGTACCATTATCTAAGGGGAGGGCTAATGATAGCCGTTTTTCGGCTTTTCATAATTGCCATAGTAAGTTACTCCACACTACCAAATTCACCCAAACGCTATGGCTATCCCTACCATTTCACTGTACATAGGCGTGTGTGAGTTAGGGCTTTTCCCATATCTTCTTAAAAACCCTCAGCTAGCTAGTCACTGGGCTAGTTGAGCCAAAAAAATACAAAAATAAAAAAATAAAATTATAGTATGGTCTCTTTGTGTGTAAATATTTCATTGTATATATGGCCTAAATATAGGGATTTTTTATAATTATTTTGGTATTTTATTTAAATATTTCTACTTAGGTGTGTGTTTTATTAAACCTATGTACACCTTCTTTCATCCTCTTACACCATAATTATATGTTTTGCCAATATGTACATACTCTAATCTCATATTTTTCCTTTATACAAATCACTCCCACATTTTCACCCTTACCCTCGTGAAAACAAAAAATTGATTTCTGCTCATTGGTTAAGTTTATTATATTATTTACTTGCATACCTTTTCCTGTTTCACCCAAAATAATTCAAAGAGGGACCATATCATATGATTTCAATATCTTTCCATATCCATAACTCCTCCATATTTTTATTATTATTTTTACTCATTATTCTAACACCATGTGCTCATTGAGCTAAAGTCCATGAATAGTCCATACACTAGTCCCACCATGTATATATTTCTTTATTCACCAATAATCCTCCTCCATGCATGTGTCAAGGGCAACTTGGATGCTTTGTATTATGATATGACAAAGGAGGGGCTCACTCTTGGATGCATTGTACAAATTCAACAAAGGAGGGGGCCACTGAAGACTTTTTGTGAAGAAAAAACAGGTCTTTTGGTGGGATTTTTAATATCCATCTCCACTCTGAATTTGGAGCAGTGGTCAAAAGAGAAAATGTAGCCCATGCTTTGAATAATCACCTCAAATGTTTTCATGATTTTTAGAGCTACCAGCGGTGAGCTATGATTTTTTGAGTGGACCCCAGTCTGCCCACTTTTCTCACAAGTAGCCCTTAGTCTTCTCTCACCCTTCCACACACCTACTCACTCTTACACATCCCTCCCTCTCCTTCCCTCACTCAAACCTGCAATTTCCATGGCTTCTCCCACCCTCTTCACCATTACCCTTCTCTCTCATCCCTATAGTTCTTTTATGAACCTCTACATACATACACCCTCTCCATGTCTCTCTCTATTGCTTCTATGTTACAATTTCATTTACCTCTCCTAAAATATCTAAAATTCAGCATCTTAACCATGATAACTTCTACAAATTGAGGATTTTTCATCAACAAATCCTCTTTTCATCTTGGTGGTCAACCGTGGCGGCGGCATAAAGAAGCGAAGAAGAAGAAGAAGACCAGCGATTATTTTTTCCACAATCTACACAAGGGTGAGTTCAAGCTTCTTCAAAGCTTCACCATCTCAATGATTCTCTTTTAATCCACCCCTCTTCCTTTATCAAATCAACTCACTCTACCCATTGTAAATGTAACATTAACTTTCTAGTGATTACTAACGACTAACATACTAACACAAAATAGCATTGACCTAACCATAAAAGACACCTCACCTCAAGACATGTATAGTAACTCTCTCTCTCTCTCTCTTCCCTTCCTAATCGCCTATTACAACACATGCACATGCATAAGACAATGAGCTTCCAGTCAAGAGCTCCTTCCAGAGAGGTTGAGCTTGGCTTCTCAAGCTATAGCATAGTGCTCTTGCTTATGGCTCCCCCCTTTTGTGCTAGCTACACCCTCCTTTTATAGCAATTTTGAAGGCTAGGGTTACTCCTCTAACCATGGTTGGGTTAGATTTTCAGCAATTTATCTAATTTCTTTTGCTTGGAATTATCAAGAAGTTGGTGGAGAAAGAGAGAGGAGAGAAATGGAGGTGATAGGACTTTTCATAGTGGGTTAGTGTTAGTAGAGTTAGTATTAATTTACAAATGGAATTGGATATTTACAATGGGAGTATCCATGTAGGATACAAATAAGGAAGAAAAACTTTTAAGAGGTAAGAAAAGGTGGATTTCTTACAAGGTTGATGCTCCAAGTTTCTTGAGTAGGGCCGATTTTGACGCTTGTTGACGGTCCACTAGCTTTGACGGTACATTTTTTCTCCACTCTTGACCTTCCTTGAGAGACAAGGTAATTGAAGCTGAGTAATCAACCACCATGATGCTGTCTTTTAAGAGAAGAGGATGAATTTTGTGGTTTTTTTGATAGATATGGGTAATTTGGAGGAGGAAAAATGAGACTAGGTGGTCAATTTTGGAATGGAGTTGTGTGTGGGAGGTATGAGTTCACCATGGTTTCTCTTATTCTTCAAGGTTGAGGAGAAGGTGAGTAAGGTGCAGAGAGGAGTGGTGAGAGAGGTGGGGATGATGAGTAGAGAAGTGTGTGTGAAAGAGGAAAATGATAAAGTGGAAGAGAGAGTGTGGCTGCATAACATGGGAAAACTGGGATCCACTAATAAAATCATAGCTCACAGCTCGTAGCTCAAAAAAATATGAAAACATTTGAGGCAAAAGTTCAGCCCACGAGCTACAACTTTTGTTTGTATTACCTTTTCAAATTCGAAGAGCAAGTGAACTTTAAAAATTTAGCAAAAATGACCGTTTTTTTCCACTGCACAAGGTCCTTGTGGGGTCCTTCTTTGGATGATTCTTTTGAATACCTCCAAGAGTGAGCCCTCCATAGTGCATGTATGCATGCCACCTACCCTTGACCTTATTTGGTAGGTCTATAATTGAAGATATTGTTGAGATCATGATATAAGTGAATAATACAACTAAGAAAATCAAATATTGAGGGTCTAAAAAATATGTACATGTCAAATATAAATAATATCAGTGAAAAAAATATAAAGGGGTCAAAAGAAATCTCTCTCATTATGAGGCTATCATAAAAAGATAAATATTTTTGGTGCTCTAATTTTTTAGAAAAAAAAACAAAATAGATGTAGGAAGGGAAAAATCACAATAGTGAAAAAATATACACATAAATAAAACTAGTTTTTTTGGATTTTTTTTGGGGTGGAGTTACACCAAATATAAGAGAAGTTTACATGAAATTATTTCTATATAGAATAAAGAGTATGAAAAATGGTAAGAAAAATTGTGGTAATGGTGAGGCAATGTACAAAGCATAAATAACACACACCTAGGTAGAAATATTTAAATAAATACCAAAATAATTATGAAAAAATCTTTTATTTAGGCCCTATATACAAAGAAATATTTACATATGCATGGGCCATAATATACTTATATTTTTTATTTTTTTGACTCAACTAGCCCAATGACTAGCTAATTGAGGGTTTTTTATTTCAGTAAGGAGATATGGGAAAAGTCCCCTAACTCACACGCACCTATATACAGTGAAAGGGTGAGGGTAACCACAGTGTTTGAGTGATTTGATAGGGTGAGATAACTTACTATGGAAATTACAAAGAGCCGAAAAACGGATATCAGTAGTATCGCTCGCTACGAAGGAGGAGCTACTGGATGCAAAATCTGTATCCGCTGACACCTCTCCATAAACCGTATAGTTATCCACTAAGTACAATGCCTCTCTCGTTACTTGCCCGAAACTTGTACAAGCTTTCAAGTGCAAGTCCTTCTTGAGAGTGTGGTTTCTCAGTCCCTCAATAAAGAGAACAGATAGTCTGTCATCTTGTGGTCGTTCACGTACTGGACATCTCTCAATGTATTGTTTGAAGCGAAGTGAAGCTTCCTTCACTTTTTCGTGTTCTCTCTGTTTAAAAGCATATATTTGTGAGACCGTATTGTGCTTAATCCCTCGTTTTGAGAATTCCTCAGCAAACTCTCTTAGCAAATGGTCAATGTCATGGAATCCCCCTATGTTCAGTGGTTGAAACCATGTCAATGCCGTACCTTCTAGAGTAAGACCAAATCCCTCGTATTGTGTATGGAAATCTGTTATCTGCTCAACTCTTAAGAGTTGCTTAAAGAGTGACACATGTGCATACGGATCTCCTGAACCACCATACTTCTTTGGCATACACTTCGCTACTTGAGATGGTCTCATACGTCTATGGTATGCTACCAATCTCATTGCTCTTGTGTCCCGGCTAAAGCTTTCTCTAGCATCATGGACTTCATGGGTTACCCTTGTCGGTTCCCCTGCCCTGAATCTAGTACTAGGAGGTAAATGTGATGGTTCCGCTTCGAACCTTGGACTTGGAGTGGTATATGTGGGGATTGGAACTGCACTACCTCGATTTGTATCCATTGACTCTCTGAAATGTAATGATCTCATTGGTCCGGGCTTCGAGTACTGAGGTTGACTGAAAGAGTCAGCAGCCTGAGTTCTTTGTCCTCCTGTCGTCATTGGGTTTTGCCCTCCATTTGTTGGTGCTAGTCTTTATGAGCTAGAAGTAACATAATACTGATGTAGTGGTCCCCCAAAGTATGTATATCCTTCTAATTCTTTCTTGCCCATTGTTGAGTATTGCCTCCCATACTTGTCGTAAGCAGCAATTTTCACTTCCGATCCCTCTGTGTAGGTAAAGACATAAAGTCTTTTTTGGTCTATCAACTCTCCGGTGTAGGGTTCTTCACATCTATAATAGAGATCTTGCTCCCCATTATTATATTTGTATATCCCCACATAGATGTTATCAGTGTTGATCCTTGTAGTTTCATTCTCTCTTCTTAACCTCGCATCAGGGAAGTTCATTATTGGTGCCTTCTCCTCAAGTTCTTCATCTACTTTGGCTTTGGTGCCCATCAATCCCCACTTGTCCACAATGTTAGGGTTTAGGACTACCAAGTACATGGTACCCTCGTCATCTAGATATCTATCTCCGCTATAGCTTACAGGCACTAAGTCCTTGAACTCACTAGGTCTCTGTTCTATCTTTACACAATAGCGGTCCATTCCATCTTTGTAGATCTTGGCACCTTGCTCATTGTCGTACTGGTATTTTATGAACAATAGCTTCATTGTGGCGGAAGGGTTTGATGATCCTGCTACCATATTTTCTCTGTTGTTCAGGTTCAAGTGTTCCAAGTGTTCGGTGAAAATCTCGTAAGATCTCTTCGAAGAACTATCAGAAACACTTCCTTCAAAGATCGGCTCTATTGGTTGCACCCAACTTTGGTTTACACTTCCCTCGGTTGATATGACACTTGCTTGTTCTCCTTGTCTTGGTTGGTTATTCTGGAGATTCCTGCCCGATCTCAAATTCATCAATTCCCCTAAAGGACTTTAACTTTTGCATCTCGGCAATTTGTTTTTCCCAAGTTTTTGTGGTCACAATTGATCCAAACTAATTGATACTTGGTCAATTGTTTAATCTTGTCAGTTGGACAACTTCTGTTTCATCAAGTGAGAATTTTGTTGCAGTTATGATGAAAAAGACATTATACGTGTATGATGTCTTTTTTCACAGATTTGGACTATTTTGGTTATGCTCACTCTCAAGAGCCCCCTTATGCTCTGTCCACTCACAAAATTCAGTTTGAACTCTGTTTGAGCAAGTTATGGCTAATTTAGGCTTTTCTTGGCAATTTTCCGCTTTTGACTTGTTTTGGGTCAATTGTGATCCAAATGGGATGAAACTTGAAATATAACCTCTAGACAGCTATTACAATGGATCTGTGTTGGCAAAGTATCAAAATATGTCCAAAATTAGGTCAAAGACATCATACGCGTATGATGTCTTTTTCATCAATTTGGGTCAAGACTTGATATTTTTGCTTTCTACAGTGTTTGTAACAATCTTGTCAGGTCAGATATCAAAAATAAGTAGTGGATGTGCCAAAAGACATTATACGCGTATGATGTCTTTTGTCCCAGATTTTGACTATTCTTGGTTTTAAGCCTTCTCCAATGTTTATAATTGAGTTTCAAGTGTTTTTGTCAGGTTTGAATGTAAAAACAAGATCTGAATCCAAAATTTCCTATTCTTTGCGTTTTTTGGACTCCGACTTGTCTTTTTGGGTTTCTTTGAGTGTTAATGCTCTTGTTTTAAGTTAAAATTAGGGTATAACCCCCCTTTTGAACACTCTGGTAAAGTCAAAATTTCTGTTTTGGTCTCTGTTTGGTCATTTTGACATCATACGCGTATGATGTCTAAAGTTGCAGATTTCCAGTTTTTTGGCACAGAATCCTTCCTAAAGCTTCCTCTAGTGCTCAACAACTCCCAGATACACAGAAAATTTCTCTTACTTTTGTTTATTGCAAGTTTCACTACTAACTCGACGGTTTAGTGATCTAACATGCAATCAACCATATCAAGCAAATACTCCAATGATTACTAGCTCCAGATCAGGATCAAATGAAGTCCTACCTAAGCTATTCCTAATCATAAAATGGGTTTGGTAATTGTGATTTTAAAGAGATCCACTGTCAGTCACGGACTAGCAATTTCTTCTTCTATCAACAACTACTCAACACCAATAAAATAACAAACAAATCTAAGCTAAACTAAAAATACTGTCAACACGGAAGACACAGGAATACCCCACTTCCTAGTATCTCTCGAGATCTTCGGAGTCCACCACTCCTAGATCTTTTCTAACTAAAGTATACAAAGTAGTTTATACAACTCACCTCGTAGGATTAGTCTAAGGTCACCTACTTAGGGCTCTCGTCCCCGGCAACGGCGCCAAATGTTAAGGCGGTTACGTCGCTAGCGGAAGCTAAATAGCAAGAACTCAACCAACAACAGAATTTGTCAGACGAGGACGGAGCTTGACCCGCAGGCGCATGGAAACAACTAGGTGGGTGTCAAATCACCTACTCGACCTTCTAATGACAATCACTACTAAGGAAATCAAATCTAAGTTCTAAAATACGCAAGTGACTGAAATCCGTACTACGAACGAATGCTATACGAAACAGGATCTAGAATCATTGAATCGATCTCAAACTCAAGGGGAAGTCTATACACTAGGTAAGAACAACACCCTAAAGACTTGAACTGCAAAATCAACCTATAATCACTCCATGCGGTAAACGCGTATGAAGACAGGCCAAAAAATACAGGTGACCGAAACTTGACCCCGATGGTACTAATGCGTAGCTCTAGTCATTGTGGTTCTATAGATATGCTGCACGCTCCATTCCGGCACACGAGTTGGAAGAAAACTCACACCGAAGCTCGTAGGAACTTACCACACATAGAAGCCGATAGCGCGCTCTCTTGGTATCTGTGCGTAGCTCTCGCCGTTGCTAACACAATGGCGGTGTCGCTTCTCCAATGGCGGCTCCGTAGCTCGCGTAGCAAGTAGATAAGACTCTCTCTCTCTCTCTCTCTCTCTCTCTCTCTCTCTCTCTCTCTCTCTCTCTCTCTCTCTCTCTCTCTCTCTCTCTCTCTCTCTCTCTCTCTCTCTGACACAGTCACAGCGCTCCAAAAACTCACTTTGATTAATAATCTGAATCCTTTTTTTAGGTTACAAAAACTTTGGCTTATATACCTCAGCCTTGGAGGTGAGAACATCTCTAACTAATTACATCAGCAAGTGAAATTACTTTGGAATTACAAGCTGGAAACTCAATTGAGTCCCGTTACTTAATGAATGGCTCAAATCAAAATTAATGTCGGAAAGACATTTATTACAATCAATGGTTACAAAATGATGAGTGTGAGCAAAAATGTGGGTGTGATCCTCTGCTGGCTCAACACAATTATGTCGAACAAAGAAGAAATTTCAAGCATTTGAAAGCAGACTGCAAACTATTGCATACCCTTGCAAGTGTGCATTAATCAAGTCGTTCCCACCTTTTTTCAACTTTTAGAATATTTTACTTCATTTTCCTTTAGTATTAGTAAGATTATCTAGTTACTTTTCAAGCAATCATATATACTCCTCCAGACATATCTCTATCCTCGTCCCAAGACTTGGGTATCCTGTCTCCTCCGCCATGTATAGAGGCAGCGCCTTGACACAATTTCCAATTCTTATTTTTCTTTATCTTATGTGGGAAAGGCTTACAAAAATGATATACTATAGATTTTTTTTAAATCAATAATCCAAGAAGCAGAGCAAAGGTTTGATTGATGAGGACAATTGCGGAATAGCCCATTTAGGTTCCTAGCCTTTCCAAGGTTCCTTTTTACCAAACAATCAGAATGAGTTCTTTAATTAAATCACATCCTCCTCCCTTATCCTGATAGCTTCATGGATCCATTTTCCTTCCTCCTTTTCCTGTCGGCATCAGGCCTACCTAGACTAGGCTGATTTCCAAATGCATCCGCAGGTCCCTATCACCCGACCGGGACACACTCCCATTCATTCCCATTTCTAGGGAAGTGAATGAACCCAAGCTCAAAACATAGAACAATGGTTATTAGTCCTAGCCAAAAAGGACCATCCCCTGTTGTATCCCACATGTAAACACCTGCGTCGGCCTTTTCCAAGCATCTAAGACAAAGTTCACACTTCAATCTTCTATGTTATGCTAGGAATACACACGTCAAATCTTCTCGATAAAGTTTTAATCTTAGTTTAAATCTAGATTAAGTTTCTTGAGCTATAATCTCTTTGTTCCTAGTTCATTTTAATCTTTAATCAAAAAAGACCTGAAGAAATACAACGAGTCTCTTGGGAGTTTAAGGTTTTTTCTTGATGTAAGTTTCAAGTTAACCCCGACTTTGACGAATCCCATTTTGATCCCTTTGCATCATTTTCCATCCACGGGGCATCTCCATGGAAGCGATGGGAGTTTTATGTTCAAGCAGCGATCACGACATCCATGAAACTATCCCCCTACTCCCCCCTTCGAAATTGCAAAAAAAACTTGAAAATAGATAAACTTGGAATGAACAATGCATATTCTTTTTACCATGAGTTTTTCTTTGGTGTCATCTATGGATGGTAAACACAAAAAATCAGAATGCACCAACTTGCAATCTTGAGACAAATAATCAAAAACTTCCTTTGAGTACTTATGCAAGAGTGAAACCCTTCCATGCATAGTAGTGTAAGCGTTAAAAAAATGAAAATTTCCCAAGAGTGGAAATACTAGTATAGTGAAAAATGCTCATGCAATAGTGTATGAATGATTAACAAATTCTTCTTTAAGAAGGGATTTAGGCATACTTTTGCTACCTTGGAGAGGATTAATTATGTAGCTAGGAGAGGCTTATGGTTTTGGGACTTTCCAATTGATAAGAGGGGAGGGGATACCTTAGTTGGAAGGAGATTCTCACTTCCAAGGAAAAACGCCTTTGATTAAGAAAGAGCTATCCTTCAAAACATAACTCTCCTTGAGATAATTAGCATTAACTTCATTGGTATCACTAAACAAATCTTACACACATGCTCGTTTTCTCTTTGAAAGAAGAAAAATCCTATTTCATAAATCTAAAGAAAAACTTGTGAACCTTTCATAAGAGCATTCTTTATAGAGTAAATTATATAGCTACTTTGAATAAAAGGGTTAATTTCAAAATTTTCCAATACTTCGTTTTCCTTGATTATGTGGCAAATATCTCGTGCATCTTAAAAATAGAAAAAGAAATTTATGGCGGGGTTTAAGGGTACGCATAGTTATTAATCAACATCCAACATGCATGATATTTTAGTATGATCTCCAGTCACCTATGGTTAAAAAGAGTGTTTGCTACTCTCTCTATGCCATATTAGTATGGTAATCTAGAAAATAAAACTTGAAATATAAGTATGATCTCCAGTCATCTATGATTAAAGAGAGTTATTTCTACTCTCTCTATGCTATATTAGTCTGGTAATCTAGAGAACTTGAAACAACAGAACTTGAAATAACATCGGGGTTAGTTGTAAGCAACATGGTTAATTATGATTAGTAATGAACCATAATTAGAAAGAAACAACGAAATTAAGTAGTTATTTCTTCTTCCCAAACAAAAGGCTTGTCTATGGAAAACTGAGAGCTTAAGCATAAATTTATGTAAGCATGAAAGTAATTCACTCTCAAGCAAGTGCAAGAGCATAAAAACAACAAGAAAACATTAGCTTAGTGTGTGTATGGTCTAGTCTTCTCCTTGCTTTGTATGTAGTCGGCTCTTCACTTCGCTTGAAGACCACCAATTTGGCTACTTGGAATGAGAGAATGGTAAGAGGCAAAGGGGATTCAAGCTATGGAAATCTTGAGAATTAGGAGAAAGGAGGGGGAGAGTGTAGTGTGAAGAAGAAGATCAAGTTTTTGACAAATCCTATTAGGTTTGTCCATGGCTTCTCTTGGAGAGATGTCTGTGTGTGTGTGTGTTAGAAGCTGGACACACCCTACAAAAAATGACTGCTCAGCGGATTATTATTTTTTGTAATTATTCATTTATTGAGAAAACCCGACATTTCACCTTTGTAAATATTTGGGGCTTACAGAAGTTTCCAGATTATATCCCAGTTTTGACATTTAGATTAGGGAGATGGTTAAATTGGAACATTAGGGTTTGAGATTATAAGGTATTTATACCACTTTTTGACCTTAATGAAAAACCTTTTGTCGTTTTAAAAAAGTTTTGAAGTCTGTGAGTGAGCGTACTGTGTACGAGGGAGAGTGAGAGCTTCATCTTGATGCTACGCGCACACCAGTGGTCGGAATCGAGTGCGGAGAAGTGCAACGTGTTGCCCCCGACGAGAGCTACGCACCAATACCTACATTACACGCGTACGGTCTGGTTTTGCGAGCTCGACTGTTGACCGTTGGGTCAACAACACAACATAACTCAAGTTTCATACCAAAGTCTTATCTTTTGCGAGTTATGAAATGCTGCGGACTATGGCTATAAACGTCATTTGTAATGAGTAGTTATTCTAGTTTCAGAATCCGGGGTGCAATGGCACTTCCAGATTGTAAATGCAAAGCCATTTGACCCTTTTAACCCCATTTTTGGTTAGTATATAAGGTACCTAGGTCATTTTGTAAAGGGGGGGGGAACTTTGTGTGTGACAGAGAAAGAGAGTGAGCGTGAGCTTTATCCTCTCGCTACGCCCGGCTCACTCAACACATTGGAGATCCGACTGCACCATTGTTGTAGGCTCAAGGAGAGCTACGCGACAACGCCAAGCATTCCACGCGAGACGAAGCGCACACGCCGATGCATCTATGAGCTATTTGTGGTCGTAAGTGTATCAAATGATGTCTGTTTTCTGCGTGCTAGTAGTCTATAAAATCGTGGAGACATGAGCTACGCATAGGTACTCATAAATTTTAATTTAGGGCACTTTCAAAATTCTGCTCTGTCATCCTACGCGTTTTCCGTAGACGGGTTTAGATTGAGGGTTTTGAGTGTAGAAGTGTAGGGACAGGTGTATCCTAGTGAGGGGATGGTGTTCCTTAAGTTTCGTACGAATTTGGCATGATTAGGTGAGTTACCTTCGGTATGTGAGTATGTGGCTAGGTGGTGTAGTTGAGAGCAGTGAGGTTCTTGATTGTGGTTTAGTTGGCCTCCCAGAGTGTTGTATGTGTAGGATGGTCTCAGCCTGACAAGCTAAAGAGATTTCCTCCGTGTGCCTATCGTGTCATCTGTGTCCTCGATTGACATAATGTTGATCTAGGTAGTGTTTGCATGCACTTCATGGGTGTGTGAGTCGCTTTCGCAACATTGGCGCCTTTGCCTGGGACACAAGGACCTAAGTAGGTTTCCTACTAACACTCGTGTGATGGTTGCTTGATTTAGTTTTGGCTAAAGAAAGCGTTTTTCTTAAGTGGATCCGGAAGAGGATATTCCACGATCAAGTGGATAGCCAAGAAGCGTGTGTCTTGCCGAGGGTCTGCGACTAGATAGGTTTAGTTAGGATATGTGGATTAGAGTAGTTGTTGGTGGTTGAGTGATTTGTGAGGTGATAAAAGCGTTTACTAGTCCGTGTGTGGCAGTGAAGCATTTTTCTACTCATAGATGCAAAACCCCATATGATTTGTAGGAGTAGCTTTAGGTAAGTGATCAGATTCTGATCTAGAGCTATTCAGCACTGAATTATTTCCTAAAGTGCTGATTGCATTTGAAATCACGGAAAAGTGTGCTTTTGAGGGTAAAAATGCATTGAACAAGATTTTGTGGATATTTTTGTATGATTGACTGATGTTGTGCATATAAAAGAGCATTTGCAAGGGTTCTGTGAAGAAAACCTGCAATTTTGTAAACATAGACATCCTACACGTAGGATGTCTCAAGGGGGTTCTGGAGACCAAATTTTAAAATTTTGACTGCACCAATGTGTTCAGAAGGGGGGGTTTACCCTAAATATACATTGAAACTAGAGTTTTGACCAACTCTTGACACCCAAAAGACTAAAGACGGAGTGTCAAAAACGCGAAAACAAGAAACTTAAGATTCTGAGCACAATTTTGCATAAAAACTGGTAGGAATGCTTGAAAAGTAGTGCTCAAGACTTGGGGATGTCTGTGGATGAATTCTGCCAAAATTTTCATCAGTAGACATCCTACGCGTAGGATGTCTAGAGTGTGACTCTGGAAGCAAAAATCAAGTTTTTACATCATACCCATATTCTGCATGTTGTGTTGGACACACACACCAAAGCTCATGTCATTTGGACATATAGACTGAGAGTTAAGGGGATGTTACTCTTTCCGAGAAATATTTTCCCAAAAGTGGTGATTCTGAGCAATTTTGACATCCAAAATTTGATGTGATCACATATTCTTATTCTATGCATCAAGAAGCACCTTGGGTAGAAACAGAAGTCCATTCTGAGAAAAAAGACATCCTACGCGTAGGATGTGTACAGGGTGATCTAGTGGAAATTTGGAAATTCTGAGTTGACCAGTGTGTTCAGAAGGTAGGTTTTACCCTATTTTTACCTGGAAAGGGGAACTTGACCATATCTTGACAGGATAAGACCAAAAGACGAAAATTGCTAGACATCCTACCCAATTTGTATCCAAGGCATAATTTTTGAGACCAAACCATAGAGTGACTTCATGTGCATGTTATACATGATGTTTTGAGTGCATGTGAGAGTTTTCAGCTCATTTGGGTGAGAAAATTGGGTTTTAAGTAGACTTTAGCATTTTTTTTAAAAGAAAAAAAGGCTAGAACATCTAGTTTTGGGGTCTTTTGACATCCAAATTGAAATCTAAGCATAGCATTGGGTTGCTGACATCAAGGGGAAGTTGTGGCTTAAGTTTGGGGCAATTCTAAGAACTTAGAAATCCTACGCGTAGGATGTCTTCACCATGATTTAGCACTCCAAATCAACCTCTGAGCATACCACAGTGATCACCACCTTAAGGAGAGTATGTGGTTCAAATTTGGGGCAATTCTAAGCAATTAGACATCCTACGCGTACGATGTCTAAGGCATGATTTAGAGGCCAAATTCAAACTGTCAACATAGCATGGTGTTGTGTAGCCTTAGGCAAGCCTCCTAGTCAATTTTGGTCCAATTTGGAGTTGATTTGACTAATGAATTCATCAGAACGGACATCAGGCTTTTGGAACAGATTCTTGATCATTTGACCAACCTATAGGTGTCAAAATCAAAAAGTAAAAATAGCTGTGAGTTTAGCACATCAAGGGGAAGCTATAGTGCAGGTTTGAGCTGAAACAGAGCAAAAAGACATCCTACGCGTAGGATGTCTCCTGGGTCATAAAGTGGTCAAAATTCTACTGTAGCCATAAAGGGAGGTTCTAAGTGCCTCAAGTATTCCAGAACTTTTTTCAAAAGTGAATTTGGACCTTGTTTGGTCTATTTACCAAGAAAAGACAAGAATTGTCAGACATCCTACTCTTGGAGTGCACTAGAAGCTCTTGTAGCCTAAATCTTGACCTATTGGCATCCAAATTCAATTTTGAGTATACCATTGGGTTGCTGAGCACTAGGAGCATCTTGGGATCAAGTTTGGACAAAATCTAAGCAGTTAGACATCCTACGTGTAGGATGTCTCCAACTTGATTTAGGACTCCAAACCAACCTATGAGCACACCACTGTGATCAGCACATCAAGGAGAAGCTGGGGTGAAAATTTCAAGTCATTCTCAGCAAAAAGACATCCTACTCGTAGGATGTCTCAAGGCCATTTTTAGGTCCAAATCAACCTTTGAGCATACCATTGTGTTGCTAGACTTAAGGGGAGTCTCTAGACCAAATTTTGTTAAATTCTGAGCATATAGACATCCTACGCGTAGGATTTCTCTAGGCCAGTTTTAGGAACCAACTGTACTTTTGACCATACAGGAGTGTTCACAGTGTCACAGAGATCCCAAATCTTCTTTTAAAATTGAATTTGGACTCATTTTGACCAGTCTAAACTGCATTTCACTATTTTGGCCATAACTTTCACAAACGTTATCGGATCTGAAAAGTTTTTATATCAAAACGTAGCCTGAGAGAGACTCTACAGATCTTAGAGCAAAACTTGAACTAAATGATGCCAATGGCAACCATTTTGGTCAACTTTGAAAAAAACATCGTTTGAGGCCTCAAAATACATCCGCAAGTTAGGGGTGTCTAAAAGCGACAATTTGCGAGAATTATGACAAAACGGTTGCGGTTTTGGACATAGTTTCGACTTTTCCCTAACCAAAGCACTTGCACACAGTGGACTAAGTCTACTTGAACCAAGCAAAATCTCTTAAGCCCAGAAATCATGTCTACCCTAGATTCAAACGCAGCTTACACAAGCTTGGAGATCCCGACGATAGAGGAATGTCCTCCCACAATGGATCTTCCAAACTTGCAATTGATAAAGATCCATCTTGTTGAGAGAGTTTGGATGATTGGTCATGAGAGTGAAGGACTATATAGATACATTGACGACAATGAGTTCAATCTTTATAGGTGCTCAGATCCATACCTAGAAGAGATAACGGATTACAAGCTCTTATATGTCTACACATACGGAGTCGACTGTCAATGGAGATCTATAGTTGTCGACAAGTATGGACGAGAATACAGAGTTGTAGAAAGCACAAATCCACAGACTGTATTAGAAAGAGGTGGATATTTGGTCAATGAAGGACCACAAATGCCTCCACCAAACACAAGAATTCCTATAGGAATTCCAAGAAGAGAGCCACCAGGATTCCCTTCAAGAGAGATAACGAGAGAAGGATTGGGAGAGTCTCTGGTTAGACTTGTAGACAATCGATGAGTTAGACCATACCAAGTCCAGAAATGGATAAACATAAAATACTCCGGAGATAAAGATCCGAGAGATCACGTAACGGCTTTTAGAAGAGTCATTAGAGCAGAGGAAGTTTCAGATTTTGCGACACAGTTTGCGGGATTTGGATTGACTCTAGAAGATGATGCAGCTACATGGTTCGACTCGGTGGAAAAATGGGATTTTGAGACCCTAGATGAGTTGTTTGAGGAGTTTATTGAAGAATTCTCACCAAAAGGCATTGCTCACAACACGGTTTGGCAAATCCATAGATTCAAACAGAAAGAGGATGAATCAGTACGCAAAGCATCATTACGGCTCAAGAGATATGTTAAGCTGTGTCTGAGAGCAGAATTACCTACGCAAGCACGACTGATGCTGATCTTTATCCAGGGAATGAGAAATGCGGGCCTTGAGAAGGATCTGCATATGATAAGGAGGATGACGCTAAACGAGTTGATCAAAGAAGCTCTTTATCTAGTGGATGTAATAGGCATGGCTGCCTATTACGAGGTTGTGCTCAGAAATGCAAGAGAGAGAAGCACCGCACAGCATTAGAGAGAGAGAATGAGAGAGAGATGTTCACATCTGCAACCATAACTGATTGGATTGGTTATTGTTGAATGAATACAAAGGTCACAAGAGCCCATTCTTATAGGTTTGTCGTGTCCCCTCGCTCCTCATGAGCCACACCCCTTGGCATCCCCTCTAAGGTTCAAGACCATCCAATATGGCCAAGGTGCAACATATGGCACACACCGGCTTATGCCGTGACAGTGGATAACTGTGAGGCATACAAAGAAAAGGACTTAAAGAGTCAAGGAGATGACACATCCTTTTAGCACAGTGTTTCACAGATAAGTGAGTCCATTGCCAAGCCAACGGCACCTATTGATCAAGAAAAGCTTATCGACGACTTGGTCAAGAGATTGATTCCTCTTGTAAGGTCTGATTCGGGAGAGCCGAAGTGGTGTGAAATTGAAATGGACGAACCATACGGGGGAAGAGTGCTATTATAGCATGGAAAATGCTAGGGAGAGGTATGTACAACCTGTTCCAGAAGCACCTACTCCACCTAGATACATTGCGGGGAATGCGCCAAGACCAGTAGGAGTTTTAAGGCCACAGCTTGTCTTAGAACAACAACCTCCGCTGCCAGGTGCTAGAATGCCGGTAGACATGAGATACATGCCAATGACGGAAGCATCAAATAAACCAACGCTAGTACCAGGTACAATGTGGTATAGCAACCAAAGTGAGTACTACCCTTCGGAGCAACAAAATGTGAGAGAAACACATGGAGTGGTGAGGCCGGTACAACCTCCACCTCCTTGGTTTCAGTCAAAAGAAAGAAGGTATGAAATGGACGAAAGGACATTGCAATTCATTGCAAATAGCGGCTTATCTAGGTCAAATCTTGCTTATAGCCAAGAGGAAATGCTAAAAAAATCTCCTCAACCAGAGACAGATTGTCACAAAAGTCGTGACAACCAGTTGGTCAAACAATGTCCTCATACGGAGATCACTGAAGTAAATGCCTATTGTCTGGCGTGTGGCATCACTCACTTGCTCCTCAATTGCCCGAAAAACCCAAACCAAATCAGGAAAATCACGAAAAATGTATTAGGGATTGTTCAGCTACCTAGTAGCTCAGAAAATGAAAATGTCGTACCAGCTCAAGTGGTTACGAGAGCACAAGCTCAAAAGAAAACTGATGAGAATCCAGAGACAAAGAACACGGAAAGTGACACGAGTCCAAAGATAGATGATGGACCAAAGACAGACGCACCTAGTCAGAAAACCAAGAGCAAACAAAATAGTTGGAAAGCTAAAAAGACTAGGATGAAAGCACGCAGGGAACGAGAGCAAAAATCCCTAGCTGAGAAGCTTACTGAAGCTGAGGAGAAGATAAAACAACATGAGGAAAAGGAGGCACCTTCTCTTACACAGATGGTTAAACCTCTAGAAGAACCATCCACAGATGAGAAACCAAAAAGTGCTAGTTCAGGAGGATCTGTGTTGGCAGACAAGGTTAATGAGACATTAGATGTCCTCTTGAAAGCCTATGATGTGAGGCTCAAAAACAACCAAACCCAAGAACACAGGTGGATGACATATCCACCTGTGTTGGCAGAGAAGGTTAATGAGACATTAGATGCCCTCTTGAAAGCCTATGATGTGAGGCTCAAAAACAACCAAACCCAAGAACACAGCTGGATGACATATCCCTATGCAGAACTAGAAAAGCAAAGGTTTGAAATGTGCCAGAAAATGATTCAAACAGCCCAAGCTTTACTAGAACCACCAGTTGCAAAACTTGAGGATGTGATCCGTGTCCGGCCTACACAAGTAAATCCCACCAAACCAGGAACTAAAAGAGCCAGATTCTAGTCATGAGCACAGACCAAACCTCAAAGACCCAGCATTAGAACCAAGGATATTACTGAATACCACGGATAACTCTTCCGAGGGATTTCACCAAGCTATACCTGAGGATTGTAAAGAGATAGATGGTCTTGACGAATTGTGGAAACAAGTCAGAGAGGCCAATGAAGCCGATGACCTAAGAAGACTAGTAGACAAGAGTGGTGATGAACGAGGAGTGTTTCTACCACCAATAGAGGAATTTGAGACTGGATCTCAAATGAATCTAGACGTGCAATCATATTGGGGTGACAAAGGATCTGTACAATCTATGGATAGTCAACCCCATTCGCTAAGAACACTACCATCCTACATGGGAGAGTACGAGACCAAGTCAGATGTGGTTGTAGTCCCATCACAGACTGTCTCCCAACAAGGCCATCGACTGAAAGGGGCTAGTACATATTCTATCTACCCCAGTCACCTGTACAATAATGTTAGCCGAGTTGCTCAGAATAAGACCAAACATGTGGGCTAATGTGGGTAAATGTCTAGAGAAATTTGGTGTAAAAACCCCAATGACTCAAATCGAGGAAGGCATCAAAGAGCTTGAAATGCCTCAACTAAATACTAGGCCAGTGCCATTAAACAAGGTAGGCGAGTATTACGAGGGAGAAGATGGAAACACCACCCTTCCTGTGGAATTCAATGGTGTAAAAACCATGGCAATCCTTGACAGTGGAGCTCGTGTGGCCATTGCAACCAAAGAGGTTTGGAAAAAATGGCAAAAACCTGCCTTGATATCCACACGAATGACCCTGCAGCTTGCAGACGGACACAAGGAAAATCCCCTAGGACTGCTAGAAAAAGTACTTGTTACTTCTTGTGGCATTGAATATGAACACACTTTTGTTTTTGTTGACTTTGGCAAGAAGAAATCCTATGACATCATTCTGGGAAGACCATTCATGCGACAATTGAAAATGGTCCAAGATTGGGGTTATGACCATATATACCTGAGACATATGGAAACCATAACAAAGATAAACTTGAGGGACCATAGCTATAGGGATGTGACGAGAACACCGGTCGAGGAGTTTGATTCCGCCACTGCAGCAGGATCAAAACTTCCAACTTGGTTAGGTAAGCCTAAAGAACTGTGTATGTGTGGAGCTTCACAATGTGGTAGCTTGAAACGTGAGGAATGTATCCTAGAGCGGGTTATAGAGGATAGGGACTATATCCCATAACCATTTCCTGAAGAAGAGTTAGAGCCTTTTGGATGGGAACACATCTTGGCTACTCTGGACGTGTGCGCCGTGGAGGATGCTCCCACCACAAAGTTTTGTGATGAAAATGGCTATGATGTCGTTCCTTATTTTGCAGTGAGTATAATCCAGGAAAACGAAGAGATCCAGACATCAACAAGCTCTCGAAATAAGGAGCAAAAAAAGAAATGTGGAGAATCAAAATATGAAGAAGACGACGAGTTCTATGACTCTGTAGAACACTTCGAGCTTCAAGCAGATCAACGACCTGGGAATCAATGTCATCGCTACACGAGTAAAGTGCATCAAAAGTGGATTCCAAAGTCCTCGGTGAAGACACAGCCACCACAAGCATCCTCATACATGGCTCCTAAAAGACTCAGCTAGGAGGAATACGACCAGAGCAACGAGCTAACAATGCTCTAATCAATGGGCTAGAAAAGTCCTCCAAGAAACTACCACCCACGAGCAAACAGACAGTAACTTTCCACTACCAGCCAAAAAATCAAGGGAAAGTACAAGAAGTCAACCTTGCTGAGGATAGTAGCGATAGTGATGAATCTTATGACATCCCCTATCATCAACTCAGGCCATCACTATCACCAACCCCTTCAGCAACAACAACCATGACAGGTCAAAAGAACAGGACAACAAGTCAAAGCCAAAAAGCTCGACAAATGTGGATACCAAAATCCAGATCAGCCAAAAAAAGATATGGATCAAGAAGACAAAGATCTCTAATGACAAATCACAAGATCCAACACCAAAACAAAAACAAGGAAAGCGTGCACGAACGGACAAGAATATCACAAAGTCGCAAGCTTTCACAACTCAGGTTTGGGCTCCAAAGAAGTTGATTCAAGCACAAAAAAGTCTGGAATTTATTTGGATTCCAAAACAACCACAGTATCAACTTTCAAAGCCTAAATCCCGTCCCCAACCAAGTGTACAAGGGCTGAAGCAAAGACCACTGTCGACTCACACAACAAAAAGGTGGATCCCAAAGAAGTCTCTTCAAACACAAATGAAGCACGGGCAAGTATGGGTTCCCAAACGAGCGTCACCAACAAAACAGCCAATAATCACAAAGAAATGGGTCCCAAAGAAGAACAACAAAACTGTTTTCAGTGCATCGCCGCTTGAATTCTTACAATTCTTCCTACGATTACAATACAGTTAGAAGAGAGCAAGTCGCTTCAATCAAGCAACGATACATGAGCTTCAAAGACCATTACATTTCTTAGAATAGGAAGCCTCGCCAACAAATGCCAATAAGCAACTTGCTTATACCCACATCTTGCACAACATAAATCTTTTCCATGCATTGACTGTGTATGCATAATAGGGAAACATTACAAGGCCTGCATAGGCACAACTTTTAATTTCCCAAGCACTACACATACCCTTTGTGATACCCTGTCGTAAAGGATGACTCCAAATAGGAAGGGGGGAGGCATTCTGTATGCGGACCTAACATTATGACTATTAGAGGGAAATGTTTTGTGAGATGCATTGAATTTTTGCATTTTATTGTGATAATTTTTTGACGAAATTTAGAGTATATGCCCTCATAGTAGTGTTACAGAGGAGTATGGGGACAAAATCCATATATGAGCCCCTAGGGACATGTGTATAGTGTACATAGCATTTAGATTTCTATTTGAATGATTTTTCTTTTGTTGAGTTGTTTTAAGATTTTCTTTGTTTATTATTAAGAAAACATAAAAAAATTCATAATCCACATGAAGAAAAGACTGACGAGAGGCCTGAGCACTACAAAGAGAAGAAGGTACAGGAAAACGATGAAACTTCATGAAGTATGTCTCAGCAGCCACTACAATAGCCGAAGAACTTGTCACAAAGCAGTGTCAACATGCAACCGACAAGTCATACAAGTCAGAGTCAAGTAGCTAAGCCACAAAATGAGTGAGGTGTTAGTCCCAAATCTTCAAGTAATATTCTCTATGGTCTAAGAGTCTTACCTATTATAGGTACTGCTCAAGCTGGAAGAGTTGAGCATATTTACGTTGTGTCGCTCATGCTGGTATAGGTGAGCAAAAGAGTCGAAGTCTAAGTACTTAAGTCTGGTGAAGTGAAGGAGAAGGTCCAAAAGACACTCACGTACTAGGCACAGTGAGATACGAGTGGAGAAACTTCTACATCGACAACCCTTCTTGGAAAGGTGGAAGCTATTGAGACATCTTTTGATGTCACATGTGCTACATTTATTCCTCGAAACACCCATCATCTCCTTCTTTCACATTGCATGCTTTTGGTGACAAATTTCTCATATGCATATAGAGTGTCCCATAATTGGCACTTGCATTAGGCACTCTTTCCGTGTTTCACCCAAGCACTCACCTTTCATGAACATGTACTTCACGTTCAACTGCTCAACTCCAATAAGAGCGTATATCCAGGTTTTAGACCCTAATCTAAAGACACCTATCACCATCCTCTTGTACATATTCCTTCTACATCAACAATAAGGAAATGCTACTCAAATCAATTGACAAATGAATTGGAGCACCAATTTCAGATCATAGCATACTTCTCCTCGATGGCGAGTCGAAGAATGACCTACAATGACAAAGCTGCAGACAACACTAACAATATGATTGCACAGGAACAAAGAAGTCCCCAATGAAGAAGAGCAGACATAAAAGTAATCAGAGGATCTCAAAAGATGAATGGTTATGATGATAGATGTCCGCTCTAATGGATCATAGTTCTTGTTGTGGTTCGACAAAGTTACAAGCAGTGAAACGAATGAAGACAAAACGACAGCAAAGACCACATCGCCATCGACAATCACGTCATGTCGGGGACAACATGAACGCGGAAGGGGGGAGTGTTGACCGCTGGGTCAACAACACAACATAACTCAAGTTTCGTACCAAAGTCTTATCTTTTGCAAGTTATGAAATGCTGCGGATTATGGCTATAAACGTCATTTGTAATGAGTAGTTATTCTAGTTTCAGAAGTCGGGGTGCAATGGCACTTCCAGATTGTAAAGACAAAGCCATTTGACCCTTTCAACCCCATTTTTGGTTAAACCTAAGGTAGCCTTAGTATATAAGGTACCTAGGTCATTTTGTAAAGGGGGGGGGCTTTAATCATAATCAAAAACTTTAGCGCTGCCGTCTACTGTGTGTGAGAGAGAAAGAGAGTGAGTGTGAGCTTTATCCTCTTGCTACGCCCGGCTCGCTCAACACATTGGAGATCCAACTGCACCATTGTTGTAGGCTCGAGGAGAGCTACGCGACAACGCCAAGCATTCCACGCGAGATGAAGCGCACACGCCGACGCATCTACGAGCTATTTGTGGTCGTAAGTGTATCAAACGATGTCTGTTTTCTGCGTGCTAGTAGTCTATAAAATCTCGGCGACATAAGCTACGCATAGGTACTCATAAATTTCAGTTTCGGAAACTTTCAAAATTTTGCTCTGTCATCCTACGCGTTTTCCGCAGACGGGTTTAGATTGAGGGTTTTGAGTGTAGAAGTGTAGGGACAGGTGTATCCTAGTGAGGGGATGGTGTTCATTAAGTTTCGTACGAATGTGACATGATTAGGTGAGTTACCTTCGGTATGTGAGTATGTGGCTAGGTGGTGTAGTTGAGAGCAGTGAGGTTCTTGATTGTGGTTTAGTTGGCCTTCCAGAGTGTTGTATGTGTAGGATGGTCTCAGCTTGACAAGATAAAGAGATTTCCTCTGTGTGCCTATCGTGTCATATGTGTCCTGGATTGACATTATGTTGATCTAGGTAGTGTTTGCATGCACTTCATGGGTGTGTGAGTCGCTTTCGCAACATCGACCCACGAGCTTCATCTGGTGATTTGGTGAGCATACGTTGTCTGTTTTTGCATTTCAACATATCATACGTTCGCATTGAGTAGAGCTACACATTAGGCACTTTATTTTATGGAAACGACGACCTCCAAATTTTGACCAGACTTCCTATGTGATTTTGCACCGGGTGTTTAGTGTTAGGGTGGTGGTTCATAGACCTTAGGGAGAGCGACCTATTGGTGTTAGTAGGGTCTCCTTCAAGTTCTGTGGCATTTCGAGATTGTTTGATGGGTATTCAGCTCTAGAAAGCGTTGTAGGAAGTTTCCTCTTATGCATTCCTGAAGGCTATAGCTTAGACATTGGGTAGAGACCTCTGTAGGAATTAATTAGAGTCGGTCGAGTGTAGATTGACACCCTATGCTTTCTTCCACGTGTCTGCGGGTCGAGCTTCGTCCTTAGCTGAAAAATCTTGTTAGGTGAGTTCTCGCTGTGCTAACGTCCGTCGCGGCATATCCGTCCAACATTGGCGCCGCTGCCTGACAGGAAAACCCTAGGTAGGTGACCGGACTAGTCCTTGAGGATAGGGATTCTTTGGCTTGCCAAGAGTCTCGTTTTACATTTAGATAGGATCAGAGGGTGGTGGACTCTTTGGGTCTTAGAGGGAGTCTAGGGAGCGTGTGTCTGGCCTAGATCCTTCGACTTAGGTAGACTTAGGTAGTTTTTAGTTGAGTTGTGGTGTAGAGAGTAGGAGTTGGAGTGGTAGAAGCAATGAGAGGAGAGCTTGAGAGTCCAGAGAGGCCAGGAAGCAACCAAAACACCATTATCACCATTTCACATGATGAGTAGGAGTAGAGTAAGTAGTACATCATGATTCAAGATCTAGAGCACATCATACATGTACACTTTCTTGTTAGATTCATCACAAGGGTGTAAAAGACGCAAAAGTGTGTTTGAAAGCTGAAGTGAAGTCCAAAAGTTGCTGTGAGTGTTTCTGATAGAGCTGCAGAGCATCAAGAGCATTTCTGTTAGGAAAAAAATAAATTTTAAGCCAGGAGACATCCTATGCGTAGGATGTCTACAGGCTTATCTGGTGGATTTGGAATTTTGAGTTGACCAGTGTGTTCAGAAGGTAGGTTTTACCCTATTTTCACTTGGAAAGACCATATCTTGACAGGATAAGGCCAGATAGATAGAAATTGCCAGACATCCTACCCAAATTTTGCCAAGGCATTATTTTAAGACCAAAATCGTAGGATGGCTGCATGAGCATGATCCGCATGATATAGTGAGTGACTAAGAAAGGTTTCATCTCATTTGGGTGAGAAAATTGGGTTCTAAGCAGACTTAGCACTTTTGACTGAAAAAGGCTAGAATAGCTAAAATTGGGGACTTTTGAAATGGAAACCAAAATCTAAGCATACCACTGGGTTGCTGACATCAAGGGGAAGTTGTGCGTCAAGTCTGGGGTCAAACAGGCCAAAATGACATCCTACGCGTAGGATGTGTTTTGGGTGATTTAGCACTCCAAACCCATATTTGAGCATACCAAAGTAATCAGCACCTCAAGAGGAGTCTATGCTTTGCATTTGAAGCCATTTTGAGCAAAAAGACATGCTACGCGTAGAATAACTAAAGCAAGAAATTGAAGCCAGAAACAAGCGTAGGCCTAGCAGGGTGTTGTATAGCCTGAGGCAAGCCTCCTAGTCAAATTTTGGTCCAAATTGGGGTTGATTTGACTGGTCAGACCAACATCAAGCTACTGGAATAGAATTCTGATCCATTGACCAGCTTATAGGTGTCCAAATCAGAAAGTAAAAATAGCTGTGGACTCAGCACATCGAGGGGAATCCATAGTGCAAAAGTCCGAGCAGGAGACATCCTACGCATAGGATGTCTACTGGGGCTTTGGGAAGAGAAAATTTGACTGAGGCTATACGATAATGTCCCATTTGACTTGAGGATTCTTGAACTTCTTTCATAAGTGAATTTGGACCTTGTTTGACCTTTTGACAGAGCAAAAACAGAATTAAGACTTTTCACGTAAATTGACTGACATCCAAGGGAAGTACAATTCCAAATTAGCAGACCTAATCAAGAACATCAAAAATGTATAAAAATACAGTAGTGGTTGGAGTTAACTCTCCAGTTATACCAATCATTACTAAGATCAACTCTAGCAGTTAAATGCTTTGATTTGATTGCCGAAATTAAATGCTTATGTACAAGTATATTCAACAACAAAGCAAGAAGTTGTGCGGAGACTGATCCTTTGCCAGGTGAGCGGTTGGATTTGTGTTAAGTTGCATTGCTAAGTTTGATGAATTTAAGATTAGGAAGACACATTTTTAGAGACCAAAAGGTGGCAGGTGATCAAGGTAGCTTAGTGTCCATCGAGGAGAGTGTAACTCAAGCAAGGCTAGATCCACTAGCACCGATTATTGAGGAGGGTAGTGATACTGACACTTCATCAGATAAGTCCTTCTTCATGATGGGTAGTCAACAGCCAAGAGTTTTCACCTATGATGGACCAATGACAGGAGGAAGCACCTCCCTAAATCATTTGAAGGATTCCAAGCTCACTTGGAATCTTCTTAGAGGAACAAACTCGAGGGGAGCCCTAGTTTATTCTGACTATCGAGGACGCAAGTGTATTTGTATTGAAGAAAGGCCGGCTCAGAGATTGGAAGTAATTCGAGTTTATGATGATGGGGATAGATTCTGAGACGAAAAGGGGAACCACTATCTGATAGTTAATAACCATGAGGATTACAATAGATATGGAGATAACGTGGCAAAAGGAAAAATGGTTTCAGAAACTCAAGAACCGCCACCAAACATTGATCGACCTGGAGCGCTTTTTATGTATGATAAGAAAACAACCAGGGTCTCAATCTATAATGAGAATGTGGGAATTTACAAGCATGAAAGCGAGGGAATAGTCTCTTACTTTCGTTCGAAAGAACCCTATCCAAACGAATTAAGCAAAGACAATGTTCTTTAATTATTCTCTTATGAAATTGCTATGGGGAAGGATATCATTTTTGTTGATAGATACGGGCAAGAATACAAACGTATTCTCCTAGAGGAGGTAGAAAAGGCAACAGTTCCAGGAGCATCAACATATGCCCCCGAAGAAGAGCCAAGAGCCACCTACACCCCTAGCAAGTCAACAAATCTATTTTCAGAAGAGTATGACTTGACTTCGCATTCTACCCGACACAGACATTCAACAACCAAAACCAACCAGCAACCCAACCATCATTGCAGGCATGGCTTCGACAGAGTGCAACATTAGAACAAGACCGAAACCAAGATGGTTATCAAGCGGCACGAGGGCTAAGGGATTTACAAGAACCACCACTCTATTCACGGTATCATGGCGAGAGTAAGCCAAAAACTCAAGGGTCAACAGAGCCTGGAAGACCACCCATAGAACGAGTTCGAAGAGATGAACCATCTCTTGCAAGAACCGTCATAAATTACAGCTTAGGAGCACCATTGGGAGAGGAACCCACCTACTACCGAAGGCCAGAGGAGGTATATAGATTGGGACGAGGAGATCCAATGATGAGATTTGTAGACCATCGTAGAATTATACCTTCTCAAGTGCAAAAATGGGTAAACAAGAAATACACGGGAAAACGAGATCCTAGAGATCATGTAGGAGCTTTTGTACGTGTAATTAGAGCTGAAGAGGTGTTAGACTTCACTACCCAATTTGTAGGGTTTGGACTAACCCTAGAGGATGATGCAGCTACTTGGTTTGACTCTGTGGAGCGTAGAGACTTTGAGTCTATGGAGGAGGTGTTTGACAAGTTTATCGAGGAATTCTCACAAAGGGGGATAGCTCATAATACAGTCTCACAAATCCATAATTTCAAACAAAAAGACGGGGAATCTGTGCGAAAGGCAGCCCTACGACTAAAAAGATATGTTAAGTTCCTCCTTGTGAAAGAACTGCCAACTCAGTCCAGACTTATACTTATATTTATTCAAGGACTAAGAAATGCAGATTTCCAGAAGGACTTACATATGAAGAGGAGCACGACGTTAAATGAGTTAACTAAGGGGAGGCTCTTTACCTTGTGGACAATTGTGCGGTCTACAAAGAGGGTGAATTCAAGGATCTTGATGACGATTCATCCTCACAACAAAGTGGAAGCAAGTCCGCTAAGACAGCACTGAAAGGAGAAGTAGCTGTAAGCCAGGAGCAGCCTGTAGAGGAAGTGCTAAAAAAGATTAACTTGTACGCCAAACCCCAGGCTAAACAGCCCAAGTGGTGTGCTATTGAACAAAAATGGACAAACCATGGGACGGAGGAATTCTATTATAACAAGGGATATGTGAGAGAACAACCGTATGCTCCCCAAGCTCAGGTAGCATCTCCTCAAATTCCACCAATGCCTAGGTATCAAGCAGGCAACCTACCAGGACCTATGAGACCACAACCAGTGTTGAGGCAACAACCACCCCTACCAGGATTACGACCAGTCGGCATAAGATACACACCAACAATATCCTAATCAAAAGAGAAGGCCTTGGTGCCTATGCAAGCATATTATGAGGATCCCAATGGATATGTTGCAAATATTGTCTATTATCCACCGGAAGAACCATCAACACCAGAACCATGGAGCATGATAGGAAATACAGGACCACCAACCGCTGCACAGGCAGCAGGAGAAGGAAGATATAGCTTGGATGAACGAAAATTGTTGTTCATAGCCAACAGAGGCATGGGAGGGTAGAGACATGCATACTCACAAAGAGGAGCTCAAGGAGCACCCCAACAACCTAAAGGACCCTGCTACAAGTGTGGTGGAGACCATTGGCTAAGAGATTGTCCTCATGATGAAATCATTAGAGTCAACGCATATTGCACCGAGTGTGGAGTTACTCATTTGATTCCTGATTGCCCTAAGAACCTGAGCAAAGGAGAAAAAACTACCTTGAACATGCTGGAAGCGGTGCCTTCCAGTGGAGGGTCAGAAAACGAGACAATAATACCTATTCAGGCAGTGACACGAGCCCAAGATCAAAGAATGACGAATGAACCCATAATTGAAGAGCCAAAAACCGATGCCCCAAGTTCAGAAGTGAAGGGTCATAGAAGCACTTGGAATGCTAGAAAGGTGCGTATGAAAGCCAGGAAAGAATGAGAGCAAACGGCTCTATCCAAGGATTTAAAACACACAAAGGATAGATTAGAGCGGTTAGAGGATCTAGCTAGTCTAAGCTCACACATTGCGGCACCCAAGGAAATAGCAGAACCCAAAAGTGCAGGGTCAGGAGGATCTGTGTTGGCAGAAAAGTTAAATGAGCAGTTAGATGCACTTCTAAAAGCTTCCAAAGCCAAACTCAAAAGAACCAAACCCAAGAGCAAAGATGGATGACTTATCCATATGCTGAAATAGAAAAACAGATGTTGGAAATGTGTAGAAAGATGATTGAAACCGCTCAATCCTTGATAGAAGACCCGCTTGGTAAACCTACAAGTTGGCATGAAGTACCAGCTCCAACCCCTATCAAACCAACTTTAGAGAAACAAGTAGAAACAAAGGAAAGACTCACGAATGCCTCTGAGTCTAGGGGAGAGCCTATCATAGTGCCAAATACAACGGATGAGACAAGTGACGGGTTCCAGCCTAAAACATTGGTAGAAATGGGTAAGGATTGTAACGGTCTAGATGACCTGTGGAAGCAAATCAGTGATGCCAACGAAGCTAACAGGGTGAGTTACCACATGAATAGCACCAGAAAAGAGAAAAATGAGATCTTACCTCCTATTGAAGAATTCAAGGCAAGATCACAAATGAACTTTGATGTACATTCACAAGGGGGAGACCAGGGATCAATTAGTTCGGGGCACAGCCAACCAAACTCTCTAAAAACTCTACCCTCTTATCTAGGAGAGTATGAATCCAAGTATGAGGTGAGAGAAATCCCATCTCAAAGACTGTCTTCTAACAGAGTGATGGATTCACAAGGGTTGATTGAGTTATTTTCCACTCTTGTGGCATGCACAATCACATTATCCGAACTCCTAAGGCTACGACCAAACATGTGGACCACCGTAGGCAAATGCTTAGAAAAATTTGGAGTGAAAGACCCCACCTTGAAGCTTCAGGAAGGGATCAGAGAATTAGACAGGCCTCAACTAAACACTAGGCCAGTACCTTTAAACAAGGTTGGAGAGTATTGTGAGGGAGAAGATGGAAACACTATGCTACCAGTAGAATTCCAAGGAGTAGTTTCCAAAGCTATTCTTGATAGTGGAGCAGGAGTTGCTATCACCACCAAGGAAATCTGGAAAAAATGGAAAAAACCGGCTTTGAGAGCTACCAGAATGAAATTGCAATTGGCAAATGGGTTCATGGAAAAGCCTTTAGGACTCTTGGAAAAAGTAATTGTCACTTCGTGCGGAATCGAGTATGAGCATACATTTGCAATAGTTGATTTTGACAAAAAGAACAATTACAAAATCATCTTGGGAGGACCATTCATGAGACAATTAAAGATGGTCCAGGATTGGGGTTACGACCACATATACCTCAGACATGGCGAGACTACAACCAAAATTCACTTGAAATACCATAGTTACAAAGATGTGAACCACACACCAGTGGAAGAGTTTGATTCAGCTACATTAGCAGGGTCTAAGCTCCCAGCATGGTTAGGGAAACAAAAAGAGCTATGGATGTGCGGAGCTTTACATTGTGGGAGCTTAAATAGAGAGGAATGCGTCTTAGAAAGAGCTATCAAGGACAAGGATTATATTCCGGAACCTTTTCTTGAAGATGCCTAGGAACCTCTTGAATGGGAACACATACTAGCAACATTGGATGTCTGTACCATTACAGATAGCCCAACGACAAAATTTTGCGATAAGGAATGAATGCAAGTGGGAATAAAACAAGTACAGAAAGCTAAAACGGAAACAAAATCACAAAAATCAAAAAAAGAAACAACAAAAGACCTAGAGTGGACCAAATTGGAGCGTAAAAAGAAATACCAAGAACTGAAACGGTCTTTACAAGAGGTATGGACTACTGAGGGAGATAGTGATGGTAAAGAGGAGTCAGAAAAAGGAAACATAAATGTACCATCACACTATCAGAAATTTACCATTTAGGACAGAAAAATCATAATGACACCACCAGTCAGGGAAAGAATAAACCAGGAGTCTTACGATGGGCCGGAAAATGCAAAATGGATAGACCTCGCTGAACCAGGAGAAAAGCCTCAACCGGTCTATATAGCAACTGATTTAGAGCCTGAAGAAGAAGAACGGTTAACACAGCTTCTCAAGAAGTATAAAGATGTGTTTGCATGGTCCTACAAAGACCTCAAAGGAGTTGATCCATCGATATGCCAACATACAATTCCTTTGAAATCAGATGCCAAACCTAGCAAACAGCGTCCTTATATATATAATGACACATTTGCTAAACGAATCAAAGAGGAGATTGACAAGGTGAGGGATGTTGAATTCATCTATGAAATCGAGCATATAGATTGGGTGTCACCCATTGTGGTAGTCCCCAAAAAGAACGGAAAAGTGAGAGTGTGTGTAAACCTCAAAAAGGTAAATGCAGCCACCATAAGGGATAATTATCCCTTGCCGATCACAGAACATGTACTTAAGAGGGTGGCCAGAAAACGGGCTTATTCCTTTCTAGATGGGTTTTGAGGGTATAACTAACTGGCAATTGCAATAGAGGATCAACACAAAACAACGTTTTCCACAGAATGGGGAATATATGCGTATAGAGTTATGCCTTTTGGCTTAATAACTAATGCCCCAGCTACCTTTTAAAGGTTAATGACGCATGCGTTCAAAGAATACCTGAGAATATTCTTAGAAATATATATGGATGATCTTTGTGTACACTCTCTTCTACGAGAGGAACATATTGACCATTTGCAAAAGGTATTTGAAAAATGCAGAACATATCGAATCTGTCTTAACCCGAAAAAGCGTATTTTTATGGTTAGGCAAGGCCACATCTTAGGACATATTGTCTCAATAAATGGCATAACCGCTGACCTAGATAAAATCAAAGTCATAGTAGACCTGCCCAGGCCTACTAATGCGAAACAAGTGCAATCCTTCATGGGACACTGCGGATATTATCGAAGATTCATATATATGTATGCAGTCATCGCACAACCTCTGTATCGTTTGTTAGTCAGTTTCAACTGGACTGAGGAGTGTGAAACTTCATTCCAAAAGTTGAAGGAAAACTTTGTATCAACACTGGTACTTAAGGAACCAAATTGGGGAAAGATATTTCATGTTCACATTGATGCATATGCATATGCAATTGGGGGTATTCTGGATTAACCTGGAGACGAAACAATGGATTTTCTAGTTTGTTATGCAAGGCGACAGTTAAACAGTGCAGAAAAGAACTACACAACCACCGAAAGAGAGGGGTTAGGAATGATTTATGCTGTAAAAAAATTTCGGCATTATTTGCTCGCAAACAAATTTGTGTTCTTCACAAATCATCAAGCTCTTTTGTATCTGGTAAATAAACCATGCAATATTGGGAGAATTGTACGCTAGTTTATTATATTGCTAGAGTTTGATTTCACAGTAGTGGTAAAAAAGGGTAAAACTCATTTACGGGCGGATCATCTTTCAAGGCTACACAATGGGGAAGCTCCTGAAGGATTAGATAATGACATACCTGACGCTTATCTTTTCAATATTGAAATGATACCCAAATGGTCTCAGGAAATTGTTAGCATTCTTTCCTTTGGAGGTAGATTTGATAACCAGGAAGACAGATCCAAACAACAAACAATTCGACAAACAAAAAACTTCTAGTTGATTGCAGGACGGCTCTATCATTTAGGATCGGACCAAATTCTACAATTGTGTATAAATCCGGAGGAATTCGAGTGTTATCTTGAAGAAGCACATATCCAGGATTGTGCATTTCATTGTTCAACAATGAAAACACACCAGAGACTGAAACAATTGGGGGTTTATTAGCCAACTATGTATGCTGACACACATGCTTATGTTAACAATTGTACTATATGTAGTGCCAAACGACCGATGGATCATGCGACATTGTTCAGGTAAACATTGCACCTGCATGGAGTCAATATATCATTGATTTCTTAACCACAAGGATGTTTCCTGAAAACATAACAAGAGCACGGAAAAGGGCTATAGAGCTGGAGGCTCGTGACTTTCCGTTAATTGGGAACCAACTCTATAAGCGAGGAAAGGACAATCAACTTAGAATCTGTGCAAGTGAAAGTGAATACCTGCTGATTCTAGAACACGCGCATGGCGGCATAAGTGGAGGCCATTTTTCAGGCGATAAGACGGCAAAAATTGTCTTAACCGCAGGAATATTGTGGCCTACATTGCATATGGATGCTGAAGAGTTTGTAAAGCGTTGTGACGCTTGTCAACACACCAAGGTGCTGATAAAGAGAGATGAGATGCGTGACTACGGCCAATGATGGGAGCAAGGGCATTTGCAAAATGGGGCATTGATTTTGTGGGACCTATTTCACCCCCTATATATTGCACCCATACCCAATATATCATAGTGGCTAGGGACTATCTCACAAAAAGGGCGGAAGCCAAGGCAACACAAAAAGCAGATGCACGAACCACTACACAATTTCTATATAAGAATGTCTTTGTACGATATGGTTTACCAATATAAATTTTCAGTGATCGAGGAACACATTTTCTTAATGAAGTCATTGAATATCTGCTAGAGGAATTCATGGTCATACATAGAAAATCTGCTCCATATCATCCACAGGCTAATGGACAAGCTGAGGCCACAAATAAAACATTATGCACTGTTCTCCCTAAAAAGAGTCAAGAACAGACTAGGATCAGTAGTTACACTCAACACTATGGGCATACAGGGTAGCTTACAAAACATCAATAGGAACGACACCATACAACATGGTGTTTGGCCTAAATGCTATATTACCCATAGAGTTTTTAATTCCAACTCTACGAGTAGCAAAAAGCTTAGAATGGACAGGGCATGAGCTCTCTTCAAGAATAGATGATCTTGATAAGCTAGATGAACTTCGCTTGAGAGCAATAGCTTCGATCTATGCTAAAAAGAGAAGACAAAAAGAGTTTTGACAAGCATATGCGCACGAAAGAGTTCCAAACAGGTGATTATGTACTTGTTTATACCTTGAAGCAACATGCCAAGAACCATAAGAAGCGAGGGATGGGACCCTTTGTGATTAGTGACCTATCACAAAGCGGAGCTGTCAAGCTTGCTACATTAGCAGGTGAAGAAATGCCAAATTGGATTAGTGGGTGTCGATTGAAGAAATATCATTTACCACTAACATAGGATATGCTTCAACAAATCCATCAAGAAAAACAAAGGATGAAGGAGAAACAGAGAGTACGGGAAGAAGCTCAAGCAGAAGCAAAAGAAGGCATTGCAAAAAGAAGGCTTCTACAACAATAACAATGTTGTGGATCACCGTTGAGAATCAATGCCATTAGAATAACGAATTTTGATGAATACATAGTGGAGCCAATAATTGCAGTCAAAGTGGGCAGCAATCAAGTTGAATCGACGGCATTGCTTGATTCTGGAGCTCAAGCAAATCTAATCTCTTACAGATTAAACACACAGCTCAAGCACACAGGTCAACTACATCCCACTCCACAAGTGTTGGAAAGTAGTACATCACGTTCGCTGAAAACATTGGGCTGGATTATATTGCATGTACAAATACATCAATATATTTACCCACACAAGTTTTATGAAAGCACACAACACTCCATGTTGTTGGGACAACCTTGGAAAAAAGAGTACAATGTACAAATAGATTGGAATGCGGATGCAATCAAAATCCAGCATGCGCAAGAACAACAGGTGATAGTCTTTGCTCAACAACCACGGAAGAATCAGCTGCCAGCAATGCAATCACGGGATAAAGAGCCAAAAGGAAGGATGCCACTAAAGTACAACATGGTACCCAAGGGTGACAAATAGGGAACTTCCAACCATGTTCACTACAAACATCCCACAAAACAGACCGCAGTGCCAAGATCAAGGTTAGCAACACGAGAATAACAAGTATGGGTGCGCAAGGATAGAAATGACATGGCAGACAAACAACAATACAACAGACGAAGTCAACAGAAGCAAACAGTTCAACCAAAAACCAAGGGCATAAAACAGATATGGATCGCGAAGAAAATGCTCAGCAACAACTTAAATGCGACTCGCATTTGGATCCCAAAACCGAAGCAAAAGGAACTCCCTTCAGTATAAGCAACAACGGAAGGCAGGGACACACAACATATGAAAACGGCAAACCGATTTATGTGGGTGAATATCAGCAGCAAAGCAATGAAAACCGTGGAAGTAGCAATAAACCTACAAAAATTGGCAAGGCAAAGCTACACATGGAAAGCAAAAGAGACAAGGTCTACGGCCAATTCGGCCATGAAAATTCTCTCCAAGGAGACAACTACGGCCATATCGACAATAGCGGCAACAAAATCTACTTTTGCAAGAAAGACGATCAAACAGAGAGTGGTAGAGTTACAACTTTTTCTTGCAAAGAAACTCCGCCAACCAAATCAACAACAAACAGGAAACCTTGACGGCGAATGCCAATAAGCATTTTTCTTATACCCTTCTCTTGCACATCATTAATTTTTCCATGCATTGACCGAGTATGTGTCTATAGGGCCACATTACACGGCCAAGCATTAGCACAATTTTTTCAACCCATGCACGGAACATACTCCGAGGCGATACCTTGTCATCTGGGAGGACTCCGGCTAGGGGGGGGGGGAGGCATTCTCGAATGCAGACCCAATGGAAAAAAGAGCAAAAAAGGGCATGTTTTTCGACTATTTCAAAGGATTGTCGTTTGATTGCAAAATTTTTTGGACTAACCCAAATACATATGCCCTTATACACCATGAATAGACAAGTATATGGGACCAAACGCCAAATCAAGCCCCTAGGTGTGTGTATATAAGTAAAAATAGTCATTTTTCAGGCAAAATATTGATAAAAGGGAGAAATCCGGCCATAAAAATTTCATGTGAGTGTATATAATGTTTTGCGGTGATGTTTTTGATTTATTATGATTATTTGGGATTTTTTGGGTTTAATTTGCTATTTTCCTTTTAATTTTACTAATTTTCGGCAGAAAAACTTCAAAAATACAAAAAGCGAGTGAAAAACGGTCCTAATGAAAAACAAAAAATATGGGGATGATCAGTGACTATAGGACAACCTATGGTACAGAGGGGTGCAATTATGTGAATGGAGCAGAAAGCGTGATTTGGCCAAATTTTGACCGAAACGTCAAATTTCTCGTAAACTGGGCAAATGGAGTCCAAATCAAGAAATTTTTGAGCCTAAATCACATCTCGCAAGAAGTTGGGAGCACATGTCAAATTTCATGAAAAGTGGTTCGGGGACCCCCATTATAAGAAATTCTCACTTCATTTTAAGCTCATTTCCTCTATTGACTTTTGAGAGAGAGCTTCTGCCACCTAGAGCGAACGGAACTTCCAACAGCTTCTACGACATGCACGACTATCCGACAGGCTCCATACATGAGAGGTAGGCTCACCACCTTGAGATTTTCACGCATGTTTGTCGTTTTGTCGCGAAAACTAGCGTAGGGTTCACACAGAAAGCGGGCAATAGAGACCTACAAGTAGAAGTGGCCACCTAACGGCTAACCCAAAAGCAATGAGACTTCATCGGCAGCTTACCCTAGCATAGGAGACCAGTCTTGGATGCCCAAAGAAAGTAGAAAACCATCAGGAAAAACCCTAGCATAGGAGACCAGTCTTGGATGCCCAAAGGCAGTAGAAAACCATCGGCGGAGAGACGCCCAAATGCTACCAAAACTCATCGGTAGGAGCATCTAAACATGCTCGAAAAGTCTATATAGCCCACATGGCCAAAAGGTGACCCGAAGCGGCACTAAACTTCAGAAACGGCATCAGACACACAAAGCGTCAAATAGCTCTAGCGGCCAAACCACATGTCCGTTTGCCACCAAACTTCACGAGCGGCCTTCCTAGACCACCAACAACCAAGTCCTATGGTGGTAGACCACCACAAGTCATCAAAGACGTGTAAATGCAACCACGGGTGCTTCTAGAGCGACAAATTGCCAAACGAAGCTCCGGTGAAGCCAAAGTCGACAAAAACCATACGGCAAGGATCCCCAAGGGATCGAGAAGCTATGGAGACCAACATCAAGAAATTTAATCGCCAAAAAACACTCCAAAAGTCAGAAAACGGCTCGGAGACTCTGAAGTCCACACAGGGAGCTATTTTCTATCTATTTGACTTTTTGTTGAAATAGGGCTTAAAAGGGACTTAGGGGGACTAAGGCCAGGCACCAGTAGCAGTCACCATGAAAATTTCATCAAGAGACATCCTACGCGTAGGATGTCTCAAGGCCATTTCTGGGCACCAACCCCAACATCTCTCATCACACAAAGTTTCTGAATTTACATGCTAGCCACCAAGTTTCATCACATATGGACAAAAATTGACCTCATATGCATGAAAAAATGCAAAGTCATGGCATAGAGGCAATAATAGGCCATGGACCTTCCAAAACTTGTCCAAATCACATAAAACTTGCACAATACATTATTGAGCACACTGCTAAGCTATATGTGTGGTCACATGCAAAAAGTGTTGAAATAGACATCCTACGCGTAGGATGTCTAAATGAAATTTTTTG
Source organism: Adiantum capillus-veneris (assembly GCF_014529385.1). Classification (NCBI taxonomy): domain Eukaryota; kingdom Viridiplantae; phylum Streptophyta; class Polypodiopsida; order Polypodiales; family Pteridaceae; genus Adiantum; species Adiantum capillus-veneris. The sequence continues at coordinate 70,987,142 of NC_140940.1, read as the reverse complement.
CCCACAGCTGGTGTTTTTCAATTCCAGATCTCTTCATATCACCTTCAAGAGCTCATATATCAAGTTTCAAGCCATTACCATCACTTTTGGCCCCCAACACATCCACGATGCACTTTTTGGGCCTAAAATCACTACACATGCTCTTACCAACACCAATTCTTATCCAAATCAGAATCCAAGAGCAGGGCCATGTTCCACATGCCAAGAGCTACCCACAGAACAAATCTCAAGCTATTTTGATGAAAAAGACATCCTACGCGTAGGATGTCTCCAGCATGATTTTGACCTTCTGTGCAAAAAATGACATCATGGGAGCCATTACCATGGTGCAAGGAGCCCATATATCAAATTTCAACCCATTTGAATATCATTTTCCACCTGTTGTAGACATCCTACCCAATTTGTGAGCCTAAAGCCTAAATCTGCCCAAAAATGCACTTTTTGATGCCCAAACCCAATTCCAATCACATAGCCATGTTCAACAGGTCAAGGACCACCAGCATGCCAAGTTTCACCAAAAACTGATGAAAAAGACATTCTTCGCGTAGGATGTCTAAATGATAAATTTTAGCCAGAAAGCCAATGTGAGCACATGCAGGGTTTCCCAAGTTCCTTTTAAGTTTTATTTTCAATTTTCAAGTCATTTGGATAGTTAAAACTCAGTTTCTTAGCTGATATGGAAAAAACCCTAACTTCGGACTATTGTGTGCAACAGGATCCATGGCAGCCGCAAAATCACAGGCCAAGAAGAAAAGGATGACAATAAAAGACTATTTAGAAGAACTGGAGCCGTTTGTCATCCCAGAAGGAACTCTAAAGCCAACCAGTACGTGGATTCAAGAGGACTTGCTAGAGTCTAACGATCTGAAGATCTACCAAGGCATGTTCAAAGATATTGAAGTAAATGCAATAGAGCTACCCATGCTACCTCGGGAGCTCAATGAGTTTGTCAGAAGCAAGATGGCAGAGTACCTAGAGAAGATAGATCTCCATAACTATTTTGAAGTTTTGCTAGATGGAATTGACATAAAAAGAGTATGGGAGTTTGAGACCACTATGAAAGAAGATGGAGTGGCGAGAGTTACTGATCTGCAGGGCAAGCCGGACACTGTGATTGTAATCACAGAGAGAGTGGTGGCAGCCGCACTAGACCTATCCAACAAAGGGGATAGTGTAACCAAAAGAATAGATGAAGTCAAGGTATACTCTGTAAAAGAAGAGCAACTACACCTTTGAAGATATAGCAAACCCTAAAGTGGCGGTCATGAGCCATCTTTATAACCAGTACTTCCATATGTGTACAAAGCGGCCACAGAAGTACAAAATGCCGCTGGAACCATTGCCACCACATTCACCTGGGCAATGCAAAAGAGCAAGCCAAAGGTGATCAACTATGCTGCCTATATCCATGATAATATGGTGAAGATGGGCAACAAGAACCCAACCTACATTGTGACGGGTGAGCTGATAACAAAAGTGGTTTATGGGGCATTGCACGCCAAGGGAAGATGGCCTGACCCCATCACATAATGACTGGCTAAGACTCAAGGAAGATAAAGAGGATGAACCGCCCAAAGCACCTAGAGTTGCCACACGATTGAAGTGCCGGTTAGAGACCGTGCAAGAGGAGCAGCCAGAGTTGAAGAAGGGAAAGAAGGAAACTGTACAAGTGCCGATCAAAGAGACAAAATCACAAAAAGCGGCACGGTTAGAAAGATTAATGGAAAGCTTCAGAGCGGAAAGAGCCCTCAAGGGAGATTTGAGTGAGTTATGGAAGCCGTCCCTGGAAGCCATGTCGGGATCATCCCGAAGGGTGCACAGAGATAGGTTTAAATATTACATCAAAAATTTTGAGATCCTGGATGCTACGGCAGAAAACATCCCTAACATTCCATTTACAGAAGAAGAAGTGGATGAAGTAAGACGACAACTGCTAGAAGAGCAGGAAGGCCAGGAAAGAGAGCGGAAGACCAAGGCGGACCAGGACTTCAAGAAGAAGCCACCAACTCCACCGTCAAGCCCGGAGTCCAACCCACTGCCATCACCACCTCCTTGTAGCCCTCCACAAACCCAACAAAAGGAGGAGGAACAAGAAGATTTTCAGCAAGAAAAGAGCCAAGAGCAAGAGCAGCAAGAAGAAGATGAACAGAAAGAGGAAAAGATAGATCCAGAGGAAAGAAGGTTTAGCCAGTCTGGCCACGGCATTGCAAAGATGCCATGAGATGGAACGAGAGAATCAGGCAGCAGATCAAAGAATTCAAAGAGCTGAAGAAGAATATAGAAAACTCAGCAAGTCATTGACAGATGCAGAGAGGAAAGGGACAACCTAACCGTCCAACTTGCTAAAGAATCCAAGGAAGTGGAAACACTGAGAAATGACAAGGAAAAGGCAGAGCTAGAGAATGAGGCGAGCCAAGATAAGGTAATAGAGCTTAGAGACCAAATGAAAGTCAAAGATCAAACCATCCAACGGCTACGGGCATCTCCTACCAGATTCACAGCTGCTAGCTCGACTCACACCACTTTAGAGACGGAGCTTTATGAAGAAAAAATGAAAGAGCTCCAAAAGGAGTTAACCTTAGAGAAAAATCAGAGGCTGATGGCCGAGGGGTCAGTGGTCATGCAGACCCGCATGGAAGAAGAGCACAAAGCAATGCAGAATGAGCTAGAAACCATCAAGAGAAAGCTCGAAGAGGCAGAAAGATAAACATAGATCTAAACGACCTCCTTGTGAATATGGGAGAGCAAGCTGAAGCAGAAAAGAAGACATTTCAGAAGCAAATAGAAGACCTGAGAGGCCAGCAGAAAACAGAAGAGCAGTTTAGCACCGGGCCTTAGCACCGGGCCAGCAGCCATGGAGAGAATAGACTTAGAGAATGTGGCAGATCCTATAGACACCACCATGCAAGAGGAAATCCTTGTAAGACCCTCTCAAGAGCCACAAGATCTAACACAAGAAGAAGAAGAGAAGCTGCAAAAGGCAATAGAAGGAGCAGTCAAAGACACAGCTAGAGAAGCTTTGGAATGGGAGCAGAGGGTCTTTAAATCAATGACTATTCAAAAGATAGATGCCACCAACCTTCGGCGTGAATGGATACAGCCCTCTCTCCCATATCCTTTGCTGAAATATGAAACTGCCACAATCAGCAAGAGGATCAAAGAGGAGCCAACAGTGCCAATGTACAAAGTAGACATCTCCAAGCTTGAAGGGGTAAAGTTGATAGTCGACTCTCAACCCAATTGGAGAAAGGCATGGCTGACAAAGTATCCACAGTATCTAATCCATCTGGTAGAGGCACCTAAAGTCATCAGAGATAACCTAAGTTTCTGCCCCCTACCAAGGATGCGGACATGGAAGGCCCATGAGCTATTGCAAAGAAGCCATCCTACTTGACTAAATTACCCGAAGCTGCCAGGCTTGAAGGCAGGCGAGAGAATAAGTGCGCAATACATGGTGAAAACCCTAACGGGCACCATTAAATTGTTCACTGGCTCGCCTGACGTATCTTGCATTATGATAAGAAATATTTGCAAAACACTTTTGGCAGTCTTCGAGACATTCAAACGAGGCCAAGCGACAGAAAGTATCTTCTTCTTTCAAGATACATACAGATGTGCATACGATCTGTCTGGTCAGCCTTCCCACGAGGTGATACATGCATTGTATCAGAGGATCATGTTTCTACCATCTTATCACCTCTAGGCCTTTGAAGAAGCCTTCTACACCGGCTTCTTCACAATTAGCACAGACAAATTCGGTCCGACACTACTGGCTCAACATGGAAGATATGAGTCACTGCTCAAGATGAGAGAAAGCCTACGATAACGAAGCAGCTCAACAACCATGTCGGGGACGACATGAACGAGGAGGGGGGGAGTGTTAGAAGCTGGATACACCCTACAGAAAATGACTGCTAGGCGGATTATTATTTTTTGTAATTATTCATTTATTGAGAAAACCCAACATTTCACTTTTGTAAATATTGGGGCTTACAGAAGTTTCCAGATTGTATCCCAGTTTTGACATTTAGATTGAGTAGATGGTTAAATTGGAACATTAGGGTTTGCGATTGTAAGGTATTTATACCACTTTTTGACCTTAATAAAAACCTTTTGTCATTTAAATTTTTTTTTGAAGTCTGTGAGTGAGCGTACTGTGTATGAGAGAGTGAGAGCTTCATCTTGACACTACGCGCGCACCGGTGGTCGGAATCAAGTGCAGAGAAGTGCAGCGTGTTGCCCCCGACGAGAGCTACGCGCCAATACCTATGTGCGCATACAGTCTAGTTTTGCAAGCTCGACCCACGAGCTTCATCTGGTGATTCGGTGAGCATACGTTGTCTGTTTTTGCATTTCAGCATATCCACACGTTCGCATTAAGTAGAGCTACACATTAGGTACTTTAGTTTTCGGAAACGACGACCTGCAAATTTCGACCATACATCCTATGTGATTTTACACCAGGTGTTTTGGGTTGGGGTTTTGGTTCGTAGGAGAGCGACCAATTGGTGTTAGTAGGGTCTCCTTCAAGTTCTGTGGCGTTTTGAGATTTTTTGATGGGTATTCGGCTCTAGAAAGCGTTGTAGGAAGTTTCCTCTTATGCACTCATGAAGGCTATAGCTTAGACATTGGGTAGAGACCTCTGTAGGAGTTAGTTAGGAGTCAAGTGTAGACCCGGGGCGGTCACTTTTTAGAATGTGTATGATATCACATGAGTTAACCGGAGAGGATTATTAAAAGACCAAAATGTATAAAAATGTATACATACAGAGGGGGATGGGGGTTTTTAAAATAGGCTTACACTGTAAGTATAGTATGTATATTGGGGTATTATTAATTACCGCTTGAACGCACGTGATATAGGGGTCTTTTGATAAGTGACTGCCCCGAGAGTGTAGATTGACACCCTATGCTTGCTTCCACGCGCCTGTGGGTCGAGCTTCGTCCTTAGCTTACAAATCTTGTTAGGTAAGTTCTCGTTGTGCTGACGTCTGTCGCGGAGTATCCGTCCAATAGTGTGGGAGGTCTGTGTGAAAGAGGTTTGGCTATGGATTTCTCAAGCTTACTCTCAAGTTTGCACCTTGAGAAAATAAAGGAGGAAGAAGTGAAAAATGAGAAGAGAAGCCCTCTTTTTATGCACATTTTTAATAAGTGCTTTCACTTATCTCAATAGCTTATCTTCTTTATCTTGATAACTTATCTTACTTATCAAAATTTCCTCAACAAGTTACATACTCACCTTATCCTTATCTTGTTTTCTTCTCATTTTTTTTTTTTTTTTCTTTTTCTTTTCTCTTATCTTATCTTTTCCTTTATGCTAACTTTCTCAAATTTAAAAGCTAATTTCCTATGCATTGGTTATATCCATGTTCCCAAGGCATAAGCCGGAAGTGTCTGGTGAGTATACTTTGGTGCTTAAATTGAGCCCGAATTTTTCTAGAACATTTTTTTGTTTCTATATTTTTTTTCTTTTTCATCTTTTTAGTCGGTGGCTTAGATGTGTTGTGGCCTTGCATAAGGGCTAGGAGAAGGCATTAGCTATCTCACTTTGGCCATCTGATTGTGGATGATAGACCGAAGAAAACTTCAACCTTGTACCTATATTTTCAAATAGACCTTTCTAGAAATTACAGGTCATTCTAGGATCTCTATCTGACACGATGGATGTTGGAAATCCATGGTGTTTGAAAATCTGTGATATGAAGAGGGTTTTCATTTGGTGTTCCTTAATAGTATTTTTGGATAGGAATAATATGTGCTTGCTTGCTAAACCTTTTAACTATTGTCCATAATCTCGTATTTCCATGGATACACTTGGATAATCCAAAGATAAAATCCATGGATATACTCTCCCGTGCAAAATTAGGGATTGGCAATGGCTGGAGTAATCCACGTTGCTTCCCTTTATCATATTTTGTTTTTTGGCGTACCACACATTTTGAAACATACTCTTGTATGTCTACTTTCATGGTGGACCAATAAAAATATGTCTTTACTTCTTGAAGAGTAGGTTGAATCCCTCTATTCCCCGCATAGGAAGGATCATGGGATTCATACATCACTTTATCACAGAGGGAGTGAGTAACATATAGCGTGTTGCCATGGAGAAGATAAGCATCCTGCAAGGTGAATGGTTTCTCTATCTTCCCTAAGGCAAGGGCTGACATTATGTCCTTAAAATCGGGGTTAGTATCATACTCATCTATCATGAGAGATAGATCATTGTGAGTTGCTCTAGACACCGCATTTTCCCTTGGTCATCGTGATAGTGCATCGACCACTTGATTATGCTTACCAGCAATATGAGCAATATGAAAATTGAATTGAGAAAGAAAATTTTCCCCCTCATTTGTTTGTCGGAAAGCTTTGTTTGCGTCATGAAGTACGTGAGACTTTGGTGGTTCGTTCATAAGATGAATGGAGTCCCCAAAAGATAGTGCTTCCATGTGTCTAGGGCATGTAGAATAGCTAGTAGCTCTTTTTCATATATCCCCAATACTTGTTCATCGGTATTGAGTCTTCGACTTTCGTATGCTATGGCAAGCCCTTCTTGGAGCAAGACTTCACCAAGGCATCTCCACAAGCATCACATTGGACCTCAAATGGCTTTGAGAGAATCGGTAGTGTAAGCACTGGTTGGGAGGTAAGCTTTTCTTTAAGCGTGTCAAAAGCATTTTTCTCTTTAGCAGTCTGTGAATACTTAACGTTCTTCTTGGTCAAGTCATGTAATGTTCCTGCTAGTTGAGAGAATTTTTCTATGAAGCATCTATAGTATGCGCACATATCAATAAAGCTTTTTAACTCATGTAAATTCCTTGGGTTAGGCCATCCTTTTATTACCTCTAACTTTAATGGATCCATATGGATACCATCTCAAGAGATAATGTGACCTAAGTAATAATTCTCTTGAAGGAAACATTCACTATTCTTTTGGTTAATGAAAAGTTTATTCTCCATCAAATATTGAAAGATTACCTGGAGATGTTGCTTATGCTCCTCAAGAGAATTGGAGTAGATGATGATGTCATCAAAGAACACTCCAGTAAGCTTGCGGTGGGACCTAAGCATTTTCTCCATTAGGTGGTTGAATGTTGCCGGAGCATTTGTCAGGCCAAAAGGCATAACTAGATATTCAGAAAGACCAACGTTGTATGAAACGTAGTCTTTACGATATCTTCATTCACTATCCTTATTTGATGATAGCCACTTTCAAGGTCAATCCTACTGAAGGAGGTAGAGCCTTGTAGCTTAGATCTTCTACACGCGGTACAGAAATCTATTTTTGATAGTTATGCAATTTAGTGCGAGCTATAGTCAACACGCATACGGTATGTGCCGTCTTTCTTTAGTATTAGAAGGATTGGTGAATAGAAGGAGGAGAAACTAGGCCTCACCATTCCTTTGTCTACTAGCTCTTGTACTTTCCTCATAATCTCCTCTTGGCAGATCATCACTCTTCCTTGTTCATAGGGAGGGCTTGGGATCATAGACCCAGCACAGCACAGCACAGCCCTTCTTGGGAAGTTTATCATCCGAGGTCTTCTTCCAGGTGAGGAGCCTTGGAAGGAGTTCTTGTTATAGCAACTTCGTGCTAGGGTGCCTCACACACGAGGCCCATGGCAACCTTCGACCATATGGATCTTCACAGAGATGCGTAGAGTTGGTTTGAGCAGGAGACAGGAGGATCGTTTCGCTGTGGGGTTGCTTCGATCTTGGGAGCACTTGCCGAGAGGCCTGGAGCATTGTCATCCTACTTGCACGGAGGAGCGCCTGCGATAGCCCCTTGTTTGGAACCCCATGGTTAGCACTCAGAGAGGTCACTTGGTTGGTAGTCGGCCTCATGTTTCTTGGGGTTCCTTGGCAGCGGGTCCAACACGCTCTTTAGGTGACTGGTTATAGTTTTCAGGCTTATCAGAGGAGCTACAGGGCTTTCAGCTACTACAGGGCATGAGAGGGGTGCAGAGCATGTGCCGGGACATCTCAGAGGCACTACTAGCTGAGTGGCTCTGGACTCTCGAGCTAGCAGCGCCCAGATGGATGGGAGCCTTCACGCGACTGGAGGTTCTCATCTCTGTTCGGGCTTGCTCAGAGACTGTTCCCGCCCTGTTTCTTGAGCTACAAGGTGAGGGACGCTTACGAGTTGCAGTAGAGGCCCCGCAGGTGGCAGAGTGTTGTTTTCAGAGGATCCGAGTGGTGGGCATCTGTGGGAGGACTTGTGTCATCGATCCTGACCCAGCTGTTCTGGAGACTGCTGGACATTGGAGACTGTGGGCTTGGGAGTGTTGTCCATTGGCACGAGTATAGTGGGACCCTGGAGAGTGGATTTTAAGGGACCCCTTAACTTCTGCAAACCACCCAGGTGTCCCTTTCTTTCAGTACATTGTTTGACTGGGACGTCACATACTGGCAGCACAGAGAGAGGCTCGCTCTGCTGCAGCACCTCATTGGCAGGAGGAGGGTCTCACAGTTGAGTTCTTGGCAGCTTTTTGGGAGAGGTTGTGGGACTCCAGACTGCCAAGGCGAGTCACTTTGTTTCAGTGGCTCGTCACACACAGAGCTACAACAGTTGGGAGCTGGCTTGGGCATAGTGGTCTCTCGCCTGCATGCACAGCTTGTGACCATCTTGTGGAGAGTCAGTGTCACTGTCTTTGGGTTTGTCCCTGCGCACAACAGGTGTGGCTTCGTGTTCTTCAGCTGATGCCCGCTCTTTCCACGGCTCGGCAGTACACTTGGGGGGCAGCTGCTTGGTCCACTCTCACGGGCCCGACACTTCAATTTGAGCTATCATCCACCAGTAGGATGATAGTGATGCAGGGGGGGCGACCTACACTCCAACTTGCCACAGAGCTTACTCCCCAGGAGTGGTGCAGTGAGAGAGAGGTGTGTTGGGAGCTCATCAGTGGCCTGACACTTTGGTTCATCTGGCGGGCCCGTTGCTTCCGCATCTATGAGGCTTGCCCTGTACCACCACCAGAGACTGTTCGGGACCTTTGGCTTGAGCTTGTCCATACTCTCAAAGGACAGTTCGAGAGACTCTAGGGCAGTTCTGACTACCACCAGAGACTGTTCGGGACCTTTGGCTTGAGCTTGTCCATACTCTCAAAGGACAGTTCGAGAGACTCCAGGGCAGTTCCGACCGCATGCGGGAGCGCAGAGAGGCTTTCCTTCGACTTTGGCGTCCTGGGCCATTTTTCATCATGGTCTAGGGTGTGCTCAGATGGCACTACCTTCCACCTTTGTGGCTCTTCCCTCCTCCCATCCCCTGATCTAGCCTCATTGTACATATGTTGTTTTTTCATTGGGAGAGTCTCCCCATCATGATTGTTGTAGTCCTCTCTTGTAGAGGAGGTTGTAGCCCTATGGGCAGTCTCATTAACTAATAGAATGATCTTTTTCTTGGAAAAAAAATAAAATTCATGCCCGTTTCTGTTCTCCGTTCTGCGTTCCAATTTTCCGTTCTTGGTAACTATGCTATAATTCATCCCATATAGCCCTCTAACATAATGATACCGAATCTCAATATGTTTGTGCGTGCAAGGAAAATAGGATTTTTGTTAATGGTCATGCAACTTTGGTTGTCACAATGAATTGTTGTTTCCGTCTTCATTGGAACACCCAAAATTTTAAGCATTCTCCTAAGCCAAATTGTTGAGCAAGCTCAAAACAAGTAGGTTTATACTCCATTTTTATTTAAGAAAACACCATTGAACCAAGTGAGAAATAGTAACCCTTGGTGTATCTTAGAACACGTATACCGATCTTCCAATAAGATTCTCTAGGTTTGTTGGAGAACTTGCTCAACATTCCAATTGCAAAAGACGTATCCGGTACACACGGAAGTAAAGCTCACAACAAGATTTTTGTATGCCTTGATGTCCATTAATCTTGAAGAGTTTTCCATGGAAAGTTTAGCATTCACCTCCATTTAAGTGCTCACACGCTTGCAATCCATTATCCCAAATGCTTTCAGGATCCTTGTTGCATACTTTGCTGAGAAATTTTTCCATAATGCAATCTCCAAATAGTAGTTTAGAAACTCCAAGTCTGTCATCTTACACTCTTTTGAGTTGCTCCATTGCATTCTTTGTGAATACTTGTGAGAATCAAGTCTTCTACATACAAGATGACAATGACATAGATTTCATTCTTCCTTAGCACATATCAAGCTGTATTCGAAACACTCCTAAAAGAAAACATTTTGAAAAGATTTTGTACTCTTTTGTACCATGCTCTTGAGCCCAATTTAGGCCATACAAAGCCTCTTCCAACCTGCAAATCTTATTGGTATTGCCGGAGGCATGTGCCAATACATCGTTCTGGGATTCAGTGGACAAATGTGACCCCATATCCCGTTGTAAGAATAGAAAGTTCCCCTTTTCGAGGAATTTTCTTGTTAATTTGCATCGTTCTTACCTTCAAAGCTCCTAGTCATGTGTGCAAGTGCGAACTGTTGCATGATGATTGCAGAACAGGCGTGGGTCTCAAGGCTGAGACAATGCAATTGTGCTTACAACCAGGTGCATATGATTTAGTCATGCACGCATGGCAATGATGACGCTGCTATGATTTGTTTTTCTCAATTGGAGACATGTTCCAAGTTTGATGAAGCTACCAAAAGTTCTCTATCCTAGAGTTATATCAGTAGTCTCTATCTTGGAGCTGTACCTAAGGATACAAGAAGAGGGTGTTGGATTGAACAAATATGTTCTTCCTTGTGTGATAAATTATGCACTAGATCTTGTGCTCTACATCAGGGTGAGTGTGTGCATGACAACGATCTCAGGTACACCACAGTATGATGACATGCTTGGATGTACCCTACTTGACATGTATTGACGGTGTGGGGGCTTGGAGGATGCATGCAATTTGTTCGGCAATTTGCACAAGTAGGGACTTCCATCCCTAAGGCTTCTCATGAAGCAAATGCAAAAGGATTATCATGTCTACTAGAATTACATTTTTATGTGGTAAAAGTGTGTTGTAGTGCTGGAGCTATGATGCAGGGACATCTAGCTCATGATCACATTGTGAGGCACCAATTTTAGAATAGGTACTGCTAATAATAGCTCTAAAAGATATCTTCATACAGCCAATAAATGATATATTGAGATTTTGACCCAAAACCAATTGCAATCATTTTTGAGCAGTGAAGTCTCAATGCTCCGAAAAGCAAAAAGGAACTCCACCGTCAAGCCTTCCCAGTTGGGATATTTCTAGTGGATCAACTTAGAAAGAACTCAACACAACTCTTCTCACATGAATGGATTTTCCAAAACATACATTTCAATTAGATTTAGGATGGGATGAACATGGCTAACCAAAAGCTTTTGAGCATGAAGATTTTCAGAATCTAGGCTTAAGACTGGAGGAGCAACAAAATGATCAGCGGAGATCCAGCCGTTCCAAATCATGTTTGCTATAAAGTCTTGATGGTATTTGAATGCCCCCTTTCTAGGTATAGAAATTGAGGATGGAGAACGTGTGTTTGCTTGTGACGATGCATTTCACAAAATACCTTGGGACGATGCATTTCTCAGAATTCAGTCCCAATGTGACTGGATCTGGCCAACGGGTCTTTGACATATACACAAATGTATGGCAGCAAGGAATTCAGCCCTAGATTTCAAATGTAGATATTTTCAACTTGAGTGGTGGACAATTCATGGGTAAGTCCAATTATGTGAGTGGTACAAAACTCGTGCGTGTGTGTGTTGGGCGGGGGGGGGGTTACGTGTGCTTGTGTGTACCGGCAGAAATAAACCAATTTGATTGCTCTACTATGGCACTTCTGTAGCACATCTCTTTCCAGTTTTCATTACCTTTTTCTAGGCACCATATACATTTTTAACAACATGGCATTCTGTTGGAATTAGGATTGCAGGAAAACACACACAGCTTGGAGAAGACGAAGGAAGCTCAAGGCACACAACAGAGAGTGTATTACTTAGTGTGGAATGGAAAGATAAGATAGCCCTAAAGTGATGGGCGTATATATAATGCACGGGGGAAAAAACCTCCTAGTGAGGGAAAAAATACCCTGGCAGTCCTAAGTGTGTTCACACACATCACTACCACATGTATATGGTAACAAATCCCCCCTGGAGTGATGCGGTGAACGAGAGTTGACACATAGAGTAAAGGGAAGTGCCATGCCTTGAGGACATGATCAGTCCACAAAGGGGAGTAAGCCCAAAGCTTTGTGAAAAGCTTCAACCTTTTGACGAGACAATGCCTTTCTGAAAAGATCTGCAAGGTTGTCCTGTGTTGGCACATAAGCCAAGCTGATCTCTCCTACTGAGAGCCTCTCCCTGACATAGTGGTAATGCACCTCAATGTGCTTTGTGCGAGCATGAAAAATTAGGTTCCTCGCAACTGCCAATGCGCTCTGACTGTCAGTGTAGATAGCGTTGGCAGTGTCCTCGAACACCCAAATCATCCATAGGGCGTCTGAGCCATACACTCAACCGTAGCAATGAAAACTCCTCTGTACTCAGCCTCACAATTGGAAGTGGCCACAGTAGCTTGCTTCTTGCTCAACCATGATATACATGAATTGCCAAGCATGAAACAAAACCACTTGTGGACACTAGCGTGTCAAAACAACCAGCCTAATCTGAGTTCGAAAAAGCATGAAAGTCAAGCGGCAATCATTCCCCCTTGGGATAAAACAAACCAAGATATAAAGTGCCACTCAAGTAGCGGAAAATCCTCTTGATAGTCTGCCAATGCTTAGACCCTGGGCTATGCATAAATCTACTGACCTGTGAGACTGCAAACTGAATATCCGGCCTCGTCATACATAAATGAGGCATCCAACAACAGTTTGATAAAGAGTGACATCTGTAGGATCACCAGCATCATGAAGAATCAATTTCAAACTTGTTTCCATGGGAGTGGCAATAGGTTTGCAATCCTCAAGTCCAAACTTACATAGCAATGTCTCTATGTAAATTTTTTTACACAAGGCAATACCACCATCACACTGCTTAAACTGTATACCCAAGTAATGATGCAATAGTCCCAAATCTTTCATCTTGAAAGTAGCATTCAAATGAGCCTGAAATTCAACAATATGTCTCTCATTTGGTCTAGTGATCAACAAATCATCCACATAAAGAACCACAATGAGAAGTACATCACCCTCATACTTTACATACAGTGTGCTTTCTACTGGACTGTTATGAAAGCCTTGTTTGACCAAATGTGTGTCAGCCTTCTCATACCAAGTACGAGGAGATTGCTTCAACCCATACAAAGCTTTGTTACATTTGCACACTTTATCCTCTTTTCCTTTCTTGACAAAACCGCGAGGCTGCGTTACATAAACTTCCTCAAATATGTCACCATTCAAGAAAGCAGTAACAATGTCTGATTGATGTACATCCCAACCAAAATGAGCTGCCAATGCACATAGAAGACGCGCAGTAGTCATACGACAAGTGGGAGCAAAAGTCTCTTCATAATCTATGCCTTTTGGTTGTGCATAACCCTTTGCAACAAGTTGAGCCTTATAGCGATCAATCTCACCATCCGGCTTGCGTTTCAACTTGTAAACCCACTTTGTACCAATGGCCTTTTTGCCAGGAGGAAAATCACATAAAGTCCACGTGTCATTTTCTATAAGTGCATCATATTCTGATTGCATGGCAGCCATCCAATTTTCTGAATTCCGTGCTTCATCAAAAGACAGAGGTTCCTCAACATCATGTAAGCTAGACACAACCAAAGCATAACAATCTGATGCATGAGATGCATGGCAAGAACCTGAACGAGTACGACTAGACAAAGGTGCATCCAATTTACTTTCACGCAAAGTATGCACTAGCCATTTAGGCATACCTCTAGCTTGCTCATTCTCAGCCCTTTCCTTATCAAGTACATCATGTACATCTCCATCGGTAATAGGCTGATCTATAACATTTTTAGAAACCCCCATAGGCTGTACATTTGCCTCATTGGAATTTACATTCAAACTTCCACCATTGAAAAGAGGCAACAAAGTGTCATAAATGTCCCGTGAGCTTACATTACAGTCTCTAGCACATGACAGCAAGGGCGACACCGGCAAGGAAAGCGACCATATCATCTTCCTCATGCATAATCTTCAACTCCATCTCTTTACGAAGCAATGCAATTTTTGCCTCATTGCGACTTGCATAAAGATCAGGCAGAATATCCCAAGACTGTTTTGCAGGTTTGGTTGAACAAATGTGAGGAGTAATAGTGCGCTTCACAGACAACGCAATCAATGCATGAGTCTGTGCATCTTTTTGTAAGGTGCAATGGAAGTGAATGTTGTGCTTTGCTCAAGATGAGTGCTCTGAACTATGCTCAAGGGTTCCTTTTACTTACGGAAGGGAGAGCCTTCCGTTCCTTTAGTGAGAGTGCAAATGATCACAAACAAAGTGGGTGACACTATGAATGCAGGTGCTTAGACTGAGAGATAGAGAGAGAAGAATACGACACCAGAATGTTGTCAAACCCTCCTCCAAGGGCCCCACTCTCTATGGTGAGAGCGGTCTACTGTTGATTGCACAAATCTCTACAATGGTTTGAATGCAACGGTCTTGCCGACGATGTCGACGATGATGATGACGACGACTAGACGGGCTGAAAACTGAAAACGCCGCTAAGGGCTGAAATCTGCAAATCCGGTATCTGCTGAATTCTGACTCTATGTCAGTGACGACAGCGGTGATGATGACGAGACGACGATGTGCTGAAAACACAGATGCTGAAATCTGCGAATAGCGGGCTGAATCTGCAAACGCTTGCCGATCTAACCGTGCGATGAGGATCTGCTGCGGGAAGGTGAGATCGACGAGGTTTGGGGACTGCGGTGCGGAGTCTGACTGCTGAAAACTGAAAACGCTAATGCAAATGGATGTTCTATCGCCAAGAATCTACAAAACGCTAGGTGATCTGCAAGTTGCAAAAACGCTAGGCTGATCTGTTGTCTATTGCAAAAACGCTAGGAAGTCTGCTGCAATCTGCTAACGCCAGGCTGATTTGCAATCTGCAAAACGCTGGGGCTGATCAACAATTGCTGAAAACTCTAGGCTTCTTGATGGCTGAAAAAATGCTAGGAGTTCCTGTCGTGTCTTGTTGAGAAGGTGCACTGTTAGACACTGGGTCTCCGCTGCCTCTCTTGCCAGAAAGTGCTAGCGCTAGGTTTCCTTATATATTAGCTTGTCAAAAATGCCCCACCCAGTTTCCCAACAAAGTCACGTAATAATAATAAGTGAAAAATGGCTAAAATAGAGAAAATGGGTTCTATGCACTGTAAAATGCTCCTGATGGGTACTAACTGTAAGCTGATGATTATGCTGTGTGCAATCAGAGGATATGAAACTACTCTAAGTGCCTGGACATGCACGGCCTGCGCACACACTCACAAAGGTGCCATAACACTTCCTAAGGTGACATGAACCCTGGACTTGAAGTAGCTTGTCCACATGCACATAGGGTTAGATGTGCACGTGACATCCCTCCTTTTCAGAGTGAGGTACTGGTACCAAACTGTATGGCGTCGAGGGAGATTGCCAACAATGTCTAGAATCCTTGGAAGGACTCTTCGCCGGCCCACTCGGATGCGTGGGTCGTGCGATACTTGAACTTCATAAATGTCTGCAACGCTTGCTTCTTTGGGCAGGGCCGAAAACGACAGTTATCTGAGGATGCTTCAATGGTCCAATTGTGTCTATGGACGTAGATCCACCTTCATCAAGAATTTCTGAGGAGAAAAATTCCTGAAACCACTTCCAACACAAAAACATGAACATACCCTTTCCATGTAGAGCGACTGGAAAAAGACTATTCTTTCAAAAATACTGTGCATGCAATGTAGATGGACAAAGTGACGGAGCGCCCAACCATTCATCAAAGACACACAAACCGTGAGACCGAATCTTGAATTTCTGATCTAAATCTACTCAACTGTGGCAAATCACAATGGAAATACTGATGCTTGATGCTCAATCCTTCTTGTGCTCTTGCGGATACAGTGTTATGCAAAGGAAGAGACATGGAATGTGAATTCCTTGAATGCAAACATTTCTTCTTTTCATGAATAATCTGCATACATCCGTGCTCATTCATGAGTGAATCGTGTTCATCGTACAATATGGCATGCCTATGAAAAGGGAACACATAAGGACGGTGACGAAAATATAGGAAACCATCACGAATGAAACATTCTAACAATGCGTAGTGACTAATCATGTGCACACACAATACTTCCTGTGGGGAGTTTTTTGGACCTCAACTCGAGAGCCAAGATCGGTTCTTCGTGAGTGATTGAATCTGCAATGAGGTTAGCTTCATTAGAAAAAACATCCACTAAACCATCATCCTGGTGAACAATCACATCTTTATCATGCAAATCATCATCTTTGTGAATAATCACATCTTTATCATGCAAATCATGTGTTTCGTGCTTTGGAGAAGACAAGACTAAGAGGGTCTCCTTCTCCATATTCTTTTCAAGCTTCGCTTGCACATTAGAAATGAGAGATGAAGAATGAACAACTTCCTCCCCATGAATGACAATGGGAGAGACACTTTTGGCATTGAAAGTGAAAGTATTGGCTGCCCAATCAATGAGAGGGTTATGCTCATGAAACCATCGAATGCCTAAAAGCATATCACATCCTGAGAAAGGAGATACTACAAATTTTTTGAAGAAGGACGCTTGTTGAATAGTGAACAACACATCAAGGCACTCTTGTGTAATGAGAGAGTCCATACAGGGAGCGAAGCCCGACACCTCGAAAGGAGATGTCTTGCTAACCTACAAGCGGGCTCTTTCAACAAGAGAGTCACTTATCACATCATGCATATTGCCTGGATCAAACAATATGACAAAACGCTGACCCTTCACATGACCATAACACTTAATGAGAGACTCATCAATGGGAGGATCATGAGAAACTTGGGTCACTCTCATGTTCTCATTTATGGCATTAACAGAGTATGTGGGTTCTGTGGATTCTTTAGATTCGTTATTCAATCTTAGGACATGTTTTCTTTATATGACCCTTGATGTGACAATGATAACAACGACCTTCCTTAGAATAAATCACTTGTTCTTCTGACATGCTGTATCCTCCTAAAATTCCTTGTGCTGCTTTTTCATCTGGAGTGAGCTTAGGTTTAGCAATTGTGCTAGCTTTATACTTAGATTCATTGTGAGTATTCTTTTCTGAGAGACGAAAGGAAGATTGGTTAGAAGAGTTACCATTCTTACCGTTATGAGGGTTCTGAGAAGTCTGAGAGGTACTTTGAGAAGTCTTGTTCTCCTTAGGCTTTCCCTTATTGTGCTTCATCTCCGGTGCGAGAGCAATCGCTACCGCCTTGTTGAGATCTACGGGATTGAAGACTTCGACATCAAACCTGATATAGTCGTCCAACTCGAAAATAAAAGCCTCTTTGCGTTTCACATCTGATTTGCGTAATTGGGTGCCAAGCTACAAAACACGGTTAGAAAAAGACATGACTGGAGTACCATTTTTCTTGAGATTGCGTCAATCCTCCTTTAATCGCGCTAGGTATTGAGGTGGCAAGAACCGTGCCTTGATCTTGTCTCGGAAGTTGGCCCAATTGAGAGAAAGGGGCACGCCTTCCTCGGCTTCCTCTAGGTGCGCAGCCAACTGTGCCTCTTGCCAGGCTTGATACCAATTAATGGCATCACCGGCAAGATACATGGTTGCCGTCAAGAAACCAAGAAACCAAGAATGAATAACATTAGCATCCATCTTATCGTCATACATACTAAATGTCACCTTCTCCGTGACGGGGTTGTTGAAATCCGCTTCTCGACTTGTGCTACTTGATGGTTTGTCCACGTCCTTGAGTGGCTCGGACTTCGAGTTGAGAACTTGTAGGACCAACTCTTGCATACGTTGGTCTCTTTGCACCTCATGTTGTAATCCCAAGGCCACTCGTCTTTCTTCGGCTGCCATGCGTGCTTGCTCACGCTCACGCTCCATGGCTACCCTTCTGTCTTCGGCTGCCAAGCGCGGTTGCTCGCGCTCGCGATCAAAGGTGGCGCGTTGCGCCTCTTGTTGTAACATCATATCCATCATTGACTTGACCAAAGCCTCCATAGGATTTGGTGCAAACCGTGGCGTGGATGGGGAAGGGGGAGGGTCGGAAAAACCTCCTAGTGGGGAAAATTCTTCTTCACCACCTCCATGCTCATCACCTTCATGCAAAGTATCCATTCCGCTCTGGGTGATGATCATACACTGAGATCTTGGGTTCTAAAGTTCACGAGGAACTTGCGTTCTTGTGATTCTTGAGGGTCTTGAGGTTCTTTCTTTAGCTTGCAATCTGTGTTAGAGAAGGATCTTCTCGTACCCAAGATCTACTCTTCCCTGCGGGCGCACCCCTTGGCAGCCTTGGGCTCACACCAAGGTTTCTTTTTCCCACCTCACGTCGATTGGCCGTCTGCTAAGTGCACGGTCCGCTCTCAATGCGTGAAAAGAAGAACGTGGGGAGGCCGGACAAGCCCTTCTTTCTTTGGTTTCCTATTACTCTTCAAAAACACGATTAGGAATAGACATGCCCAAGAGGACTTTGGTTACGCTCAACCGCAACAAGGAAAAAAAATTATTGTGGTTCCTTTCCTTGAGTGATATAGAACACTACCAAAGCTCTGATACCAATGTAAGGTGCACCGGAAGTGAATGTTGTGCTTTGCCCAACATAAGTGCTCCGAACTGTGCTCAAGGGTTCCTTTTGCTTATGGAAGGGAGAGCCTTCCGTTCCTTTAGTGAGAGTGCAAATGATCACAAACAAAGTGGGAAACATTGAGGTGCTGAGACTGAGAGATAGAGAGAGAAGAATACGACACCAGAATGTTGTCAAACCCTCCTCCAAGGGCCCCACTCTCTATCGGCGAGAATGGTCTACTATTGATTGCACAAATCTCTACAATCGTTTGAATGCAATGGTCTTGCCGACGATGATGACGACGACGATACGGGATGAAAACTGAAAACGCCAAGGGCTGAAATCTGCAAATTTGGTATCTGCTGAATTCTAACTCTATGTTGGTGACGACGGGGGTGGTGACGATGCGATGACGATGCGCTGAAAATGCAGATGCTGAAATCTGCGAATAGCGGGCTGAATCTGCAAACACTGGCCGATCTGACCGTGCGACGAGGATCTTCTGCGGGAAGGTGAGATCGACGAGTTTTGGGGGTTGCGGTGCGGAGTCTAACTGCTGAAAACTGAGAACGCTGATGCAAATGGATGTTCTATCGCCGAGAATCTGCAAAACGCTAGGTGATCTGCAAGTTGCAAAAACGCTAGGCTGATCTGTTGTCCGCTGCAAAAACGCTAGGGAGTCTACTGCAATCTGCTAACTCCAAGCTGATCTGCAATCTGCAAAACGATCTGCAATTGCTGAAAACGCTAGGCTTCTTGATGGCTGAAAAAACGCTAGGAGTTCCTGCCGTGTCTTGCTGAGAAGGTGCACTGTCAGACATTGGGTCTCCGCTGCCTCTCTTGCCAAAAAGTGCTAGCGCTAGGTTTCCTTATATATTAGCTTTTCAAAAATGCCCCACCCAGTTTTCCAACAAAGTCACGTAATAATAATAAGTGAAAAATGGCTAAAATAGGGAAAATGGGTTTTATGCACTGTAAAATGCTCCTGATGGGTACTAACTGTAAGCTGATGATTATGCTGTGTGCAATCAGTCGATATGCAACTACTTTAAGTGCCTGGACATGCACGGCCTGAGCACAGGCTCACAAAGGTGCCAGAACACTTCCTAAGGTGACAAGAACCCTGGACTTGAAGTAGCTTGTCCACATGCACATAGGGTTAGATGTGCACGTGACACTTTTACATCCCAACGAGCTTGTTCTGTCGTAGGCAAAACAACTCTAATAGTAGCCATCCTTGCAGCAAGACCTGCAACATCCTCAACATCACCTACATCCTCAGAATCAGGACGTACATCAATGCACGACACAATATTCCAAACACCCTTTGACACAAGAACATGTTGCATCATGTAAGCCCACATAGGGTAATTGTCCCCATCCAAACGGTCCTCAATAGCAAACATCTTGAACACATCTGTGTTGTTGTTGGCTAAGGCGAATGCCTGCACCTGATGTGAAAACTTCCCGAAAAGAGGAGAAACGAAGCGGGAACAACACGTGTTATATAGCACAAACCATAGAAGACTGTAAGGGACCTGTTATGCAAAAAACGGCAGTGACATAAATTTTGCACAAAATGACGAACTAGCCTGCGTAGTACTACCTGTAGTGGAAACGGAGGCCGAAATGAGCCCGAATCAGAAATCTAAGCTGACTAAGGTCTTCGAGCTTACCCAAAATATTTATCAACCTGCAAACGCTTGCCAAAGCTCACAGAAATTGGAGAAAGTGAGTAGGCGTGTGCTGGAGCTGCTGGCGACTAAGCCCGTGAGGACGCAACCTGGTTTGATACCAATTATTGGAATTAGGGTTGTAGGAAAACACACACAACATGGAGAAGACGAAGGAGGCTCAAGGCACACAATAGAGAGTGTATTACTTAGTGTGCAATGGAAAGATAAGATAGCCCTAGAGTGATGGGTGTATATATAATGCACGGGGAAAAAAACCTCCTAGTGAGGAAAAAAATTCCCTGGCAGTCATAAGTGTGTTCACAGACATCACTACCACATGTATATGGTAAGACACTCAATGCATTTACCTGATGAAGTGTAGCAATGCAAGCATTTTCAGCTGAACGGTCTGTTATTTATTAGCAGTCATGCCCTGATGCAACAGCAAAAACTTTCAGCAAAGTTAAAGTTGAATGGGAAAGTTTACCGGCGTGACATAAACAAAATTATTGTTTTGAGCAACTCACTTTCCTTAAACATTTATTGAGTTTCGATCATGGAGAATTTTTTTTAGCAACACCTATCATGATGTATCATCATTGGTAGAGTTATGTAAAACACAACAAAACACTCCAAACTCCCATCTTTTGCGCAATTGCATCTTTCCATCCTAGTTCCGCCCATCACTCCCTAACTGCTTGCAATTTTGATTCTCCAATTTTGATCTACCATCAGCAATCATAAACCCAGACCTGGTTGGTTGTGAAGTTCGAGCAACCCCTGTTTGCTGAATTTTTCCCAAAACCTTAGGTATAATGTTTGTTTTCCTCCGTATTGTCAGATTTGTCTCCCATCAGATGTGTATGTCTGTGCTCTTAGTCACTTCCAAGCATGGATAGAACATTGCAAGTCAAAACATTTGTAAGTTCTCCCTTTTTAGAGCTGACGATGGAGGAGAATCTTAGCCTTTGAAGGCCTTCTTGCTTTTAAAAGAATCCAAAGGAAACTAGCATCATCTACGACCCTCAACAGAATCCTATTGTGAACAGAAAGAACAGAGTAGTGATGGAGATGGCAATACACTTCATGCGTCTCTCCCGCGCTTTCTTTGGGGTAAAGGTGTGACAGATCACTGACGTTAGGTTTCTTAGGAGTGGATTTCAGCCACAGCATCCCATTCTAGAAGAAGATTTAGACGCTTAAAATAAAGGAGCAGCCACAAATATGGGGGTATTTGTATCAGGAGATCTGAGAGAAGGAGGTGAATCTAGAAGAGAAGAGGTGGGAAAAATGTGAAGCCCTCCGAAGTTCATTGGTTTCTTCGTGGATGTCTTCACTCAAAACAACATTGCAGCGGATCACAATCTTTTCGTCTTCCGATTCCACAATCAATGCGCCTTGCTTCTAGAGCGATAGGCAATAAAAATCATCCCCTGCTTTGGGGTCCACCTTTTTTATCTACAACATTGATGTAGGAAAATTTCCAAAATAGGAGGTTGATGACCTAATATCATTGTAGACTTTATATGCAGTCTTCAATTGCAACGGCTTCAGTTGGGAGCACATTGAGGCTGTAAACTGCTATACCGATCGCTATGCCCCTTGTCGGGAAAGCCTGCACGATGTATTAGGCAACAAGCCACAATGAGCCATGTTCATCTTGTGCTGTTCTTTCTTTGTACTATTCCATTTTATTATGGAGTGTATGAGGAAGTGAGATGATGACGGATACCCTTCTTCTTGCAGAAACTAAATCAAATTGTGTGTGGGGAAACTTGCCCATGTTGTTAGAACGACGGATCTTTACTTTATGGGTGCATTGATCCTGCATGTCAAGATCACACCACTCTTCAAACTTGGTAAACGTTTCTAACTTGTCTTCAAGAGATGAACCCAAGTCATCCTAGATCAGCATGGAAAACCTGCTCCCTTGCAGAGACTTAGGTGTGATAGGTCTGGACACATCCTCTTGCACAAGACTCAAGATCTCTCCCGACATTGTCTTCCTGACTAGCATAGCATAGCTTATTAAAGTAGGCAAGAGAAACCAAAACTTTTCACCAAACGGTGCCTCTTAAGACATATACATGGTGGCATTCGGCACATGACCTAAGCACTTCATAGGAGTCAAATTATGCATTTAGCAAGTTTTTTTTTCCCCCCGAGAAAAAGATCCTTCTATTAGTTACTGAAACTGCCCATAGGGCTACAACCACCTCTTCAAGAGAGGGCTACAACAACCATGGTGGGAGACTCTCCCAATGAAAAAACCAGTATATGTACAATGGGGCTAAATCAAGAGATAGGGGGAGGGAAGAGCCACACAGGTGGTCGGTAATGCCATGGAAGTACACCCTAGACTATGGTGTAGAAAGGCCCAGGACGCCAGAGTCGAAGGAAAGCCTCGCAGCGCTCCCGCATGCGGTCGGAGCTGCCCTGTAGTTCCTCAAGCTGTCCTCTGAGAGTATGGATCAGCTCTAGCCAAAAGTCACGAACAGTCTCTGTTGGTGGTGGCATAGGGCGAGCCTCAAAGATGTGGTAATAGCGGGCCAGCCAGATGAACCACAGTGTCAGGCCACTGATGAGCTCCCAACACTCCTCTCTCTCACTACACCACTCCTGTGGAGTAAGCTCTGTAGCAGGCTGGAGTGTAGGTTGCCCCTCCTGCATCACTATCATCCTGCTGGTGGAAGATAGCTCAAACTGAAGTGCCGGGCCCGTGAGAGTGGACCAAGCCACTGCCCCCCAAGTGTACTGTCGAGCTGTGGACAGAGCAGGCATCAAACGAAGAACTTGTAGCCACACCTGTTGGGCCGAGGGACAGTCCCAAAGACAGTGACGTTGACTCTCCAACAAATGGTCACAAGCTGCACATGCGGCCGAGAGACCACTATGCACTAGCCAGCTCCCTACAACTGTAGCTCTGTGTGCGACCAGCCACTGAAACAAGGTGACTCGCCTCGGCTGTCTGGAGTCCCACAACCTCTCCCAAAAGGCTGCCAAGAACTCAACTATGAGACCCTCCTCATGCCAATGAGGTGCTGCAGCGGGGCGGGTCTCTCTCTGTGCTTCAAGTATATGACATCCCAGTCGAACAGTGTATTGAAAGAATGGGACTCCTGGGTGGTCTGCAGAGGAGAAGGGGTCCCTCCATAGCCACTCACCAGGATCCCACTGTACTCGTGCCAGTGGACAACACTCCCAAGCCCACAGCCTCCAATGTCCAGTCTCAAGAGCTGTTGGGTCAGGGTCTATGACACAAGTCCTCCCAGAGATGCCCACTACTCGGATCCTCTAAAAACAGCACTCTGCTACCTGCGGGGCCTCTACTGCAACTCGCTGTAGGCGTCCCCCAACCTGAAGCTCAAAGAACAGGGCTGGGACAGCATCTGAGCAGGCCCTGACTGAGATGAGAACCTCTAGTTGTGTGAAGGCTCCCATCCACCGGGGTGCTACTGGCTTGAGAGGCGTGAGCCACTCAGCTGGAACTGACTCTGAGATGTCCTGACACATGATCTGCACCCCTCTCATGCCCTGTAGCTGGAGCCCCTGCACCTCCTTTGACAAACCTGTGAACTCTACCCAGTCACCTAGAGAGCGTATAGGACCTGCTGCCATGGGACCCCAAGAAACATGAGGCCGACTACCAACCAAGTGGCCTCTCTGAGTGCTAACCATGGGGTTCCAGATGAGGGGCTGCCGTAGGCGCTCCTCCGTGCACGTCGGCTGTCTCTGCTCGAGGTCACGCCGTACGAGCTCCCAAGATCGAAGCAAACTCACAGCGAAGCGGTCCTCCAATCTCCTGCTCAAACCAACTCTGCGCATCTCTGTAAAGATCCATATGGTCGAAGGTTGCCAAGGGCCTCTTGACTGAGGCACCCTAGCACGAAGCCGCTGTAGCAAGAACTCCTTCCAGGGCTCCTCACCTGGAAGGAGTCCTCTGATGATGAACTTCCTAAGAAGGGCTCTGCTTTGCCGTGCTGGATCAATGATCCCAAGCCCTCCCTGTGAACAAGGAAGAGTGATAACGTGCCAAGCCACCTTGGCTCGGGCTATCTGAGTGTCACGTCCTGACCAAAGGAAGTTCCTGATCAGCCTCTCTACCTGGATGATACAGAACTTGAGAAGATTGAGCAGGAAGTGATGTACCACATAATCGCCAACAACACCTGGTTGGCAACTACTACTCTGCCAGCCAAAGAAAGTCGTGCTGAGCTCCAATGTAACAACATTCTCCTGATAGACAGGAGAAGGGGAGAAATCTGCTGCTCGGGAGACAAGTTCAAACCAACCTGACACCCCAAGTACCGAACTGCCGTCCCTGGGGGAATCCACCTGAAACCCTCTCTTGGCATCCAATCTGGCACAGGAGCACTACCAACCGAGAAAGCCACTGTCTTTCTCCAGTTGATCAGTACGCCCGATGCACAACAAAAGGTCTCCAAAGCCTGCTCACATCTGTGAAGGTTAGCCTCCTAGCCATCTAAGTACAAGGGTGAGTCATCGGTAAACTCAGCATCCATTAGCTCATCTCCCCGAATAGGGAGTGCTAAGCCACGTAGACCAACCTGCTGTGACACCAAAAACCTGCTCATCGCCTCCGCATAGAACAAAAAGAGGAAGGGGGCAAGAGGACAGCCCTGTCTGACCGAGCGTTCAAGGATGAAGCGATCACCTCTACCTCCTGCCAAAAGTACCTGACTATGAGCCTGTCTGTACAAGGTTGACACCCCTCTGATCCAAGCATCTGAGAAGCCGATGCTGCGTAGAGTGCCCTCTAGAAAGTCCCAGTCAACTCTGTCGTATGCCTTCTCAAAATCGAGAAGAAGAATCACGAGGTCCTCACCACAGAGCCGTGCCAGGGCAGAAGCCTCCCAGAAAGTAAAGATGTTGTCAAGGATATTGCGTTCCTTGACAAAACCTGTCTGTGTCCCATGTATAAGGCTCTCTAGAAGTGGCTGAATCCTCATACTCAGAGCCTTGGCAAGAATTTTGTAGGATGAGTTGAGGATGTTGATGGGGCGCCACTGTCGAATCTCATCCAAGGAGCCACCCTCCTTGCGAATGAGGTAGATCAGGCCCTCACTCATGTTGTCAGGCATCACTCCTATGTGCAAAATGTATTGAAAAGCATTACAGAGATCTGGGCCAAGCAGGTCCTAGTACTCCAAGAAAAAACTGGGAGTCAACCCATCCTCACCTGGATAGCTACCACGAGGGAGGGCCCTAAGAGCC
Organism: Adiantum capillus-veneris; assembly: GCF_014529385.1. Classification (NCBI taxonomy): domain Eukaryota; kingdom Viridiplantae; phylum Streptophyta; class Polypodiopsida; order Polypodiales; family Pteridaceae; genus Adiantum; species Adiantum capillus-veneris. The sequence continues at coordinate 70,961,559 of NC_140940.1, read as the reverse complement.
ATGTGCAGCTCCTCAAGCTGAAGTGGCAGCTCTAGCCTCTGACGCATTTCCTCACTCACAAGACAAGGTATCTGCTTCTGCATGCATCCTAACGCTCTGACTGGGGCTCTGCATACAGCAACTCACGGTAGAAGTTAGTAGCAACTGCACGCATATCCTCGGGCTCAGAAGCAACTGACCCGTCGGGCCTCCTCAACTGACTGACCTTGGCATGCGAGTGCCGAGGTCCCACTGCCTCAAAGAAAGCACCAGTCACTCTGTCGCCCACCTGAGTCCACTGAGATGCCTGTCGGTGGAAAGCAAACTCATGTCGCCTCTCCTCTGTGCTAGCAAGCTCCTGTTGAGCCTGCTATAAGTGCAAGGACTGTCTGGATGCTGCTCCTGCATCCTCTGTAACTAAGCAATGCCCCATCAGAGACGTTGCTTCGCCTCTCTCGCTGCAGCCCGGCGAGCGAGAGACTCCTGAAGAAAAAAATGGCTAATCTGAGCTAGGCCTAAGGCCACTCTGTTAGCAAGAGAATCCTGCCTGTCCATTCCCTCTGTCCAGAGAGTCTCTACCCTCTCTTTGAGTGCTGAGTCCAACAAGACCCTCTCTAGGATGCGAACCATCGTGCTCCCACTCTTCTGCTTGTCTGCCACTGTGAGGATCATTGGTGCATGGTCCGAGAAGGAGGTTTCTGCCAGGATGCCCACTGACCCTCCCAGTCACTGAAGTGGTCACTAGTGTAGAAGCGATGTATCCGCGATGGATTCACTCCTCCCACTCTGCGGTCCGATCGAGAGAAGGCAAGACTGTCTGGGGGCCTCACAAAACCAGAGTGCTGCCACGCATCCGAGATCCTCCGAGTCATACAAAACCTCTCCCAAGCTGCCAACTCAACTCCATGCACAGTAGCATGGCTGCCACCAATCCTGTCAGAAGGGTCCTCCAACATGTTGAAGTCCCCTCCTATGCACTAATGTTCTGCCTGCGACAGAGACTCAACAATCTGTGACCAAAACTCTGCACGAGCACTCGCCACATTGGGTGCATAGATGTTCAGGAAAACCACTAGTCCACCCTGAACCTGCATAGTAATCCACTGAGCCTTGCCTAGCACAATAATCCCTCTGCCCACAATGGCCTGCTGCAATGAGTCCGCAATAGTCATACATACCCCACCCGGGATGCCTCCAGGTCCAAAAGCAGCTGACCAAAAAGTGTCATATCGTCCACGCAAAAGCTGACCACATCGAATGCGGCTCTCACATAGGTGGTGCTCCTGAAGCATAAGGAGATCAATCTCTCCTCCCAGAAGGCAACGCTGAAGCTCTTGACGCAGTCGGGCCTGCTGACGCTAAAACTAGGGCCAACCTAGTCCCTGCACATTCCATGAGACAATCCTCATGGGGAGCAAGAGATAACAGATGCTGCCGCAGTAGCTAGACGGGCTATCTTTGAGGCTGGCTTAGATGGGGAGTAATCCGCATCCGAGCGTCCTCTAGATAGGCGTGACTGCAACGAGTGCCTAGCCCAAGCCCAAGCAGAGCGAGCCGTACGTAAAGCAACCTCCTCTATCCATAAGTCCTCATGAATGTATACATAGCATGGCAAGCATTGTGTATCAGCAAAGAAGTAAACCACAATGTGCCTACATCCTGCTGAGTCTGGAGGTGTCACCGCAAACTTGGCCAATGGCCACAAAGTCTGTAGCATGTCTGTAACTCCTAGTTCTCCCATGTGGTAAGAGAACTCTAGGACCTGTGTGTGCAACCATCCCAACACTAAGTCGAGAGTCCACTCTTTCTGGCCCTGCCGCAAAGGGGCAAGGAGAAACCAACTGCTGAGTCCAAGGCCTCTGTCCCCCTAGCGACAAGGAACAGAGCATGGACCCTGAAGCAGGCTGCCTCATGGTCTGCTAAGGGGTTGCCAAGAAAGTGAGTGAAGCCGTAGTCGAAGAAGTCCCATCGGCGCCGGATGTCAATGCTCGTCAGACCACGAGGGATAGCGCTGTACCTGCAGAGGGGGCTGTAAGAAAGGCTGACCCTCTCTCGCTAGGCGACTCGTGGCAAAGGCGCTGCCAAGAGATCTCCTAGCTGCCGGAGAAGGCCCTACCCCCTGGGTCGACTATGGAACTGGAGTAGGAGGGGGGGGAGAAGGATCTAGGGGGAGCGGTGGAGAAGAGGGGCGGGAGGGGGCGACAGAGGCAGAGGGGCGAGGGGCGAGGGGGAAGGATGATGTAACATTTAATGGTCTAAAAACTTATGTGTAGCGGAAATTAGCATGAGCATAGTGAGCATTTCATTATAATAGATTCCTAATGAGAATTACAAGAGTGCTTGGGTGGAGAGAGCAACAAAAATCATAACACCTAGTTAGATAGCATGAACAATACTTTCAAAAGAGAGAGAAATTAAGCTATTGACAACTGTTGAGGACCGGATTTGCATGGAGCCGGTCCCCCCTCCAAAAGGCTTTGTATTATGGTTTCTCCCATCAAGAGAGACATTGTACAATACAATTCTTTGTGTTCCTTCAAGACTAGCTAGTGCAATGAAGATGAAAGCTTCATGCACTAAGAAAAACACTTAGTAAACACAACTTTAATTATCCCCGTTCTCAGACCCAAGACCTCACACACCTTCGAAGATGGTGAGAGCTAGCAGGGTATGAGAATAGATTGAGAGGAACAAGGAGTATCTTATGAGAAAGATGTACATCTCCTCACATAATCACTCATATTAGCATAGCTTTAGCTTAGTAATTAGCTTGGTAGAGGAGATGAGCATGCATCGAAGCTTGGCTCTTTGTTGGATTTGCATCCACAAGCCAAGAGTGTGTCGATGTAGGCTTCTATCTCACAAGCTTGGAGTAGGTGATGAGCTCTCCATTAAAGCTTGGGAAGAGATAGTCTTCTCTTTCTTCACACATGAGATTGTATGAGTGTGTGTGTGATAATGCCTTGCAAAAATCAGCCCCCCCCTCTCTCTTGGGCGAGCCCTCTTGCTATTTGCTCTTGCAGGCTCCCCATTGGACCTCCCCAAGTCAAGCCAATGGCTATTAAGCAGCATAAGTGATAGCCTTCTGACATGTGTCCCCCTTTCCCCTTTTGTGAGAGCTTTAGGTAATTTAATAATTAAACTAAACTCTCATTGGACCCCTTTGCCTCGTGGCCAATAGGAATCACGCAAGCCATTGGGCTCCTGAATGCTCATTGGACCCCTTGGGAGAGTGTCCAATAGTCTTCTAGGAGACTTAATTCTCATTGGTTCTTTTATTAAGTGTTTTAAAATTAATTAAACTAGATTTACTCTAGCCTAATTCTCATTGGTCCACCTCCAAGGCCATCCAATAGGAATTGGGCACACCTTGTGGGCATTTGGGCTAGGGAGCTGACATGTGTCCCTAATTCCCTTTGTGTAAAGGGAGCCTGTGTGTGTGTGTGTGTGTGACTTTCTCTCTCATCCCCTAGAAGAAAGTCTCGCCCCCTCCCATGTAGGGATATGCAAAGACTTTTTAGTTACACACAAAGCATCCAATTTCCCCTAGGGTTGACCTTTGGACACAACCTTTGAATTTTGGAAGTCTTAATGGGCTGAACCTTAGGGTCTTTTTAGCCCATTGTTGCACATGGCTCTTTTATAGATGGACCTCCCTTTGGATCCCTACTATGGCCGGTCTGCTAGCTTAACCAATATTCTAGCTTTTTCTCCCCTGGCACTTCCCCACATTAAATGATCAGTTTATTATGAGAAAATCATTTAGGAGAATTAGATATTGATTATTATGACAGATGAGAAAGAGGGGGGGAACTCTGGGGAGGTATAGCAGGCTACAGTGTCATTTTCACAGGACAGTTAGTACAGTTTGGACTTTATAGTTGGTCTTTGGTTGGTCGGTTCACACTGGATAAACTCGCTGGGTAGTGACACGTGGCACGGAGACGGTGGTCTAGTGGGCATCGTGGCCAGGTCACCACCACCACTCAGTGGAGATAGACTTAGGGGCTGTCATTTATGAGCCATTGGTGGCTCTTTATGGTTGTATATATGAGTCGTAGCGGTTTGGTCATGGATATCTTGTATGTAGTCGTCTAGAGTGAGTCTATACACAGAGCACGTCTTCACCATCCCGGCACATCTGAGCCTCGACACCCCCATTGTACCTGTGAGTCCTGGGCTGGAACTGAGTGTGCTGTCACCCCAGAGTCTGTATGAGTCTTTGAGATAGTCGAGTCATATGTTGTGGTCTGCTCTTGTGTCTTTGTGAGCTCTGTTAATGTCTATTGTTTCCTTTCTGTTCAGTCTGTTTGAGTGAGATTGTCACGCACATTGCACTGAGGACCACCCATTGTAGAGAGCACGACACATTATCCGCGCTACATGTGTTGCCATTTTGGCGATCACGGTGGGACCTCAACTGAAATCTCACTCTGTGAAGTGCAAATATTGAAGCTAGTTGGGTCTATCTAGCTTCGCCTACCTTGCCTAGCTTCGGCGACATTGCCTTGTGCTGTTCTCGTCTTGCCTGGTCTAGTCCTCTCTCGCCCTAGTCATCTCTCGTCCTGGTCCAACCTGTCCTCGTCTCTGGTCTAGACCTCCTCGACCCTGGTCTAGTCCTCCTTGTCCCAGGTCCAGCTTGGTCTAGTCACTGCCTGGTGTAGACCCTGGTCTAGTCCTCTTCGTCCCTTGTCCAGCCTGGTCTAGTCACTTGCCTGGTCTAGTAGAGTCTAGACCAGTCTTCAGCCAGTTCAAGGTTTTCTTGCCCTAAGCTTGGTTGGTTTGGTGGTCGCTGCATGACCCATACAAGGCGGTCAGTCGAGCGTCAAAGCGCTCTCCTGATTCCTCTGAAGTACTACAACAGAAGACGACCCTTGGAACCTGTTAGAAGTCCATCAACCTCATCACCCATACCTCCACATACGGCATCACCCATTCCTCCCTCCGGTTCCACATCTTCAAGATCACCTACTCCAATAAAGCTCTCTCCTATTCTGCTACAGAAGGCTACTGAGCAACAGGCTCAGCAAGGGGCCATGGAGCCATTGGCTAGAGTTTTGGCTAAGGTAAACATCAAGTTCCCTACATTCAAAGGACTCTCTTCAGAAGATGCTGACGACCATGCAAGGAGGTTTGTATCTCTTTGTAGGGGTTGTGGTCTTAACATGGAAGATGCTTATTTGGTACTCTTTCCATCCACCTTGGATGGCTTAGCAGACAAATGGTACAGCCAGTTTGCAGAGAACCATTTTGCAACCTGGGTAGCCTTAAGGCAACAATTCTGTGCAGCTTTCAGGCCCGACGACTACCAGGAGAAGGTGTTGGATGAGTTGCCCAACATGGTGCTCCAGCCAGAGGAGACTTTTGCAGAGCTTATGACTAAGACCAAGTCTCTGGTTGCCAGCAAACCGGTGAATTCATGGTTAAGAAGTGGGTGGAGAAGGCGCTTCCCAAAACTTCTCAGCAAAAACTCCGAGAGAGTCTTCGACCCGACGCCACTGTGGAGGAGTTCATCGCAGTTTCTACTAGGATAGAGGGGGCTAGGAATTTGTTCAACAAATCCCCTCCCATAGAGACCCCCTCTGTGTTTTCGAAAAGTCCTACTGATCCATTGATTTCTTTGCGCAGAGAACTTGAAGCCCTAAAACTACAACGTGCTCTCCAAGAAGAGAAATCAATCTATCTTAGACAAGAGAAACCACCACATCTTGAGGCTTTGGATCAAATCAAGAGAGAGCTAGAAGAGCTTCGGTCTCAGCAGGAGACTAAAGCTATGGTATGGTGCTGCTCTTGTCGCTCTCCAGGGCATCCTCCATAGGACTGTTCCCTTCGGGCTTATTGCCACTTCTGCGAAAAATCTGGGCACGAAGACAAGGATTGCTACTATATCAAGGGATTGCGGCAAATACAACAAAGTCTAGGTCCTTCTCTCCAACAAGGGCTAGCACCTGCATCAAACATGGTCTCACCCTATGGCCATCAAAACCCGTTGCCACCTCTTGCTGACAACACCTCCTATGCAGCAAGGTATGCACAACAACTTTGCATCTCCCAACTTTTATCATGCTAGTACTCCTTCCGTTCCCCAAAGCTTCTACACGTCAGCATCCGGTCCCATGCAGCAAGGGCAGAGACCACCTCGCCCCTCAAATAGGCCAATTTTGTGCTACAGGTGCGGGGAGTATGGACACTATCAGAGCAAATGTCCCTTACCAGAAGGGTCCCCTCCTTGCCGACATTGCCCTGAAGCTAAGGATCACTATAGTAAGGATTGCCCAAAACAACGAGTGTCCACATCTGCAAGCACAAGCTAGAACCAACAGGAGTTTACATTTCCAAAGCTTAACCTCATCACAGTAAGCTCCATTCCATAGGCACCGCCTTCCACTCTTGTAGTTGCCTCTCAAGAAGGGTTGAAGCAAGTGGAAGAGCCGACTGGGGTGCTCACACGGGCACAGAGAGCTGCTCTTGGCCTCAGCCTCCATGGCTCAGCCAACCTACCTCGCTTCTATCAGATATTGATGGTGCTTTCATCGAAGCAGTAGAGGACTTGCAAAAGCTTAAGATACCAGAGCAAGCTCTAATCAAAGGAAACAAGCCCACAGCAGAGTCTATCTTGAAAAAAACTTTTCAGCAAGTGTCACTGTACGACATGCTTTGACTTGATGCAAATTTTAGAAGTGACACCCTTTCCATCATCCAGCATCTGTACCCTGGTGCAGGGCCTGGTGGCGGGCACCTACCTATGCAGCCCTTGGAGTCCTACATGATTTCATATCCAGCTGCTCCCCTCACCGACTACAAAAGTCCTTGTCTCACTGTGTCTATTCTTGGGCATCAATTCTCAGGCGTTATAGTGGATGGTGGATCTGGGATTAATCTCATGTCAGAATTTACTATGCTGGCCTTAGTTCTGTACCCTACCCGCCCTGCTCCATTCACTGTTACATTGACAGACCAGAGGACAGTCTACCCTGTGGGCATAGTAGAGAAGGTGCCTTTGATGGTACAAGACTTCACATTTAGCTTAGATTTTGTGGTAGTCAGTCTACCTCAGGTGGAGGGAGGATTTCCCTTGCTGATTGGTAGACCATGGTTGTGGCATACTAAGGCACTTCACGATTGAGGGAAACGATGCCATGTGGATACATACTCCTGGCTTCCCCATGCAACCAATTCGGCTTGAAGGAGGTATCGATCCAGTGGTTTATCACAGCTCACTGTCAACACAGTCCAATCCCAACCCTGAGCAGCCCATCCCACTTGACGGGTCTGACGAAGACCTGCTGCAGTGATTGGAAGCTACCGCCTCGATGCCATGCTATGTGGTCTCTATTCAAAACTCACATGTGCCAGTAACACACTCTCTCCCTCAGGCGGACACAAATGCCCCAAGTCCTACCGCAGACAGTAGTCCTACAGCATACAGTGGACCAGTCGAAGAAGTAAGTGTGTCAGCCCCAAATTCTCATGATTCAGATGATCCTCCTATGGAAGCCCTTGGCCTCGGGGAACCTATAACACATCACCGAAGGGGGAAAAAATCTCCTCTGCATGAGCTCGCCAATGATTCCCCCCTCCCTCTAACATCTCCCAGGTCGGACACCCCGTCCCCTCAAAATCACTCGGTTATGCCTGTGTCTGATGATTTACCCTTCGAGGAGCTTCCACCAGGATGGTTACAAGAAGAGTATGCAGAGTTTCCAATCGATCAAACACCAGCACATGAAGTCTAGAAGCTCCAAGAGGCAGCTCAGTTCCGAACTTCTGAAGTTCCCTCCACAGTTACACCTCCTGACCCTGTCAAAAAAGTCAACCTGGGCGACCTTGACAACCCTCAGCACGTCCTCTTAGCAGCTTGGTTATGGGATCATCCCGCATTACTTGATCAGGTAGTTTCTTTTATTCACTCTTTTAAGCATGTTTTTGCTTGGTCTACAAGGATTTGGAAGAGATCCCACCAGAATTGGGTCTCCACACAATCCCTCTGGTTGAAGGGGCTAAGCTTGTTAGAGGCCGAGCTTATAAGCTCAACCTGAAGTATGTAGAGGCTGTCAAGTCAGAGCTTGAAAAAATGCAAGAGGCAGGGATCATTGTACATGTGGAGCACTCTGAGTGGTTATCACCCATGGTGATAGCGCCTAAGAAACAGTCCAATAAAATTCGTGTGTAGATTACCGCGCTCTGAACAAGGTAGCTATCCCATATGGTTTCCCCACACCTTTCACTTAGCGTGTGCTCGAAGATGTAGCAGGGCATATATTGTACAGTTTTATTGATGGGTTCAGTGGATATAATCAGTTGGGCATCCATCCAGGTGATCAGCTCAAAACGGCCTTTGTGACTCCCTGGGGTATTTTCATCTACACTAGGATGTCGTTTGGGTTGAAAAACGCTCCACCTTCCTTCAATCGAGCAGTATATCTTATATTCTGTCCTTTACTTACGGGTCATCTTCGAATCTTCATGGACGATTTTTCGACCTTCTCAGGTGTCCAATGTTCAACCCCAGTGGAAAATCTAGAGGAGCACCTCGCTCAGCTCTCTGCTGTCTTCCTCAGGTGCAGAGAGGCACGGCTAAAACTCAATCCTAACAAATGTCACTTTTTGGTCATTGAGGGCACACTTCTAGGCCATGTGGTGTCTGCTAAAGGTTTAGCACCTGACCCAGAGAAGATCGTGGCAAATCTTGAAGTTACCACCTCCCATCAACCTGAAAGGTGTTCAGAGCTTTGTATGCCACAGAGGATATCATCGTAGGTTCATACGAATGTATGCACAGGTGGCTCAACCATTGATCCGACTCACTAGGCTAGAGTTCCCTTTAAATGGTCAAAACCTGAGGCTGAAGCATTTGAATACCTCAAAAAGCGCCTTACTGAAGCACCTATTTTAGTGGCTCCAGATTGGTCTCTTCCTTTTCATGTGCATACGGATGTCAGTCAACTGGCTGTGGGGGTTGTGCTGACTCAGCCTAGTAAAGAGTACAACCTGGATCGCCCTGTTCACTATGCAAATCTCCTGCTCACCAAAGCAGAGCGCAACTACAGCACCACAGAAAGGGAAGGTTTGGCTATGGTGTATTCTTTACAAAAGCCAAAAATAACGCAGGGTTCCCTGGTGCTACTCTATCAAGCTAAGTATCTGAAGAAAGCTAAGAAGCTGGTCCCAGCCTCGCAAGGGCCATTCATGGTACAAGAGATTTTTCGACAGGGGGTTGTCGAGTTAGTCACTTTGGCAGGCGTTCCTTTGCCACTGGTAAATGGATCAAGAATAAAGTGCTATCACTCACTTGCTTGACTCTAAACTGGTTATGTTATAACTCCCACCTACAACCTTATGACTGTCCCATCAGCAGTGTTCCGTCCTCAATCCTCGGCTATCTCCAGCTTTCCATTTTCCCTGTTCTCAGATTTACCTTATGTCAAGTTTTCATCTTAGTTGTAATCCGGGTTATGGTTTAAATTCTCCTTGTTTTACTGCATGCACTAAATTTCTTCTCATCTCATTGATATAATTTGGTTTGGATTCCAGCTACGATCCAGCCTTTTCTTTTTTAGTTGAATCCATTCATAGATGGGATAATCATCTTCCTCCTGTTTCTATATCCGTGTCTATCTGAATACCTGGGTATCTCTATCTCTAGTCCTTACAGGTTACAGCTCTCTCTCTACTACCCTCTCTCTCTCTCGCCCCGTGGATTTCTTCAAAATGTCCGAGGTACAACTCTAGTCGGATAGAATATAGAATATGGCCTTTTCTTGGTATTGTTCCTAGCACTACTCTGGTACATCTCTATCTGTTTGTCCCGTATCTCTCACACGTGCTCACACACACTAATGTCGCTTCTCACACAAACACACTTCCAAAACAAAGCTCCTGCTGCCGCAATATCCTTCCTCTATGTTTCCACTCCTCTTTGTACTTTTTACACTATGTATCCTGATCGGCCATTAATTCTTGAGCATCTACAATCTCTCTCTCTCTCTCTCTCTCTCTCTCTCTCTCTCTCTCTCTCTATACCTTCTCTGAATTGTTGTTACTACCGTGGTATCACAAGGCATCTCTGGAGAACAGAACCTGAAGCTGCTGCTGCAACTGCGGGTACGCTATTGGATGCTGCCTACCTACTTCGAAAGCTTCCTTTTGTTGTTCCCGCTTTCTGCTTCCGTTTACTAAGTGGAGCCGGAGCTGAGTACCGAATTCTTCTTGCTGATCAGCCTCTGGTGTAGCAGGGCTACAGTGTCACTTCACAGGACATACAGTTGGACAGTGGGTTACACTGGGACTGGTTCACACTGGACGGACCCTCTAGACAGATGTCTGGTCTGGGAGTGACACGTGGTAGGGTACCTACCGATGATCGACGGTGGCCTAGTGGACCTCGTGGCCAGGTCACCACATGGCTGACATTTATGAGCCGTTGGTGGCTCTTTACGGTGGTACATATGAGTAGTCGTTTGGGGCAGTTCCATTTTCTTGTACGTAGTCGTCTAGAGTGAGTCTATGCACAGAGCACATCTTCACCATCCCTGCACATCTGAGCCTCGACACCCCATTGTACCTGTGAGTCCTGGGCTGGAGCTGAGTGTGCTGCCATGCCAGAGTCTGTACATGGTTCTTTGAGCTAGTCGAGTCCACATGTTCTGGTCCACTGTTGTGTCTCTGTTGTTATCCCTTGTTTCTGTGTTTCATTCTGTTTGAGAGAGTTTCCATTGGTTTGAGTGAGATTGTCACGCACATTGCACTGAGGGGCACCCACACTGTAGAGAGCACGACACATTATCCGCGCTACAGGTGCTCTCATTTTGGCGATCACGGTGGGACAACAGTTCTGTGAAGCTTTCCGACCAGGGGATTATCAAGAGAAGATTTATCAATGAACGCTCGCTACTGCTGCTCGCCCCCCCCCTTTGCTGTTGCGCCATCGCTATCCTCCCCCCCCCCCCCACTGCCCCTACTCTGTCCCCCCACCCCCTTCATCCCCTGCGCATTGCCTCTCAGCCCACCTGCTGCCCCCCCTTATTTGCGCGCTGCCCCAAAAGCTGCCGCAGCCCGCTGCCCTCCTCTCACTTTGCCTTCCCCGCTCCATCCCCCCACTCACTGCTGCTTGTGCACCCGCACATTGCACGGTGGCCCTCTTCGCCCTCGCTGTCTCCCCATCACCCCCCCCCCCCACCATCCTCTTCGCTCCCGAAGGCCCTCCGCACCTGGCTCGGTAGCACTTTCTCTTCGGAAAAAGTGCCTGGCTGACTTGAGGTTTCTCCTTCACCGCCCGCTTCTTCGACTCAGCAGTAGACACAGATGGAGGCTCCAGCTTGACCTCAGGGGACTCGCCTGAAGCCCCCTCGCCCGACCCCGCTGAGCCCACCATTCGACTTGCTCTTTTGTCGACAAAGCAAGCGAGCCTTGCCGCAGAGGTAGAACGCTTGCAGGCGACTTCTGTCATCTGCAAGGTTCTCGGCACTCATCCCAGCAGAGGAGAGCTACGAGACCTTCTCCAGGCCCGCCTCCTCGCAGAGGTGGGCAAGATCTTGGATGTCTAGATTCTCGGACGGGGGTACTACCAGATTGAGTTCGAGACTTCCGAGATGGCCTCCAAGGTCATAGCTATGAGTCTATTAGCCATCCGAGCATCACGCGCCCACTTTCGACAGTGGCGACATGGTTTTGACACGACTTCGGATGTGCTAGTAGAGGAGGCGGACATCCCCATCTCAGTCTGCTTTCTGGGTTTACGGAGGGAGTACCTTCCACTTCTCTCCAGGATTGGATGTCCTGGAGACACCTCGTACGACAGCATCAGTAGCTGCCAAGGCGGCTGGCATCCCTTCAGTTTGAGTTTTGGTCAGAGATACCCACACGCTCCCGAAGGTCATCCTTCTGCCTCGGATGAGTGGGGGTTGGTTTAGACAGAGTGTGGAGTACTCGGGTCTCCCTAACCAGTGCTCCATTTGCAGACAGATGGGCCACCTAGCGAAGGTCTGTCCACGGAGGAGACCATGACCCGCACCTCAGCCTCAGCCCCAGCCTGCCAAGGCTGGCCGCAGCCACGGCCAGCGACACAGAGCACAGATTCAGCGCCACCCTCCGAGCCTGGGGCTCCAGCGGAGGAGGGGTGGCAGCAGGCCCGTGGCCGTCGACGCCAGGGGCCACAGCCACAACCTGGCACTCAGAGTGGCCCTCAGGTGCCTACTCAGCAGCAGTGGGTTCCCACGGGGAACCGCTTTGGTCCTCTTGAGCAGGAGGAACCCCCTACGCCAGCCACCTCCTTCGCTTCACCCTCGCTAGCCGCTCTGCCTTCCAATCTCCCCTCCTCCTCATGCCCCCCCCCAGCCCTATGCTCCCGATCACTCCCCACCTCGCCCCCCCCATGTCTCTGTCGCCCCCTCCCCAGCCCCTTCTCCCCCTCCTCCTGCTTCAGTACCACAGTCGGCTCAGAAGACTGGCCCCTCGCCGGTGGCTAGGAGATCTCTTGGCAGCGCCTTTGCCAAGAGTCGCCTAGCGAGAGAGGGTCATCCCTTCATGCGGCCCCCTGAGCAGATTCAGACATCTTCTCTTGCAGCTATCCCTCGTGGTTTGACGAGCATTGACCTCCGACGCCGCTGGGATTTCTTCGATTACGGGTTTACTCGCTTTCTCGGCGATTCCGCAGTAGACCACGAGGCAGCCTGCTTCAGAGTCCACCCTTTGTTCCTCGCCGCTAGGGGGACAAAGGCCTTGGACTCAGCAGTTGGTTTCTCCTTCCCCCTCTGTGGTAGGACTGAGACAGAGTGGTCCCTCGACTCAGTGGTGGGATGGCTGCATACACAGGTTCTCGAGTTCTCTCACCACATGGGAGAACTTGGCGTTACAGATTTGCTACATACTTTGTGGCCACTGGCCAAGTTTGCGGTGACACCCCCAGACTCAGCAGGATGTAGACACATTGTGGTGTACTTTTTTGCTGATACGCAGTGTTTGCCTTGCTATGTATTCATTCATGAGGACTCCTAGACAGAGGAGGTTGCTTTACGCACGGCTCGCTCTGCTTGGGCTTGGACCAGGCACTCACTGCAGTCTCGCCTATCTAGAGGACGCTCGGATGCGGATTATTCCCCATCCAAGCCTGCTTCAAAGATAGCTCGGCTTGCTACTGCGGCATCATCTGTTCTCTCTCGCTCCCCATGAGGATCTTCTCGTGGAACGTGCAGGGGCTAGGTGGGCCCCAGTTTCAGCAACAGCGGGGCCGATTGTGTCAGGAGCTTCAACGTTGCCTTGTGGGAGGAGAGATTGATCTCCTTATGCTTCGGGAGCACCATCTGTCTGAGATCCGCATTCGACGATGTGGTCAGATTTTGCGTGGACGCTATGATACCTTTTGGTCAGCTGCTTTTGGACCTGGAGGCATCCAGGGTGGGGTATGTATGACTATTGCGGACTCATTACAACACGCCATTGTGGGCAGAGGGATTATTGTACTAGGCAGGGCTCAGTGGATTACTATGCAGGTTCAGGGTAGCCTTGTGGGTTTCTTGAACATCTATGCGCCCAATGTGGCGAGTGCTTGTGCAGAGTTTTGGTCACAGATTGTTGAGTCTTTGCCACAGGTTGACCAGTGGTGTGTAGGAGGGGACTTCAACATGTTGGAGGACCGTTCTGACAGGATCGCAGGCAGCCATGCTACTGTGCATGGAGTCGAGTTAGCAGCTTGGGAGAGGTTGTGTATGACGTTGAGGGTCTCAGATACATGGCAGCATTCTGGCTTTGTGAGGCCTCCAGAGAGTCTTGCCTTCTCTAGATCGGACCACAGAGTGGGAGGAGTGAATCTATTGCGCATAGATCGCTTCTACACTAGTGACCACTTCAGTGACTTGGGGGGATTAGTGGGCATCCTGGCAGGGACATCCTTCTCGGACCATGCACCAGTGATCCTCACAGTGGCAGACAGGCAGAGGAGTGGGAGCACAATGCTTCGCATCCCAGAGCGGGTCTTGTTGGACTCAGCACTCAGAGAGAGGGTCGAGGCTCTATGGACAGCCAGGCTCCACCTGCAGACAGAGTGGCCTCAGGACTAGCTCAGCTTAGCCACTTCTTTCTCCAGGAGTCTCTAGCTCGACGGGCTGCAGCGAGAGAGGAGGAGTAGCATCTCAGACGAGGCATTGCTTCACTACAGAGGATGCAGGAGAAGCATCCAGACAGTCCATGGTTGGAGGAGCAGTTACAGTAGGCTCGACAGGAGCTTGCTTGCATAGAGGAGAGGCGCCATGAGTTTGCCTTTCACCGACAGGCATCTCAGTGGACTCAGATGGGTGACAGAGTGACAGGTGCCTTTTTTGAGACAGTGGGACCTCGACACTCGCATGCCAAGGTCAATCAGTTGAGGAGACCCGATGGGTCAGTTGTTTGTGAGCCAGAGGATATGTGTGCAGTTGCTATTGACTTTTACCGTGAGCTACTGTCGACTGTGCCCGAGTCAGAGAGACACGATGCATGTAGAGAGCAGGTTTGGGCACAGATGCCTTGTCTTGTGACTGAGGAGATGTGCCAGAGACTAGAGTTACCTCTCCAGCTTGAGGAGCTGCACACAGCTCTTAGGGCCCTCCCTCGTGGTAGCTGTCCAGGTGAGGATGGGCTGACTCCCAGCTTCTTCTTGGAGTACTGGGACGTGCTTGGCCCAGATCTTTGTAGTGCCTTAGATTATTCTGGACACATGAGTGATCCCGGATAGCATGAGTGAGGGCCTGATTTACCTCATTCCAAAGGAGGGTGGCTCCTTGGATGAGATTCGAAAGTGGCGCCCCATCACCATTCTCAACTCAGCCTACAAAATTCTTGCCAAGGCTCTAAGTTTGAGGATTCAGCCACTTTTGGAGAGCCTTATACATGGGACTCAGGCAGGTTTTGTCAAGGAACGCAGTATCCATGACAACATCTTCACTTTTTGGGAGGCTTCTGCCCTTGCACGGCTCCGTGGGGAGGACCTTGTGATTCTTCTTCTCGATTTTGAGAAGGCATACGACAGAGTTGACTGGGACTTTCTAGAGGGCACGCTACGCAGGATGAGCTTCTCAGAGGCTTGGATCAGAGGGGTGTCAGCTTTGTACAGACAGGCTCACAGTCAGGTGCTTTTGGCAGGAGGTAGAGGTGAGCGCTTCATGCTCACACGATCGGTCAGACATGGTTGTCCTCTTGCCCCCTTTCTCTTTCTGTTCTATGCGGAGGTGATGAGCAGATTTTTGGTGTCACAGTAGGTTGGTTTGAGGGGCTTAGCAGTCCCTATACGGGGAGATGAGCTTCTGGACGCTGAGTTTGCCGACGACTCAGCCTTGTACTTAGAGGGCCAGGAGGCCAATTTACACAGATGTGGGCAGGCTTTGGAGACCTTCTGCTGTGCATCGGACGCACTGATCAACTGGAGAAAGACAATGGCTTTCTCGGTTGGTAGTGCTCCTGTGCCAGATTGGATGCCAGAGAGGGTTTCAGGTGGATTCCTCCAGGGACTGTAGTTCGGTACTTGGGTTGTCAGGTTGGTTTGGATTTGTCCCCAGAGCAGCAGATTGCTCCTCTTCTCCTATCCATCAGGAGAAAGCTATTACATTGGAGCTTAGCACGACTTTCGCTGGCTGGTAGAGTAGTAGTTGCCAACCTGGTGTTGTTGGCGACTATGTGGTACATCACTTCTTTCTGGATCTTCTCGAGTTCTTGCATCAGCCAGGTAGAGAGGCTGATTAGGAACTTCCTTTGGTCAGGTCGTGACACTCAGATTGCCCGAGCCAAGGTGGCTTGGTCGGTCATCACACTTCCTTGTTCTCAGGGAGGCCTTGGGATCATTGATCCAGCACAGCAAAGCAGAGCCCTTCTTGGGAAGTTCGTCATTAGAGGACTTCTTCCAGGCGAGGAGCCCTGGAAGGAGTTATTATTGCAGAGGCTTTGTGCAAGGGTGCCTTAGTCAGGAGGCCCTTGGCAACCTTCGACCAGATGGATCTTTACAGAGTTGCGTCGAGTTGGTTTGAGCAGGAGACTGGAGGACCGATTCGCTGTGAGTTTTCTTTGTTCTTGGGAGCTATTACGGCGTGGCCTAGAGCAGAGACAGTCGACATGCACAGAGGAGCACCTACGGCAGCCCCTCGTCTGGAACCCCATGGTTAGCACTCAGAGAGGCCACTTGGTTGGGAGTAGGCCTCATGTTTCTTGGGGTCCCATGGCAGCAGGTCCAACGCTCTCTCTAGGTGAGTGGCTAGAGCTCACAGGTTTGTCAGAGGAGGTGTAGGTTGTCCAGCTACAGGGCATGAGAGGGGTTCAGAGCATGTGTCAGGACATCTCAGAGTCAGTTCCAGTTGATTTGCTCACGCCTCTAGAGCCAGTAGAACCCCGATGGATGGGAGCCTTCACACAACTGGAGGTTCTCATTTCAGTCAGGGCTTGCTCAGAGACTGTCCCAGCCCTGTTCTTCGAGCTTCATGGTGGGGGACGATTACAGAGAGTTGCAGTAGAGGCCCCGCAGGTAGCAGACTGCTGTTTCTAGAGGATCCGAGTTGTGGGAATCTGTGGGAGGACTTGCGTCATAGACCCTGACCCAGCAGCTCTTGAGACAGGACACTGGAGGCTATGGGCTTGGGAGTGCTGCCCAGTGGCACGAGTACAGTGGGATCCTGGTGAGTGGCTATGGAGGGACCCCTCCTCTTCTGCAGACCGCCCTGGAGTCCCTTTCTTTCAGTACACTGTTCGGCTTGGACGTCATATACTTGCAGCACAGAGAGAGGCCCGCCCCGCTGCAGCACGTCATTGGCAGGAGGATGGTCTCACAGTTGAGTTCTTGGAGGATTTTTGGTAGAGGTTGTGGGACTCCAGACAGTCGAGGCGCGTCACCTTGTTCCAGTGGTTGGTTGCACACAGAGCCACAGCAGTAGGGAGCTGGCTTGTGCATAGTGGTCTCTCGGCCGCATGTACAGCCTATGACCAGTTGGTGGAGAGTCAGCGACACTGTCTTTGGGACTGTCCCTCGGCCCAGCAGGTGTGGCTACGAGTTCTTTGGCTGATGCCTGCCCTCTCCATGGCTCGACAGTACACTTGGGGGGCAGCGGCTTGGTCCACCCTCATGGGCCCGGCACTTCAGTTTGAGCTATCTTCTACCAGCAAGATGATAGTGATACAGGGGGGGCGACCTACACTCCAGCCTGCTACAGACCTTACTCCACAGGAGTGGGGCAGTGAGAGAGAGGAGTGTTGGGAGCTCATCAGCGGCCTAGCTCTCTGGTTAATCTGGCGGGCCCGTTGTTTCCGCATCTTTGAGGCTCTCCCTGTACCACCAGCAGAGACTGTTCGTGACTTTTGGCTAGAGCTGATCCTTACTCTCAGAGGACAGCTTGAGGGACTACAGGGAAGCTCCGACCGCATGCGGGAGCGCCGTGAGGCTTTCCTTCGACTCTGGCGTTCTGGGCCTTTCTACTCCATGGTCCAGGGGGTGCTCAGATGGCACTACTGTCCACCTGTGTGGCTCTTCCCTCCTCCCATCTCTTGATTTAGCCCCATTGTATATATGCTGTTTTTTCATTGGGAGAGTCTCCCCATCGTGCTCATTGTAGCCCTCTCTTGCAGAGGTGGATGTAGCCCTATGGGCAGTTTTCATTAACTAATATAAGGATCTTTTTCTCAAAAAAAAAAAGAAAGAGAAGATTCTAGATGAGTTGGCCAACCTGTTGCTCCAGCCCAAGGAGACATTTGCAGAGCTCATGACTAGAACAAAGTCCCTGGTCGCCAAGTTGCCTCAACAACCAGGGGAATTCATGGTGAAGAAGTGGGTAGAGAAGGCTCTTCCTAAGACTTCTCAACAAAAGCTCAGAGAAAGTCTCCGTCTTGAAGCCAGTCTGGAGGACTTTGTTGCTACTGCTACTAGAATAGAGGGAGCAAGAAGGCAATTCACTGACTCTCCTCAGTTAGATACTGCCCCTGTACTCATGGACAGTCCATCGGACCCCTTGACTTCGTTAAGAAGGGAACTGGAAGCCCTAAAGTTACAGCGGGCCCTTCACAAAGAGAGATCCTTCTCTCTCAGATAGGAGAAGCCTCCACATGAAGAGGCTTATGATCAACTTAAAAGAGAGTTAGAAGAGCTCAGGTCTCAGCAGGAGACTAAGGCTATGGTATGGTGTAGTTCATGCCGCTCTCCAGGACACCCTCCACAGGACTGTCCCCTTCGCTCTTATTGCCATTTCTACGAAAAATCGGGTCATGAAGATAAGGATTGCTACTATATAAAGGGATTGCACAAAATACAACGAAGTCTTGGTCCTACTCTCCAACAAGGGTTAGCACCAGCATCAACATGGTTTCCCACTACAACCATCCCAACTACATGCCACCTTTGCTCAATACCCCTGCTGTCCAAGGTATGTCAAGTACTTTCCCGACTCAAAGTTTTTATAATGCTAATGCCACCTCAACCCCTCAGAGCTTCTACACTTCAGCCTCCAACTCCATGCAGCAACCACCTCGTCCCCCGTTTGGTCCTTCCAATCGGTCCATACTCTGCTACAGATGCGGAGAATATGGGAATTATCAGAGCAAGTGTCCTTTACCTGAGGGGTCCCCTCCTTGTCGTCATTGCCCTGATTCGAAGGATCACTATAGTAAGGATTGTCCCACGCAAAGGGCATCCACGTCTTCAAGCTCGACTCAGAACCAGCAAGAATTCACCTTCCCGAAGATAAACTTGATAACTGTGAACACCGTGCCTCAACCATCACCTGCTACTCATGTGGTTAAGCCACTGCAAGAGGAGGAGCCTGTTGGTGTCCTTACTTGGGTACAAAGAGTAGCTCTTGGTCTCAGTTTGCCCACAGGTCCACCTCGCCAGTCCTCACTTCCTCAAGCTGGTCTATTTGACCCAAAGGACGAGTCCTTCAAAATTGCTCAGAGCAAACCAACTTCCCTGTTATCTGACATTGATGGAGCCTTCTTGGAAGCAGTGGCTGACTTGGGAACAGATTCAGGTCCCAAAGAGAGCCCAGTTCGAAGGCGTCGAGCCCATAGTAGAAGCCATCTTGAAAAATACTTTTCAGCAGGTGTCACTATACGATATGCTAAGGCTCGACGCCACACTTAGAAGTGACACCCTGGCAGTCATTCAGTCTCTGTACCCAGGGGCTGGGCCTAGTGGCGGGCACCTCCCTGTACAGCCCTCAGAGTCTTATTTGATTTCCTATCCATCTTCTCCCCTTACCGATTATAAAAGTCCTCGTCTCACTGTATCTATTCTTGGGCACCAGCTATCCGGCGTCATCGTTGATGGTGGATCTGGAATCAATTTGATGCCCGAATTCACTATGATGGCCTTAGGTCTAAAGCCTACCCGACCTGCTCCTTTCACTGTTACATTGGCCGATTAGAGAACAGTCTACCCAGTGGGCATAGTCAACAAGGTGCCTCTGAAGGTACAAGATTTCACTTTCAACTTGGATTTTGTGGTAGTTAATCTTCCCCAGGTAGAGGGAGGTTATCCCTTGCTGATTGGTAGGCCATGGTTGCGACATACAAAAGCACTTCACGATTGGGGAAACGATGCCATGTGGATACATAATTCTGGCTCCTCGATGCAACCCATTCTCTTAGAAGGTGGTATGGATCCCGTGGTGCAGCAAGTTTCTTTGTCAATGGAAACCAAACCTAAACAAGAACAGCCTATTACACCTGAAGGGTCAGATGAAGATCTGCTCGAGTGGTTGGAGGCCACAAAATCTATGCCTTGTTATGGAGTCTCTATTCACTCTTCGCCTGAAAGAACACCCTCTTTAAATGATTCCACAGTAACTAAATCTAATGTGCCACCTGAGCCTATGAAGAAGCATAGCAGCAGTAAGAAACCTCCTCTACAGGAGTTCAACCCCCCTAAAAAATCAACCCTTTTGGTGTCTGCTTCTTTGACCAGAAGAAAGCTCTCCTCTATGTCTAGCAAACTCCCTTCTCAGAGCCCGTCCTGCAAGATGAATTCCAAGATCTTGATAGCTGTATTGCTACTGATAGCTGGGTTCTCTTTGTTTGCCACTATCTACCCTCTGTCCCTCACCCTCCCTCCCCCTCTCCCCCTCGCCCTCGCCTAGTCCCCATCACTACCCTCGCCCTCGCCCTCGCCCTAAGTCCCTCCCCCTTGCCCACTTGCCCCTACCCAACCTTTATTCACCCTACCCTTCCTCTCTCGTCCCTTCCCAATCCACCTCCAATTGGCCCCTACCCAATGCCCCTCGCCCCTACCCTCTCCAATTGGTCCATACCCAATCCCAATCCCCTCGCCCCTACCCTCTCCAATCGGTCCCTATCCTCTCGAATTGGTCAGATGGACAGATGCCCAGTAACAAGACTGTTGGTGGCGGTGATGATGCCTTTAACACCTTCTTCAGTGAGACGAGATGGGAGCGGGAAAGCATGTTCCTCGAGCTGTGTTTGTTGATTTAGAGCCCACTGTGATTGATGAACCAACGTGGTTACTTACCCTAGGATTCACTTCATGCTTTCATCATATGCCCTAGTGATCTCGGCAGCTAAGGCCTATCATGAGCAGTTGTCCGTTGCAGAGATAATCAACGCATTTGAGCCATCATCAATGATGGAAAAATGTGATCCTCGGCATGGTAAATACATGGCATGCTGCACAAAGGGACAGAGAAATTTTGTGTAATCCTATCACAGCAGCAAGTTTATGAACCTTTTTGGCTGTTTCCTTGGGGCTTTCAAGCATTCACCTGGTTGCCATCACAATGTCGTTAATGCTTTTCCTTTTGCCATTAAGATGGAGCTTAACCGCATCGCGTTATTACTCGAGCTTCTGATCATCCCTCTTTTCGACAATTTCATCTGCAAGTGCGGACCAGGTCATTTTCTTCTCACTATAGTTATGGAGGATAAAGATGCATTGGATCCAGACCGAGCATATCTCTTTGCTAAGGAGCCTCAGTCTGTTTTGCCGATTGGGATTCTTGGACTATGCAATCATATTGGGTTCTTGCCTATTCAAAGGCTTAAGGCATTGCAAGCAGGACAATGTTTTACTCCATTTTTGAGGCATGTAAGGTCATGGTTGGGCCTAGCACCTGCTTCAAGAAACGTACGGATGCAGCACCTAGTGGTTTTCTTTCACAGTTTTTTCAGTATTCCTCTCACCGAGACGGTGAGCGGTCTTGTGGCGGGCAACCTGTAGCAGGGCTACAGTGTCACTTCACAGGACATACAGTTGGACAGTGGGTTACACTGGGACTGGTTCACACTGGACGGACCCTATGGACGGACGTCTGGTCTGGGAGTGACACGTGGCAGGGTACCTACCATTGACCGACGGTGGCCTAGTGGACCTCGTGGCCAGGTCACCACATGGCTGCCATTTATGAGCCGTTGGTGGCTCTTTAAAGTGGTACATACGAGTAGTCGTTTGGGGAAGTTCCATTATCTTGTACGTAGTCGTCTAGAGTGAGTCTATGCACAAAGCACATCTTCACCATCCCTGCACATTTGAGCCTCGACACCCCATTGTACCTGTGAGTCCTGGGCTGGAGCTGTGTGTGCTGCCACGCCAGAGTCTGTAAATGGTTCTTTGAGCTAGTCGAGTCCACATGTTCTGGTCCACTGTTGTGTCTCTGTTGTTATCCCTTGTTTCTGTGTTTCATTCTGTTTGAGAGTGTTTCCATTGGTTTGAGTGAGATTGTCACGCACATTGCACTGAGGGGCACCCACACTGTAGAGAGCACGACACATTATCCGTGCTACATTTGGAAACTGCTTGCTTTCTACTTGCTTTCCCTCTCGCCTCTAGCTGACATAGTTGATGTTGGTCTCATGCTCTCTAGAAGATAAGCCTGTCAAAACATGTAGGCAATTGAAAAGACATGCTCTCGGGAGCCAGAGGTGAGGTAGAGAAGTTCCTATACATATTTCTCCTCCAGTGGGGTTTCGTTGCTCTCCAAGCCTTAATCTCATGCATCAGAATGTGTAATTGCATAGCTCGGCAGTGCACCATGATGTAGAACAAAATTTCCCTTGCCCCTACCCTAAAATAACCCTACCCTACCCTACCCCAACCCCTCGCCCCTACCCTCCCCTTACTCCCCTCCCTATCGCCCCTACCCACCCCTCACCCCCTCGCCCCTACCCACCCTCTCACACCCCCTCGCCCCTACCCTCCCCTTACTCCCCTCGTCCCTACCCTACCCACTCTCTCTGACCCTCGCCCCTACCCTCCCCTTACTCCCCTCCCTCTCTCCCATACCCACCCTCTCACACCCCCTCGCCCTACCCACGCTCTCCCCTCGCCCCTAGCATCCCCTTAAACCCTTGCCCCTACCCACCCTCTCACATCCCCTCGCCCCTACCCTCCCCTTACTCCCCTCGTCTCTACCCTACCCCAACCCCCTCGCCTCTACCCTCTTTGGCCCCTCACCCCTACCCTCCCTTTACTCCTCTCGTCTCTACCCTCCTCTTTGGGCCTCGCCCCTACCCTACCCCAACCCCCTCGCCCCTCACCAATCCCCTCGTCCCTACTCAAAGTGCCCATACCCAACCCCCTCGTCCTCACCAAGAACCTCGCCCGCCTTCCTCCTCTTCCTGCATCTTCTCCTTGATACCGTCTTGCCTCTTGATACCGCCTGACTAGTCTTCCTGCGTTATCAAGCCTTTTCCAAGTAGTGCAGCGCTACATCTTTGAATTTGGGAGTCGAGTTCACCGTGCACACTGGCCAGGAAACTAGATTTTCGGACCAACTAAAGCTTTTCAGGTTGGAAATTTTCAAGGATACTTCACTATGGCTGGTACTATCAAACAAGTTAGGAAGAAGAAAGCTTTGTCTCGACAGAGACCAACTGAGACATCCCAAAGTTCTGCAGAGGAAGAGGATGTGGATACCTCCAGCCATGGCCTCACTGATCTGTCCTCCACTGATCACAGTGATGAGAATTACAAAGCGTCTGACTCGGGCTTTGGCTCTGCTTCTGACTCTGATTCAGAGTCTTCTAGCCAAGAGGAAGAGGAAGATGAGGAACGTGAAGATGTTGTGAAAAACGAAAAGAAGAGGAAAGCCAAGAAAGCCATCACGCAGGTACTGAGCCATCAAATTCTCGGCCTCCTTCTTCCAAAACTCAAACCAAATTCACTTTGAAATTCCATCTGCAGCAGCCTCATCCGTCTCTTCAAGAAGTCTTATCAAAAGATCAGGTACATACGCTAGGTCTGTCAGCATTAGCACAGGCCGATCTGCCTTCTGATATTCCCATGGATATGGTGCATGAGGTTCTCAAGTTTTTTCCCAAAGTCAGAGGACACCCACTGACTGCTACACGCATTGGGCACGCTTTGCGGATGACAACCTTTCCTGCAGTAAAACCGGCTACAAGAACCTATTCACAACTTTCAAAAGATGCGACCATTGAGGCATGCAAAGAGCTACTTAGTACGAGTCATGTTGACTATGCAAGGAATAAAAAGCTCTGGGCCATTTTCAAGTACTACTTTTTGGTCAGAGCTGCTAAAGTAAGCAAGGGTAGATGTGACGTTCCTACTATATTCTCGCACTGCGAAGGCCTATACTACCTCATCCATACCATCCCGTTTGCCTTTAATCAAATTCTATTTACCTCTTTACAGTCGCGGGCAAAAAGATTCAGAGCTCAGGTACAATCTGTGCAATCTAGCTTTCAATGGTTTGCAGCTCCCATGTTGGCCTGGTCATTAAGATACATGTTAGTCCTAAGGTTGTGGATGTGGATATGCGACGTAAAAGCTCTAAGACAAAAGGGGAACATACAATGGATCTCCTTGGGAAGCCAAAGAAAAAGAGGGCAAAGGTAGTGAAGGACACAATAGAATGTTTAGTATCACTGCCAGTTTCGGAAAGCCAGCAGCTTCGAGTGAAGCAACCTATTCGAAGTTCCTCGCATACTTCCGCTACTGATTCGATGGTGAGTTCAGGTGTTGCATATCACACTATGCATGTCACAGTTGTGGCTTCTACAGTGTGTGTTCCTCTCTCTACTGCTGCTATTTTTACCCCTACCACAGTGATTAGCTCCCAAGTCCCACTGGGAGTTGCTTTTTCTCCTATGCCTAGTCCTGCTGCAACCACTTCCACCATGTCTACTCCGACAGAGAGGCATGCTCCCAGTCCACCACGAGCAGTTCCACTTGCCACACCAGTCCCACAAGCTGTACCACTTGCCAACTCTCTTCATCCCGACACGGTTACAGGACCCTCCATAGTGTCGAACTCTACATCACTTTTTCGGCTATCTGAAGATATATTGCAGGAGTCTAGGCAAGCCATTGCCACCATTGAGCTTGGAGCAGAGCGGTTAGCAGCTACACACTAGCGTCACGCAGCTACTTATGCAGCTATGGAGGGATCTCTGCGAGTTGCTGAGAGCGCCATCGCTGATAGGGATGCCACTATTTTTGCACTCCAACAGGCCCTAAAGTTAAAGTCTCAAGTGATTAGTGATCTTCAAAATCAAGTACAAGGATTTAGAGAATTGCTCTTACATGAGAATAGGGCAACCCAGCCTATGATGATGGGTATGGGGTATGGGTAGACTGGAGCAGGTACACCAGTGCAGCATGCAGCAATGGGTCCTTCTCAGCAATTTATGGGACTTTACTCACAGACACCAGTTCCCGTTCAGTACTACAATCAACAACAACAGTATCCTCCTCAGGGGTTTCAGTCGTCACCATTGCCTCAGATGCAAAATGTGACTTGCTGTGACGGAATTGCTGGAGCACATCGCCATGGCTGTGTTACTCGATGTCCTTAGTACACTACAGGACATGTGCTATTATCCGCCCAATAGCAGGTGGCTGGTCCCTTCCGAGAGGGCACAGTTACTGACAGGAGATCTCACATATAGCAGGGCCCCACAATTGATTTGATGGCTCCACCTCTAGAGGCTGATACTTCGGGTGCAGCAGTGGCCACCACTCTATCTCTTGGATGACAGATTCAGGAGCTCACCATTGTACATATGCAGTAGCTAGTAGTTTTCTTTCATAGTTCAGTCTTCCACTCACCGAGACGGTGAGCGGTCTTGTGGCGGGCAACCTGTAGCAGGCTACAGTGTCACTTTCACAGGACAGTTAGTACAGCTTGGACTTTACAGTTGGTCTTTGGTTGGTCAGTTCACACTGGACAGACTCGCTGGGCAGTGACACGTGGCAGGGATACGATGGTCTAGTGGGCATCATGGCCAGGTCACCACCACCACTCAGTGGAGATAGACTTAGGGGCTGTCATTTATGAGCCGTTGGTGGCTCTTTATGGTTGTATATATGAGTAGTAGCGGTTTGGTCATGGATATCTTGTACGTAGTTGTCTAGAGTGAGTCTATACACAGAGCACATCTTCACCATCCCGGCACATATGAGCCTCGACACCCCCATTGTACCTATGAGTCCTGGGCTTGAACTGAGTGTGCTGCCACGGGAGAGTCTGTATCAGTCTTTGAGATAGTCGAGTCATATGTTTTGGTCTGCTGTTGTGTCTTTGTGAGCTCTTTTGATGTCTATTGTTTCCTTTCTGTTCAGTCTGTTTGAGTGAGATTGTCACGCACATTGCACTGAGGACCACCCACTTTAGAGAGCACGACACATTTTCCGCGCTACAGGGAGAGGGGCTGTCGAGGGTGAAGCTGGGGTGGGGGTTGGAGTAGGGACCTCCTCTGTTGCTGAGTAGGCGCCTGAGGGCCACTCTGAGTGCCAGGCTGACGCTCTGGCCCCTGTCGTCGTCTACCACGGGCCTGCTGTCATCCCTCCTTCGCTGGAGCCTCAGGCTCAGAGGGTGGCTCTGCATGTGTGCGTTGTGTTTCTGTCTGTGGATGCTGGCTGTAGTAGTAGGGCTACAGTGTCCTTCACGGTACAATGTCTTTCACAGGACAGGTCTAGGTTGGTTCACACTGGACGGACCCTCTGGGTTTGGGAGTGACACATGGTAGGGTACCGACGGTGGTCTAGTGGACCTCGTGGCCAGGTCACCACATGGCTAACATTTATGAGCCATTGGTGACTCTTTATGGTGGTACATATGAGTAGTCATTTTGGGCCAGTGGCATTATCTTGTACGTAGTGGTCTAGAGTGAGTGGGTCTTTCACAGAGCACGTCTTCACCATCCCGGCACATCTGAGCCTCGACACCCCCATTGTACCTGTGAGTCTTGGGCTGGAGTTGAGTGTGCTGCCACGCGAGAGTCTGTATCAGTCTTTGAGATAGTCAAGTCATATGTTCTGGTCTGCTGTTGTGTCCTTGTGAGCTCTGTTGACGTCTATTGTTTCCTTTCTGTTTAGTCTATTTGAGGGAGATTTAGCTTGTTTGAGTGAGATTGTCATGCACATTGCACTGAGGACCACCCACTATATAGAGCACGACACATTATCCGCGCTACAGGTGCTCTAATTTTGGCGATCACGGTGGGACCTCAAAGGAAGTCTCACTCTCTGTGGAGATACAAATCGTGAAGCTAGTTCGTTGTTACCGAGCTTTGCTCCTTTGCTTGCATTCGGGTTGCTAGTCTGTTGGTCTGGTCCTCTCTCGCCCTGGTCCAACCAGTCCTCGTCGTCGTCTCTGGTCTTCGTCTCTCGTCCTCGTCTAGTCTCTGGTCCTTGTCTCTGGTCCTGGTCTAGTCCCTAGTCTCTGGTCCTCGTCTCTGGTCTTGGTCTAGTCCCTAGTCCTCGTCCAGTCCTTCTCACCTTGGTATAGTTCTCCTCCTTTTGGTCCAGCTAGGTGGTCTAGTCATTGGTGGTCCTGGACCAGGTGGTCTGGTCGTCGTAGTCTAGACCTTTGTTGTTCAGCCCACAGTTAAGTGCCCTTTTTTGCCAAAGTTGGTTGGATTTGTGGTCACTACATGACACATACAAGGTGGTCAGTCAAGCGTCAAAGCGCACTACTGAGCCCTCTAAAGTACTATCACAGAAGACGACCTTTGACACCTTGTAGAAGTCCATCAACCTCATCACCTATACCTACACATACGACATCACCCATTCCTTCATCCGGTTCCGCATCTTCTCGATCACCTTCTCCAGTAAAGCTCTCTCCTATTCTGCTACATCAGGGCTATTGTGCAATAGGCTACACAAGGGGCCATGGAGCCGTTAGCTAGTGTTTTGGCCAAGGTAAATATCAAGTTTCCTACCTTCAAAGGACTCTCTTCAGAAGATGCTGACGACCATGCAAGAAGGTTTGTCTCTCTTTGTAGGGTTCGTGGTCTGAACAGAGAAGATGCTTATTTGGTACTATTTCCATCCACCTTGGATGGCTTAGCAGATAAATGGTACAACAAGTTTTCAGAGAACCATTTTGCAACTTGGGCAGCCTTAAGACAGCAGTTCTGTGCAGCTTTCAGGCCAGGTGACTACCAGGAGAAGGTGTTGGATGAGTTGGCCAACATGGTGCTCAAGCCAGAGGAGACTTTTGCAGAGCTTATGACTAAAACTAAGTCGCTGGTGGCCAAGATCCCCCAACAACCCGGTGAATTCATGGTTAAAGAGTGGGTGGAGAAGGCGCTTCCCAAAACTTCTCAGTAAAAACTCCGAGAGAGTCTCCGACCCGATGCCACTCTCGAGGAGTTCATTGCAGCTGCTACTAGGATAGAGGGGGCTAGGAAGTTGTTCATCAACTCCTTTTCCATAGAGACTCCCTCTGCGTTTTTGGAAAGTAGTCGTGCTGATCCATTGACTTCTTTGCGCAGAGAACTTGAAGCCCTATAGTTACAGAGAGCTCTTCAAGAGGAGAAATCAATATCCCTTAGGCAGGAGAAGCCCCCACATCACGACGCTTTGGATCAAATGAAGAGAGAGCTAGAAGAGCTTAGGTCTCACTAGGAGACTAAGGCTATGGTATGGTGCAGCTCATGTCACTCTCCAGGACACCCTCCACAGGACTGTCCCCTTTGGGTTTATTGCCACTCTTGCGAATAGTCGAGGCATGCAGACAAGGATTGCTACTACCTCAAGGGGTTGCGACAAATACAACAAAGTCTTGGTTCTAATTTTCAACAAGGGAAAGCACCTGTATCCAACATGGTCTCTCCATGTGGCCATCCACACCACATGCCACCTTTATTGTCAGCCCCTCCAATGCAAGGTATGCAGAGCACTTTTCCCTCTCAGAGCTTTTATCACACCCATGCTCCCTCCTCACCTCACAGCTTCTATGCCTCCACCTCCAACTCCATGGAGCAAGGACCACCTCGTCCTTCGACCCATTTTGAATCGGCCCATTTTGTGCTACAGATGCGGGGAATATGGGCATTACCAAAGCAAATGCCCCCTGCCAGAAGGGTCCCCTCTTTGCCGTCATTGCCCTGAAACAAAGGATCACTACGGTAAGGATTGCCCTAAACTTTGTGCATCCACGGCTTCGAACTCAAGTCAAAGCCAGAATGAGTTTGCCTTTCCCAAGCTCAACTTAATAGCAGTGAGCACCGTTTCTCAGCCGCCCCCTTCTACCCACGTGGTTACCCCTCAAAATAAGCCATCGGGTGTCCTCACCTGGGCCCAGAGGGCCGCTCTCGGTCTTAGCATTCCATCAAGTTCAACTCCCCCACACATTCTCACACCAGTGGATACCCTGCCTGAAGCTGTTAACAAGCCATCCCCTAGTGCCATGAAAGAATCCAAATCTTTGCTCTCAGATATTGATGAAGCTTTCTTGGAAGCAGTTTCCGATCTACAGAAGATCAAGGTACCAGAGGAACAACAATAGGTAGAAAAAGCAAAGCGTACAGCAGAGACAGTCTTGAAGAACACTTTCCAACAAGTGTCCCTCTATGACATGTTGCGGCTAGATGCGAGTTGCAGAAGTGACACCCTTGCAGTTATTCAGTCACTTTACCCTAGAGCAGCTCCTAGTGGCGGGCACCTCCCAGTGCGACCGTCATAGTCCTATATGATATCCAATCCTGCTGCTCCACTCATGGATTATAGAAGCCCTTGCCTCACAGTGTCCGTTTTGGGTCAGCATTTCTCAGGAGTGATAGTGGATGGTGGATCTGGCATCAACTTGATGCCCGAGTTCACTATGTTAGCTCTAGGTCTACAGCCTACTCGCCCTGCTCCCTTCACAGTTACATTGGCCGATCAACGAACAGTATACCCAGTGGGCATCGTGGACAATGTGCCTCTACAAGTACAAAACTTTACTTTTAACTTGGATTTTGTGGTGGTTCGTCTTCCCCAGGTTGAAGGCGGATTTCCCTTGCTTATTGGAAGACCATGGCTGGGACAGACTAAAGCACTCCACGATTGCGGAAACGATGCAATGTGGATACATACTTTTGGCTCCCTGAGGCAATCGATTCTCTTAGAAGGAGGTATGGATCCCGTGGTGCAGCAAGTTTCTTTGTCAATGGAAACCAACCCTGAACATGAACAGCCTACTACACCTGACGGGTCGGATGAGGATCTATTGGAATGGTTGGATGCTACCAAGTCTATGCCTTGTTATGGAGTCTCTATTCACTGTTTGCCTAAGGGTACACCCTTTTCAAATGTTTCCATAGTTACGAAACTTAATGAGCCACCTGAGCCTTTGAAGAAGCAGAGAAGCAGGAAGAAATCTCCTCTACAGAAGTTCACTCCCCCTCAAACATCAACCCCTTTGGTGTCTCTTTCTTTTTCGACCAAAAGAAAGCTTCCTCTGTGTCTAGCAAACTCCCTTCTCAGAGCCCGTCCTGCAAGATGAATTCCAAGATCTTGATAGCTGTCTTGCTCATGATAGCGGTCTGCTCCTTACTTGTACCTATCTACCCTTACCCCCTCGACCTTACCCACAATCAGAATGCCCACATCCTTCGGGTTTACAGCTGTGGCAAAGAAATTATCAAGAGCAACGAACATTGTTGTTCCCATCATCTACATGAGAGTCACCAAAGCAATAGAGAGCAGGCACTAATGTTCTCCCCTGCTGCTGTAGGCTCCTGGCGGCAGGCCCTCCATTGGTGCTAGCTCCTCCAGTCCTCCCTTCCTTGGTGCTGGTTCCTGCATTCTGTTGTTTAGCAGATGAAATTGTCGCGATCGCTTGCCTATCCCTCTCGCCCCATACCCACTCGCCGTGGCCCCCTCACCTACCCACTCGCCCTAGTCCCTCCCTCTCGCCCCTACCTACCCCCTCGCCCTCGCCCTCGCCCTCCCCCTCCCACCTACCTACCCCCTCGCCCTAGCCTCCCTACTCCCTCTCCCTCACCCTCACCTACCCCTATCCCTCTCCCTACCTCCCTTGCCCTAGCCCCCCTACCTACCCCTCGCCCTAGCCCTCCCCATCCCACCTACCTACCCCTCGCCCTAGCCCTCCTACCTATCCCCTCGCCCTCGCCCTCCCCCTCCCGCCTACCTACCCCCTGGCCCTAGCCTCCCTACCCCCTGGCCCTTACCCTCACCCTCACCTACCCCTAGCCCTCTCCCTACCTCCCTCGCCCTAGCCCCCCTACCTACCCCTCGCCCTCGCCCTCGCCCTCCCCCTCCCACCTACCTACCCCTCGCCCTAGCCCTCCTACCTATCCCCTCGCCCTCGCCCTCCCCCTCCCACCTACCTACCCCCTTGCCCTAGCCTCCCTACCCCCTCGCCCTCCCCCTCACCTACCCCTAGCCCTCTCCCTACCTCCCTTGCCCTAGCCCTAGCGCCCCTATCTACCCCTAGCCCTTGCCCCCTACCTACCCCCTCGCCCTCGCCCTCCCCCTCCCACCTACCTACCCCCTTGCCCTCACCCTCCTACTCCTACCTACCCCTCGCCCTCTCCCTATCTCCCTCGCCCTCGCCCTCCCCCTACCTACCCCTCGCCCTGCCCCCTACCTACCTATCTACCTCGGATTTCAAGCATTCACCTGGGTACTACCTACCCACCCCTCGGCTTTCAAGCATTCACCTGCGTTCCTTGTGGATTTCAAGCATCCCGTTGTTAATGATTTTTTGTTCTGCCATTAAGATAGAGCTTAACCTCACCTTCGTTATTACTCGAGCTTCTGATCATCAGTCTTTTCAACAATTTCATCTGCAAGTGAGGACCATGTCATTTTCTTCTCACTACGGTTATGGAGGATAAAGATGCGCTGGATCCAAACCGAGCATATCTCTTTGCTGAGGAGCCAAGCTGTATGTTTTGCCGATTGGGATTCTTGGACTATGCAATCATATTGGGTTCTTGCCTATTAAAAGGCTTAAGGCGTTGCAAGCAAGGCAGTGTTTTACTCCACTTTTGAGGCATGTAAGGTCATGGTTGGGCCTAGCACCTGCTTCAAGAAATGTACGAATGCAGTACCTAGTGGTTTTCTTTCACAGTTTTTTTCAGTATTCCTCTCATCGAGACGGTGAGCGGTCTTGTGGAGGGTAACCTCTAGCAGGGCTATAGTGTCCTTCACGGTATAGTGTCTTTCACACGATAGGTCTAGGCTCGTTCTCACTGGACGGACACTGGACGGACCCTGTAGGCTGGGGAGTGACACGTGGCACGGTACCGACGGTGGTCTTGTGGACCTCGTGGCCAGGTCACCACATGGCTGACATTTATGAGCCGTTGGTGGCTCTTGATGGTGGTACATATGAGTAGTCGTTTTGGGCCAGTGGCATTATCTTGTACGTAGTGGTCTAGAGTGAGTGGGTCTTTACACAGAGCACGTCTTCACCATCCCGGCACATCTGAGCCTCGACACCCCCATTGTACCTGTGAGTCTTGGGTTGGAGCTGAGTGTGCTGCAACGCCAGAGTCTGTATCAGTCTTTGAGATAGTTGAGTCATATGTTCTGGTCTGCTGTTGTGTCCTTCTGAGCTCTATTGACGTCTCTTGTTTCCTTTCTATTCAGTCTGTTTGAGGGAGATTTAGCTTGTTTGAGTGAGATTGTTATGCACATTGCACTGAGGACCACCCACTGTAGAGACCACGACACATTATCCGCGCTACACTGGCCAGCCCTTGCAGGCTAAGGCTGAGGCTGTGGTGTAGGTCTAGGCCTCCTCTGTGGACAGGCCTTTGCTAGATGGCCCATCTGTCGACAAATGAAGCACTGGTTCGGGAGGCCCGAATACTCCACACTCTGTCTAAATGAACCCCCACTCACCCGAGGCAAAAGAATAACCTTCGGGAGCGTGTGAGTCTCTCTGACCAAAACTCGAACTGAGGGAATGCCAGCTGCCTTGGCAGCTACTGAGGCTGCCGTACGAGGTGTCTTCAGGACAGTCACAATGGCTGAGCCGATCCTGGATAATAGTGGTAAGTACTCCCTCCGCAAACCCGGAAAACAGACCGAGATGGGGATGTCTGCCTCCTCTATTAGAACATCTGAAGCAGGGTTGAAACCATGTCTCCACTGTTGAAAGTGGGCACGTGCTGCTCGGATGGTCAGTGGACTCATGGTGATGACCTTGGACGCCATCTCGGAGGTCTCAAACCCGATCTGATACTAACCTTGTCCGAGAATCTGTACGTCCAAGATCTTGCCTACCTCTGCGAGAAGGCGGGCCTGGAGAAGGTCACACAACTCTCCTCTGCTAGGTCGGGTGCCGAGAATCTTGCAGATGACAGAAGTCGCCTGCAATCGCTCTACCTTTGCGGCAAGGCTAGCTTGCTTTTTCGGTGAAAGAGCAAGTCGAATGGTGGGCTCAACAGGGTCGAGCGAGGGGGCTTCGGGCGAGTTCCTTTGAGGCGGAGCTGGAGCCTCCATCTGTGTCTACTACTGTGGCGTAAGAAAAGGGCGGCAAGGAGATTCTGCAACTGGGTGCGCCGAGCACTGCCCCAAAAAATCTCAGCGCTACAGGTGCCAAATTGCAGAAAGCGACCGGGAAGAAGGAAAGTAGAGGGGGGGGGGGGGCTGCGGGGGCAGCAATGGCGGGAGCACAGTCTGCAGCGCGCGGGCAGGGGCAGCACGAAACAAGGGCAGTGCGCGGGCGAGCAGGGGAGGCGAGAGGGCAGGCTGGGCAGCGCTGGGGGGAGGGGAGGGAGCGATGGCGCAGCGAGGGATACAGCAGCAGCGAGCGTGTCCTCTCTCGGCTCATTTAGAAAGTTTTATTAGAGTTAAGGCAAATTATGGAGATCTTACCATTGAGAGCTGTGCACTCTCACTGAAGGAAGAGCATATACACCAACTTACCATAACAAATGATCTTCATAATGAATTTCAACGACAAGAAATCTACCAACGATATCTTTGTGTACACGAGAAGACTGAAAACTATCATTAACAACCATCGTTATCCTTTTATTCTTGGAGGTACGGACCACTAAAGAAAACATGAAAACCTTTATGTACAAAAATGCTACTAGCCCGAGGATGCTGTTTGTGCTGTACGGCACAAAGAACATCCCATTTGTTCAATAAAACATATTGCTTTTGGTGTGAACAAGCTCCTCATATTTTGTTGAACAATCTTCATGAAAAATAAGTAAGGAGGGCTTTCTTTGTATTTTGTAATCAAATTGCAATCCTGGAGGCATTACATCAGCCCGTAGGCAAAACAAAATAAACAGATCTGGTAGTGAAAAAACCCATGTATACAATAACAACAAACCATATTGGAAAACCTACCCATGATACAAAGTTACAAAGGATGGGCAATACTACAAAAGCTAGAAGCAAGGGAGTAATGGTGGAAAGCAGTAGAGAGCTGAAGTAGAAAGAGACCACTTAGACTTCGACGAGGAGGTTGAAAACTCCACCAAGGAATGTCCAATAAACTTCGGATCTCCAAGGCTGCAACAATGCATCCCAATAGAAGGAACATCACCACTCAAAAGAGATTGTGCACCAAAACTTAGGGAGATGGATAGCCTCTAGCTATCCGTGTCAATGATTAATAGGGCTATGAAATTCTTCCAGCTGCCAAAGAAGCCGAAGGCGAGGCTGAAATCTCCCTTCTCGTCCATCCCAAGGCCACACCAAACCCAGCCGACCATAGAGCTAGCAGCACTTAGAGCATTGAATTGCACCAAGATAGACTTTGAGCTTTGCATAAGTGTGCTTATCCATTCATTCTTGAGAGTACATATGGATGGGTGCACTCACACATGCAGGTAGGCACACTTCGGCATTGTCTTGAAGTCAATATTTGGCAACAATATTTGATAACATGGTTAGCATAGATGCACAAAGGTATTCATATTGGTTCTGGTTCCAAGATTAATGTATCATTAACATTTTCAGTTTTTTTTTTGAATATCGAACAATAAGCTGCAATAAATTTTTCTGTTGTTTATGTTCATGATTGAAACTATTCTCTCTTTTATTTCTTATTCTCACAGGTGTTGAGCTTTATAGTACACAACCCATCACTCCTGTAAGTGATTCCATAGTCCTCAACTTCAAGAGCTCTCCAAACTCCTCCTATGGCCCTTTTATTTCGGGTATTCAAGTGCTCCTTCTCACAACAGATCCATTATCAAATTTGACTTCTAGTGATGATGGTAAGTATGCACTTCAACGTCTCCTTCTTGAGTTCATGGTGCTATAGGTGAACTTTTGATTTTAGCACTTTCGATGCTCTGTAGTTCTCTCTCTCTCTCTCTCTCTCTCTCTCTCTCTCTCTCTCTCCATATGATGTGATTGTACCCCTCTCCATATGTTTTGAGATGATTTATTTTGTTGGGATCACATGCTCCACCGGGGTGATTGTCTCCATGCCAAATGCTAACTTAAAAGGAGTCAATCCTTTTGCCACTTTATAAGCTGTCCGATAGGCCCATAAGGCGGAAGAAAGTTTCACATCCCAATCCGTTCGATGCATATTCACCAACTTTGTTAAAATCCGAATCAATTGCTTATTAGTTGATTTTGCTTTGTCGTGCTTGCTAACTAAGGTGATTAGGTTGTTTGTTGGAACCTTGCCCAAGCTTGAGGTGCTTCTCATGCTTAAATGACTAAGTTTCTTAAAGTGTTCAATTCAAACATGATATCTCAAGAGGCATAAAAAATTTTCATGCTTAAATGAATATGGTGCTTAAAGTGTTCAATTCAAACATGATATCTTAAGAAGCATAAAAGACACATGTCAAGATCCTCCCCATGTGGCCCTCATGATGTATGCTGATGCTGCTGCTGATGATGATGAGAATGTAGGGTAGGGTTACATTCCTACCCACTTCCAGGTACCCTTATTTATTTTTACTTTTATGTTTCCCAGACATTGTACTAGAGTCACAAATGGATGTAACCTTTTGGTCTCATAAGTCATTTTGGCCTTATAAAGACGTTAATATAACATTTCATTTCATTTCATTTCATTTCTCTCTATCTCTCGCGTTTGAACACCGCCTTGTTCGCGTCTGCAACATAGTTGGAAAGGGCGAGGGGCGAGCAGGACAGGACGAGGACCGCTTGGGGTCGGCGGACTGAGGACGAGGACGAGGGGCGAGCAGGCAGCCCAGGACGAGGGGCGACCAGTCAGCCCAGGCGAGTGGCAAGCAAGCAGCTCAAGATGAGGGGCGAGCAGGCAGCTCAAGACGAGGGGCGAGAAGTCAACCCAGGACGAGCAGGCATTCTCTCTCTCTCTCTCTCTCGGATGGACCAACCAGCCGAGGATGGTGATGCAAGTGGCTTCACCACCCCACAAAAAATGAAAGCAACATTCAAGCGGAGGAACAGAGATAGTATACTCTTGCCAAGCTCTCTGCGGGCAGGGAAAACAGTCAGAGTCCAAGATGATTTAATGATGGAGAGGGTTCAAGTGATGATTAAATCTAAGCTTAGCTTTATGAGAGATGACATCAGGAAAGAGACGTACGCAAACGCAGAGAGTTATAAGAATTCTATGTACGCAGATATGAGGAAAGAATTGGATAAAGTGATGCTTGGAAAGCATGATGAGATGTATCTATCTGTGAAAGGAGAGATGCAGGCTCTAATGCGGGCAGAAGTGAATGTAATGGAATGTATTATGCAGAAAAAGTTGGATGAGGCAATTGCAAGCTTCGAATCTTGGAAAACCAATGTGGAAAAGTGCATGAAGGAAAAAGATGCAGTGATTGAAGAGCTTAAAGGGGAACTTGCAGCTTGCAAAATTATGCCCAAAATGGAGGGGGAAAATCAGCCCTCGATGTTAAAGGAGCTCGAAGATATTAAGGAGCAGGTGAAAACTTTGCGCGAAGGGGAAGAACAAAACTTGAAAGAGGCTTCCTCATGGGCGGAGCGCCTTTGTAAAACACAGGAGAAAGTTGACGAAGCAGAAAAATGGATTGAAGGTGCAAAGAAAGGGAAGGACCGGATGCCAAAAGCCGCACAGACTTCTACCATCATCAATATGACCATTGAGGAGGAACAGAAGAGGAGGACTAGAGCCCTCCATGTGCGTATTACTGGTATCAAAGACACCGAAAATGTAGAAGATGAAGTGAAGGAACTCTTGCAGCACATGGGCATCCCGGAACCTTTGCACACAGGTGCTTGGAGAGTAGGAAAGAAGGGAGTGGATGGGAAGGGAAACGTCAAAGAGAGAGCACTTATTTTGCGTTTCCCGACTTTGGACACAAGGAAGGAATTCCTGAAGAAGAGACCAGCACTTAAGAAAACTGGAATATTTATGGGGGATGACCTTACTTTAGCACAAATAGCACATATGCAAGAGTTGATGCCAGGGCCATCCCAAACTTTGCTATAATGGGTTTTCAAGCCCCTTGATCGATAACGAGCAAAGAAGATAGCACACACTTTTGGAGCCAAAATTTTTGAATTTTGGCTATTTTTAGTGTATTTGTTACTATGCAGATTTTCATCTCAGGGTCTGAATTTGCTTCATGGGTGTCGTTCCACTCGTATGGTCGAGATAAGGACACTGGCAAAACCTTCCGCCAACATTTTGAAAACCTAGACTCTTTTTTTCCTGAAAAGCTATTGGAATTCCTGACTCGATGAGCTATGTCTCACTTCGATCAAGTGCCTAGATCTCTAGTGATTTTAATTATACTAGACCAACGCCAAGCATAAGCGTTTGAACAACCACTACTTTCAAAATTTGAAACTTGAAATGGCCTAACCTAACCTTATCTCTCTCACTCTCTCTGTGCGACAACTTTTGGGCGTTTTTCCTCTCTCTCTCTCTCTCTCTCTCTCTCTCTCTCTCTCTCTCTCTCTCTCTCTCTCTCTCTCTCACAGAACCTGCTCCAAACACAGAGCTCCATAGCCCTCTCTCTCTTCCTGCACACACAATACCATCACCATTTCCGCCTCCCTCTCTCTCTTCCTACAATAACATTGTTGCCACTCATCGCCGTCGATCTATGCACATATCTGTCGGTTTTAGCACCGTGATCGTCGTCATTGTCATACAAATTTATGCTCACAAATCTATCATGACCATCACTGCGGCGGACGTCGTCGTCATTTCTGTCGTCACCATCATTGGCGTTGCAAACCGTCCGTTGTTGACGTGGCATTGTTGTCTACTTCTCTCTTCTACTTCCACAAATCCCTCTCCATTGCTTGTCCATTTCCAATCGGACACTCAACCTAACATGTAATTACATTCTTGATTACATTCTAGTTACTGTCTAATTACATTCATATCATATTTAATTATTTTCTAATTAAGTTCTAATTAGATTTAAATCCTCCTCACTCTAAACACAAAAAAGAGAAAAAAACAAAAAACTCTAATTAAACTTGGATTAAGTTCTAATGGAAGTCAAATTCACAACTCTTTGAACACAAAAACAAGACAAAATAGAAAACTCCACAACTTGAAAAACAAAACAAATAGCTATGGTGTACTTGTAATCACTAGCTGTTGAGGTTGTAGGAGGACGTGGTGAGGATGACATTGTAGGAGGATAGGTAGAGGGTGCAACAATAGAGCTAGAAAGAAAGAATGACAAAGTGGAAAAGGCAAAGAACTATAACTTAAAGAGTACATTTTAAATAAATTAATAATTTTAAATTTTTAAAAAATGATGTTTAAAAAGAAAAAAATAGCTACCATACAACATGGTTTTTGGTTTGAATGCTATTTTACAAATAGAATTTTTAATTCAAACACTGAGAGTAGCTAAGGAATTAGAGTGGATAGGACATGAGCTTTCAGATAGAATAGACGACCTTGAAAAGCTAGATGAGCTTCGTTTAAAAGCCGTGGCTTCAATCTACGCTCAGAAAAGGCAACAAAAAGAGTTCTTTGATAAGCATGTGCGAACTAAAGAGTTTAAGATTGGGGACTTTGTCCTAGTATACACTCTAAAACAGCATGCAAAATAACTTAAAAAGCGAGGGATGGGACCTCTTGTGATTAAAGAACTATCACCAAGTGGGGCCTTCAAGCTTGCTACATTAGATGGAGAAGAAATTCCAAACTGGATTAGTGGATGCAGATTGAAGAAGTATCATTTGCCACTAACCCAAGAGATGCTTCAGAAAAAGAAAAAGATTGTTGAGGAAGCGCAAGCAGAAGAAAAAGAAATAATGGAGAAGAGAAGACTACTGCGTCAGAGACAACACAATGAAGGAGCCTTACGAATAAACACAGTCAGTGTATCAGAAATGGGTGAAGACAAAGTAGAGCCCATCATCGAGGTCAAAGTGGGGAAAAACCAGATTAAAGCCAGAGCACTATTGGATTCAGGAGCATAAGCTAACCTGCTTTCAGCCAGTTTGTACAAGCAATTGAAACATGACACTAAGTTGCAAACTGCCAAATAGGAGTTGAAGAGTTATTTAGAACACTCAATTAAAGCAATCGGATGCACAATACTCCACATACAGATAAATCAATATGTGTATCCTCATATGTTTTATGTGGTTGAAGACAAAGCTACGCAACATCTGTTGTTGTTAGGACAACCATGGCAAAAGCAGTACAATGTGATGATTAATTGGAGCTCTAATTCAGTTAACATCAAATATGAGGAGGAAAATCAATCAATTCCATTCTCCAAAGCAATCGAACAGGTGCAAGATGAAGAATCCAATGACAAGGGTAAACGACCTAAAGAGATTAAGAAGGAGCAATGGCAACCAAACGCCACTTCTACAAAACATGAATGCTCCTCAACGAAGAACTCTCAGAAATGGGTAAAGAAGACAGAAAATAAAAGCACAGCTCAACCTTGGATAAAGACAGACTGAAAGTTGGTATGGAGGCCAAAGAAGGTTGTGCCAGAGAGAACAAAGGTGGAAAACAAAGTCTTCAACACTAGACAACAAAGTGATTTCAGACAGTCAAATTCAGTGAAAGAGATCCGGATTCCAAAGAAGTTGATGACAGCACAAAGCCATAGCAAGGAAATTGGGATTCCAAAGATTTGTAAGGAGAAACTCCCTCAGAGAATCCTAAGTACTCAAGGACAGAGACATCACAACCTAAAGTCAAGCAAATTTGGCTAGCAACAAATTGTGGCAAGCACAGGTAAATCAGAAGCAGATTTGGATTATAAAAAAGGATAACAATGTAAAGAAGAATCCATTGACAAAATATGTGGTAGTTTATAGATTGGTGCACACAAGCGTAACTCCTACACTATCACATGAAATATTTATGTTTCAAGTATTTGGATTTACTGGAAAAAATTCAATATTAGGGTGTCTGGGTGAGGATCTAAGAAAGTGGGTTGCAATGGAATTTGGTTAGAGAGACGCACAAAAGACCTTTGTGGAATAAGATGTGATTGTGATATAATGAAATATTTCATTGTGTCTTTTGAGTGGAGAAAAGTTCGCACAAATAACTCATTTACCAAAAAAATCTCGTTGAAGTAAGCTCACAAAAAAATACCCCTCCCCAAGAAAGAAGTCCCAGAGGGGCACCTAAGCCCCCAAGGGACCTATAGACCATGAGAGACACATTGGCTAATAGGTACTATTTAAGACTATGAAGGGATCAAAACCAAGAGAATAGAGGTCCTTGAGGGGTTTATGGGGCCTCTACTGGCTTGGTGGTGCCCTCAAGGGTCTCTGTTTCCTTGGTTCAGACCTCATGAGATGAAAGATATAGCATATTGAAGCATAGGGTCTCATGAGGTCAGAACCAAGCAAATAAAGGCCCTTGAGGGCACCTTATGGACCTAAAGCCATAGGGTGATCTAGGTGTCAATTTAGAATCTCTCAAAGAGCATTCGGGACACTCAAGGGGGCACCAACACATGCACCATTGGATCTCTATGGACCTGGGGACATAGAATCTCTCATTGAAATAGGGAGCAGCAACATGGTGTCCTTGAGCTTATACACTGGCACCCTGTGGCCCTAGGGCTATATGATCTCTCATTGGACTAGAGGGAAACAACCTAGTGCCCTTGAGATTATACATTGGTACCCTATGGCCTTAATTCCATAGGATCTCACATCATACTAGAGAGGAACCTATGGCCTTAAGGCTAAAGGATGACCTACGGGTCAAAGAGCATTTGGACCATTATAGGGCACCAATATATGCACTACAATACCCCTATGGCCCTAGGACCATAGGATCTCTATTTTGCAATAGATAGAAACCTACGGCCCTTGCGATTATGCATTGAGGTACTATTTAGGGCTATAAAGGGGTTAGAACCAAGCGAATAGAGGCCCCAGAGACCCCTCAAGGGCCTTTATTTGCTTGGTTCTGACCTCATGAGGCCCTAGGCTTCAAGATATAGCAGTTTGAAGCCTACGGTCTCATGAGGTTAGAACCAAGAGAATAGGCCCCTGAGGGGTCTCTAGGGCCACTATTCGCTTGGTTTTGACCTCATGAT
Source organism: Adiantum capillus-veneris (assembly GCF_014529385.1). NCBI lineage: Eukaryota > Viridiplantae > Streptophyta > Polypodiopsida > Polypodiales > Pteridaceae > Adiantum > Adiantum capillus-veneris. The sequence goes on along the minus strand of NC_140940.1, from coordinate 70,920,933 downwards.
GCCCTAGGCTTGAAAATGCTATATCTTGAGCTAGAGATGTCAAATTTCAGCATTTTAAAGTGCTATCCTAAGGTTTTTGGACATTCAAAATGCATCCGTGATATTATTTTTGTGTTTGAAAACATCTCTTATGTGTTTTCTCTCATCACACATCACATCACTCATTAAGATTCATAGACATGGATTTTTGTGTACACTTAAGCTGGGCTCTTGAAAAGAGCATTTGGACCACTAAAGGATTCCTACATATGCATCACTGCAGTCCTATGGCCCTAGGGCCATAGGATCTCTCATTGAAATAGAGGGAAACAACCTATGGCCTTGTCCTTATACATTGGCACCTTATGGACCTAAGGCCATAGGGTGGACTAGGCGTCATTGTAGAAGCTCTCAAAAAGCATTCCGACCACTCAAGGACACTTACATATGAACCATTTTTGTGTACACTTAAGTTGGGCTCTTGAAAAGAGCATTTTGTACAAGCATGAATTTAAGTGATCGAGAAAAATTACATATGTACTATGAGAAATAAAATTCAAAAAAACTAATTTTGTATTTTCTAGAATTAACTCTCTCTATGCTGAGTTGGCATTTCTTACAGGGCCCAAAATTGAGTCGAAGTTTCTCCTAATGAGGATCTCTCACTGGAATAGAGGGAAACAACCTCTAGCCCTTAACCTTATACATTGACACTTATGACCCTAAGTCCACATGATCACACATCATACTAAAGGGCACTCCTAGGGCCATAGGGTGGACTATGTGTCAATGTAGAAGCTCTTAAAGAACCTTTGGGCCCTTAAGCTTATACATTGGTACCCTATGGTGCTAAGGCCATAGGGTCTCACATCATACTAGAGAGGAACCCATGGCCTTAAGGGTAGAGGATGGCCTAGTGGTCAATGTAGAAGCTCTCAAAGAACATTTGGTCCATTCAAGTGCACCAAAATATGGACTATGGTAGCTCTCAATAATCATTTGGGCAATTCAAGGGCACCAACATATGCACTACAGTAGTCCTATGGACCTAGGACCATAGGATATCTAGTTGCAATAGAGAAAAACCTATGGCCCTTGAGCTTATGCATTGGCACCCTGAGGTCCATAGGATCCCTCACTGGAATAGAGGGAAACAACCTACGGCTCTTGATCTTATACATTGTCATTTTATGGCCCTAAGTTTGTATGATCTCACATCATACTAAAAGGCACCCTATGGCCCTAGGGCCATAGGGTAGACTATGTGTCAATGTAGATGTTCTCAAAGAGCATTTGGGACCTTGAGCTTATACATTGGTACCCTAAGGCCCTAAGGCCATACGATCTCACATCATAATAGAGAGGAGCCTATGACCTTAAGGCTAGAGGATGGACTAGGGGTAAATGTAGAAGCTCTCAATGGTCCATTCAAGGGAACCAACATATGCACTATGGTAGACGTATGGCCATAGGACCATAGGATCTCTATTTGAAATAGAGAGCAACATATGGCCCTTGAGCTTGATGCATTGGCACCATATGTCCCTAGGTCCATAGGATCTGTCTCACTGAAATAGAGGGACACAACCTATGGCCCTAAGTCCATAGGATCTCAAATAATACTAAAGGGAACTCTATGGCCCTAGGGCCATAGGGTGAACTAGGTGTGAATGTAGAAGCTCTCAAAGAACATTTGAGCCATTCAAGGGAGCCAACATATGCACTACAGTAGCCCTATGGCCATAGGACCATAGGATCTGTATTTGCAATAGAGAAAAACCTATGGCCTCTTGAGCTTATTCATTGGAACCCTATGGCCCTAGGTCCATAGGATCTCTCACTAGAATAAGGGAAAACAACCTATGGATCTTGAGCTTATGCATTGGCACCCTGTGGACGTAGGTCCATAGGGTCTCTCACTGGAATAGAGGAAAACAACCTATGGCCTTTGACCTTATACATAGGAACCTTATGGCCCTAAGTCGATAGGATCTCACATAACACTAAAGGACACTCTATGGCCCTAGGCCCATAGGGTCTCTCACTAGAATAGAGGAAAACAACCTATGGCCTTTGACCTTATACATAGGAACCTTATGGCCCTAAGTCCATAGGATCTCACATAACACTAAAGGACACTCTATGGCCCTAGGACCATAGGGTGGACACCCTATGGCCCTAGGACCATAGGGTGGACTATGTGTCAATGTAGAATCTCTTAAAGAGCCTTTGGGTCCTTGAGATTATAAATTGGTATCCTATGGCCCTAAGGTCATAGGGTCTCACATCATACTAGAGAGAAATTCATGGACTTAAGGGTAGAGGATGGCCTAGGGGTCAATGTAGAATCTCTCAAAGATCATTAGAGAGCAATATATGGCCTTAACCTTATACATTGGCACCTTATGGCCTTAAGTCCATAGGATCTCACATCATGCCAAAGAGCACTCTATGGCCCTAGAGCCATAGGATCTCTCTTTACAATAGAGGTAAACCTATAATATATTCCTAGGATGTGTAATTATATATAACCAAGCTAAGATGCATCTTTTAAAATTCTAGTAAGGCTAGGCTTACGTAGAGGTAACAATTTTGAATTAAACTAGAAGGAAATGTGGGTTTTTCCACTGCATGCATTGTCATGTAGACATGGGTGTGCACATATGTTGCAGCCGTGACTATAGGCATTGACCAATAAAGACATTTAAGCCATTCAAGGGCTACTATTTTGGTATACTATGGCCACAAGATTCCTTTAATTTCATAAGAGATCCTATGATCCTCCGGCCATGGGGTAGTCTGGATGCGCTTGTAGAACCATTTTGCTGGCACCTTTCAACCTAGGCCCATAAGGTTCCTCAATAACATACATGAGACTCTATGGACCTAGGTCCATAGGGGTGTATTAATATCCATATTTCAAAATATATGTTGTTATTTTTACAGAAAATGGCACCTAAGAGAATGTCAAAGTCAGTTGATACAACAGACTCAACACGAAGTTCTTGGTATCTAGATTTTCACTTACCAAATGGTGGAAGTGATCACAGGGTCCATTTATTCTTTCAAGATAAATAGCAATCACCCTTCAATGATTGTGGGGTTATTAAGGAGCTAAAGAAAGATTGTTCAAATCTTGATATGTACCCATGTCTCAAAGTAAATCTACTGAACGATGATTCCTACTTGTTGGAGCCTGTGGCCTTTGCTCAAGGCTTGGTGAAGTTTACAGGTGATGGACTTTCAATGTCAAAAGCAGGGCGGGTAGATCTTGCAAAGAAAACTCCAAGTGAAAACTTCATAGATGTATGTATTGAGGGATTTAAGAAAGTCACTCAGTATTTGGGTAAATTGAGCAGCACAAAGAAGTATAAAAAGAGGAAGAATGACGATACAGGTAAAGTGAGTCAAGCTAAGACTCCCAAGGAGAGTGGGAATCCCTCACTTGGAGAAAACATTAAGGATGTGGCCCAAGAATATCTTTCAATTATACCCGTAGAGACTCAACAAGCAAGGCATGCCAGTGTACCTATTTAAACCCTACAGTTGAAATACCCTCTCTGGTAGTGGACGTGGACTCAACCTCCTTAGTTGTGCTGGACTCTATATTCTAACCAAAAGAAGAAGATCTTGATAAAGAAGTTGCAAAAACTTCAAAGAGTTGGTTGGATGGGTATGTTGAAATTGCACACTATTTTAAATTTGGAGTTCAATCTACCCAATTAATCCTCGTTGAACAATGAAACCTTGCACCAAAAGCCTACAAATGCAGACCCTTGTCAGATATGTATGTGAAATTCCTTTTGAAGTAGTTTTGAGGGTACTCTAGACCAATCTCCACTCCAACAGACCTGATGCTAAATAATCAAATTACAAAAATGACTCTCCAAAAAATTGAAGTGCATGGAGACAAGCTAACTACATACCACTATTGGATTCTCTCTGGCCAACATTGCATCATAACAGCTAGAGCTTTTCTGCGCAACAAGAGCACTAAGTATGCTTCAAGGCAAGAGTTCTACAAGTTTAGAACTTCAAGGATAGTGGTAGATTCTCCCAAAGAGGTTGTTGTTTGAATATCCAAAATGGAGAACATGGAGAGAATAACAGCACTGAAGCACCATCCTTATATGAAGGTATTAAAGCATGGTTGTAGTCAATAATTGCCTCCTCTAAACCAACAAAAACCAAGGCAGAAGTTCCTATCGAGCATGTGATGCAAGCACCTTGGGATGTAAGTTTCACTTCCCTATGCTCATTTTCTTGACTCCAAAAAATCAACAAAAATCCAAGGTTAACCTCTGCAAATGAAGTCTTTTATCATGTATTTTCTAAGGTTTGAAGATAACATATCTTCATCGATACATGCAACTTCGCTCTGCTGACCGCTTCTTCTACCAGTGTTGTAAAGAAGTGGATGTCAACTTCTCCAAAGCTTCAACCTCTCTTTACAAGATTATCCCTTCTCTAACTTTGCTCATCATATATCTCACCATTTGGTGAATTATTTTTTAAATAATTTGTAGTGATTATTACTAACCAATAACCACTAGTCTTATTGTAAAAATACACCCTCTACTATCTATTAGAGTAGGGACTCCCAAATTATTCACTCAATCCTCTCTCCTTTCACCCTCAATAATTCTCTTCCCTTGAGCTCACATCCATGTGACTCAAAGGATAAGAGAGACCCACCCTCATTTAAAAATAGAAATACGCATAATCTTCGATTTCTTCAAATAAACTTGATTAGGTCTAATCCTAATCAGGGCTTCTAAAACCTATAAATAGAGCCCTTCTCTCCCTTGTAAATCATCACATGATCATACTATCCACACCATTCTCCACACATAACACACCACTATTCAAGCTTAGTTGTGTAGAGTGTGTGCATTGTGAGTGCTCTATTCCATCACTACACATAGGTGCATGGAGAAGCTTGAAGTTAGCGATGCCATCTAGAGGAGCGGAGTGATGCCATACTCTTCATCACACTTGTAGCCTACTCTTGTGCATAAATAAGATTTATAGTTTTGGGTGCAATTGTATGCAGCAACTACGACTCTTCTCTCCAAATTGACTTGATAAGTTGGCTCATCAAGTGGTTGAAGGTATATTGTCCTTGAAGTCTGTTGTGCCATTTCATGCTTGGTGGTTTGAGGGCTTGTTGAATTGTTTGCCTAAAAGTCAATTGTAAGAGGGTGCTCGGTGAGAGGGCTCCTGTGACCCTAAGACAATTTGTGTATTGGCAACAAGGTGAAGTTTTGTGTTGTTTCTCTGTTTCTCACCAAGATTTGTGTGCATCTAGTCTTTAAGGCTAAGACTGAGTTGCTCAAATTGATTTGTTCTCTTTACCTCTCTCTACTGTGGTGAATGTTTGTGTTTGGTGTGTGTGGCTATCTTGCATTCCCCTCCCTTTGTGTGTTTGAGTACAAGGAGATATCACATGCATCCTAGTTCGCATCTACAACTAGGTGGTGCCCCTTTTCTTGTTTGGTTTTTGACTGTGGGTTGTTGTTGTCTTTGATTGTGCTTGCCCCAGTCCCAATTAAGCAGCACGGGAGCCTTAAAGGGTGTTTCGAGCGAGGCCTCTCTTCCTGTTCCCCGCCCCGGACCGCCTCAATTTTGGTGCCCCCACTGAGGACGGCTTGTGTCTGTTTTTGTGTAGGTTTAACCTTTAACATAGTCAAGTAGTTTGCATGAATCACGAGAATTTATATGATCCTTTCATTCCCATTGCAAGGCAAAAGGTACACATAATTGTTAGCACTAAGTTTCAATTTCAACGTGTAATTTGTAGAATTTTAGGTCCTCTTAGGTTTCATTAGATACGACCTTAGTTTGGACATCTATATTTTTGTTTTGTTTTAAGAATTAAGTCATGCATAGACAATGGATAATGGCCCAGGAATAGATGTTTTTTCCTTCCATTTCACTCCACACATTAGAATAAACGTTGCAATTAGTAGAAAGACTCATTCTCAACAATGTATGGTGTTCATGTTTGGTACCCAAAGAGTAGGAGAAATTTTTGCATCACCAAACCCTGTCGTCCTGCCTCTTGTTGATTATCATCGATCATTTGATGTGCATTTTTATTTTGTTGTAGAACAAATTGTCATTTAGAAAACAGTATTGTGTAGGTCTTTTTAATAAGAAAAAAAAAACGTGTGTCACTTTGAAATCAATTCAATGAAGAGCCGACACCAAATGTCTCGATATCCTCTTTTCTTTGGAGAGGCTGGAGAGGATGCTGAATTATTTTTAGCCATATCAAGAGGATAGTAACTGATCAAGAACGTGTAGAAATATTTGAGGTAGTCCTTAGGAAAGATGCTAGCACTTGGTTTGACTCTTTGCCTGAGGAAGTTAAGGGGAATTACACGGAAGTTTTGAATCGTTTCAAGAAATACTTCTTTGATGCCCAAAACACTCAAAAGTTATGGCAAGACATTGTTTCTCATAAGCAAAAAGACTTAGATGACTACTACTTGTACAAACAAGAGTTTCTACGTCTTTGGGCTCTATGGATGCGAAATGTTGCTAACTCTAGTGATGGTGCAGAATTTCTAAAGAAGGAGAGGTTAATAGCCGTACTCTTTCCTGACCTTAAGGTAAAAGTTGAGGCGGGTGTACCTGCTACCTTTGATGCAGCTGAAACTAGGGTTGCTGAGAAATATAGAAAACTCAAGTGCTTAAGGGGAGAGGTTCCAATAGAAGGTCCCAGACCCAAAGGTAACTCACAAGCATCAACATTGATTAAGAAGTTAAATGAATCTCTAAGCAGCCTGTCAGTTCACCTTGCACAAGTTGTAGGTCCAAAGGGACAAGCAAAGAAGTCTGAAGAGAGAGACCCACGACCTAGGAGAGTCTTACAATGTTGAAATTGAGGTGAGTCTGGACATGGGATGTATAGTTGTCCTTGGACCCGTCGGGAGCCAGGGAGACCTAACTTGAATTACCCAGTGATGAATGCAGGTGAAGGAGCTGGTCAGCAACAGAGGATTCTACAAAGGCCAAATGGACCAAGACCACCTCCACAAGGGGTAGATGGAGTTCCACCTTTGCCTGACCCAAATGTCAATGTTGTATAAGTCACACAATCCAAAGAGGGTGACATTGAAGCAAATGGCATCAAACGTGGGTGAGGAAAAGGTACGGAAAAGGAAGGAGTAACATCACAAAGTGACCATGGATGAGGAAAGAAAGCAAAGGAAACCAAGGAAGCCAAGAGGACCCGGTGCCGCATCAACCTTCAAGACTTCCCTCTTGGACATGGTATGGCTCCCTACAACCTTATGGAGGACATGAGAGGTAAAGGTCCAAGCATCTCATGCCTCAATTTCTTACATTGTGCCCACAAGTTAGGAGGGAGTTAACAAAGGCAAATAGCACTAGGAGAAGGACCAAAGAAAATGTTCCTGTTGTTGCAATTGCACATGCCTAAATGAATAAGGATATTACACCTATGCTAGATTTCTATATCAAGGGAAAACTAGTTAGGAAGGGTCTAATGGATGGGGGTGCACAAATTTGCATCATGACAGAGGACCTTATGTAGAGACTAGGCATGCCCATTCATGAGACACCTGAAATGAAAGTGAAAATGGAAAATAATGGCAAGGCTAGATGTTTGGGAGTTTGTAAGAATGTTTCTGTGGAAGCTTTCGGCATTAAGAAGGCTGTTGATTTCTATGTTATGTCTACAAGGTGAAATTGCTATCCATTTATCCTAGGTAGACCATGGCTAATGAGGATGCGAGATTTGCAGGATTGGGAAAGCGGAAAGTTGATTTGTAGGAATGAAAATCACAAGAAGGTTGTATTTGACATGAAGGACCAACGTCAAGAGGAGCTCCAGAAGGAATCTTCTCAAAGTGAAAGCGGGGATGATTGAGGACCAATGACACCTCGGAAGAAGAAAGCAGTAGTAGCACTATGGAGGAGGAGTCATCCATTGAAGTCATGGGTGTAATTTTTAGGCCAAATAACGAAGAGACATCTTGCCAAGGTTTAAAAGAGGTAGGCCCCCAAGAGAACCAAAGTTTGCATGATGAAGGAATGCTAGATGGCATGTTGTCAAAGACTGTTACTTGGGGGGAAAGAGAGGAATTCAAAAGTGTGCTAAGAAAGTTTCTTAGGATTTTTGCTTAAGATTACACAGATGTACATGGAGTGGATGCCATTCAACACAAGATCGAGCTAAAGCCAGAGGCCAAACCTAAAGCACAAAATCTACGAAGGTTACAAGTCATCAAGGAGCAAGCACTACTCAAAGAGATGAGGAAGCTTCTAGCAGCAGGGTTCATCTACCCCGTAGAGAATTTTGAGTGAGTCTCTCCAGTTGTGGTCACTCTAAAAAAGAATGGCAATTGGACGGTATGTGTCGATTATCGTCCACTCAACGAGGCAACAAAAAGGGATCACTTTCCCCTCCCATTTCAAGATGAGATTCTTAATGAGGTAGCAGGTAAAGAAAAGTACATGGTATGTGATGGCTACTTTGGTTACTTTCAAATAGGTATTGCATTGGAGGATCAATTTAAAAAATCCTTCATCACCCCTTGGGATTGTTTTGCTTTTAGAGTCATGCCGTTTGGTTTGACAAATGCTCCAACAATGTTTCAATGATTCATGAACATGGTGTTTCAAGAATTCTTTGGGAAGACTATTAGAGTATTCATAGATGATATTTGCATCTATAACTCTAAATCATTGCATCTACAGAAGGTAGAAGAAGGATTGAAGAAGCTATATGATATGGGAGGTCAACTCAATCCCGACAAGTGCCACATAGGTGAGGATGAAGTGATCTTTCTTGTTCACAAGGTTTCTTCCAAAGGCATTGAGGTGGATCCAGCAAAGGCAAAAGCTCTCATTGAGCTACCATCACCAAAGAGTCTTAAGGAGGTAATTTCATTTATTCAAAAGGTGAAGTACATGTCACGCTTCATTCACTTGGCATCAGAGTTACTTCACCCCCTCCAAAAGTTGACACAACATGTAGAGTTTGCATGGTCTGATGAGCTTGACGAGTACTTTTCTTGTATAAAAATGATTTTGGCGGAACTACCGACGCTCATGCCTCCACGTTGGGAGTTTACATTCTTTGTTAGCTCAAGTGTGGGTAAGGAGACATTTGGTGCAGTATTGTTGTAGCAAGATCCTCATAACACTAGGATGCGTCCTGTCTACTTTGCTACCCGGTTCATGAATGCACTTGAAAAGGATTACATAGAAGCAGAATCTATGATGCTTTCTCTTGTCTTTGCAGTGAGAAAGTTTAGATCCTACCTCCTACCAAAACCCTTTATCATAATCACTACTTAAAACTTGTTTCCTTGGGTGTCATCTCAAATGACACTAAGTCCCAGGATTTCAAAATGGATCATGGAATTGTAAGAGTTCCAATACTCTTTCAAAGTAGAAGATAGTGTACGTGCACAATTAGCAAGGATTCTCACCTATAGAGTGCATGAAAGGGACATCAAGGTGCCTGAAGTGAAAACCCTACCCTTACCACCACCAAGGCATTTACCTAATGCATTCACCTTGTTCTTTGGTGGAGCATTTAAGAAGGCTACAAGAAAAGCAGGGGGAGGGCTTGTGCTGCTCGATTCAAATGGTGAGGTTGTTATGAAAGAGCATGTGAATTTTCCCGGTTACACAAGCAACAATGAAGCAGAGTACGACATACTAATCCATGGTTTGCAGATGTGTGTTTCTCAAAAGATACGGCATCTCATGGTAAAAGGGGATGCACTTCTCATTGTGAAGCAAATTCTAGGTATTTGGGCTTGTAAGAATGAAATGCTAAGGCAAAAGGTTCATGTCATCCGTAAACTCTTCAATCAATTTGAAGAAGTACAATTGTATCATATTCCTAGGAAGCAAAATAAAGATGCTCATTTGCTTGCCCAAAAAGCAGTTGCATGTGTTGAGAGTGAAGTGCAGGTCATCATGGAAGCAAGAATGATAAAGCAACCAAGGTACAAGGGGATGGAGTCATTGGCTCCCATTGTGAGCTACATTTTAGAGTACGAGTTTCCAGAGGGCTTCACAAAGGCTCAAAAGAGGAGGCTCGTTAAGAAGGCAAGTTCATATTTGTTTTTGGAAGGTGCCCTCTACCAAAGGGGAAAAGATCAAGTTTGTAGGAGAATATCGACAACCAAGGAGATTCCATCCATTCTTGAAGGTTTGCATGAGGAAGCGTGTGGTGGTCATTTTGCACATGAATTCACTACTGCAAAAAAGATTTTGCTTGCCGGGTATGTTTGGCCAAGCTTGCACATTGATGTTCAACATTGGTGTAAAAGCTGCCACAATTGTCAGATTAATGGAAAGAAGCCCTCGTTACATGGTCCACGTTAGTTAGTCCTTGCAAATGGTCCGTTTGAAAAATGGGGCATTTATGCTATGAGTCCATTGCCTAGGACTAAAACTGAAAAATTGTATATCTTCGTGGCCATAGACTACATGATAAGGTGGGTAGAAGCTCAAAGTGTGGCAAGAGTAAATGAGAGGACAATTAGCAAGTTTGTGTACACTCACATTTGTTGCATATTTGGGACACCTTTAGAGATTGTTTCTGATAATGGTCCAGGATCTAGGAAGGGCTTGCTCACAAAAGTTTGTGATGAGCTTCACATTCTACATCGGCTTAGCACACCCTACTATCCTCAATCAAATGGTTTGGTAAAGATGGCTAATGGAATCATTGAAGGAATCATCCGAAAGATGGTAAAGAACAAGACAAAGCTATGGGATGACTTCTTGGATGGAGCATTGTGGGCCTATCGGACTACCTACAAGGAAGCGACAGAGTTCACACCCTTCCACCTAGTCTATGGTCAAGAAGCTTTGCAACCCATCTAGCTCAACAATCCAACAATGCGACTTCATGGAAAGGTGGCAGAAGGAGAAGAAGCAGCATGGGAAGATCGTCTTCTCACCCTAGGAGAACTAGAATGGAAACGAGAGGTAGCTTATGAGTGCTATAAAATAAAGGCTACGCAAATAAAGGACAAGCTTGAGAAAAAGGTGAAAGAAAAAGGGATGAAGGAAGGAGATTTGGTGCTAAGGTACAATAATCGCCTTGACAATCGCTTTGATGTGAAGTTCGATACTAGATGGCAGGGTCCCTACATTGTAAAGAAGGCCTATTGTTCATGCTACTATCAACTCATGGATTTGGATGGCAAGGAGCACCCCAAGAAGGTGAATGGGTATCGATTAAAGCCCTACTTGAGTCGTTCTACAAGAGCAACAAACAGCTACAATACCATGTAAGTCTTTGAGCTTGGTACTACAAGATAAAGATTCGATTAAGGCACCAAATATCACAAAGGATCGAAAAACACTCTCATTGGAAGGTATCCCTTTTGATGGTACATGAATGTACCATCATCTAAGGGAGGGCTAAATGATAGCCATTTTTTTTGGCTCTCATAAGATATTTTAAGAAGCCACTTCACCCCCCAAAAATGCCCTAGCACAATGACTAGGCTCGCTTTTTCAGTGTAAATAGTGTGCGTGCGTTTAGGGTTTTTATCACATTTTTTTAATCAAATCATTGAGCAAGTCATTAGTCTAGGAGACAAAAAAATTTATTATAATATTATGGTCCTCTTTACATGTAAATATTTTCTATCAAATAAAGGACCTAAGTATAAAGGGTTTTTTTTTTCAAATTTTGTGTATTCATATAAATATATATTCCTAGGTGTGGGTTATCAGGCCTAAGTATGCTAGCTTCCATGCGTGTCATTCCTTATACATATTTTACTATTATTCTATCCCTTAAGCTCTACTCACACAAGCCTTGAAAAACCTTTATGTGACTTCATCGTAAAAATTAACCAATAACATTATCGGCTCCGTCATATTTTTTTCCATCCCTCGCAGTTAAATATTCACAAGTACATAGATTTCATCTTCAAATAAATTCCATAAATCACTCAAAGTAGAGAATAATTGAAGGTCCCTTCCCTCATGATTTTCCTCCTTTTATTTTATAGATTTTTCACCACCATGCATCCCATGTGTCCATTTTTCATGACTAGCTAGCCTATCTTCTTACCCCACCAGTATATATTATATTTGATACTTATCCTATACCATACATGTGTGCAAGCTCCTTGGCAATATTAGGTCATGGTTGATGTATGGGGGGCTCACTTGGAAGACTACAAAGGAAAAAGAATCAAATAATGACCCACTTCAAGCCTTATTAGGTACTGCAGGACAACTTTTTGATCGAATTTTGGCACCCTTTTCTCATCCGAATCTGAGGATATTTCCAAAAGAGAAAATGTAGCTCCTGAGCTGAAGTATTTTTCATAATTTTGAAGTCAAGGGTGATTTTGCATGAAATTTATGGCCGACTTCAAAACTGCCATCTCATACACCAAAAAATCTTCCTATTTTCTCTCACCCTTCCACACACCTACTCACTCTTACACACTCCTCCCTCTCTTTCCCACACCCAAACCTACAACTAGCATGTCCTATTTCACCCTCTTCACCATTGCCACTTTTCTCACACCTCCATAGCCTTTATCCTCCATTTTTACACCCCTATATGCTCCCCTTTCTCTCTACATATATGTCCATATTACCATATCCTCTTCAGCTTTGTAAAGAACTCCAAAAAAATCAACAAAAATCCAAGGTTAACCTCTGCAAATGAAGGCTTTTATCATGAATTTTCCATGGTTTGAAGATAACATAACTTCATCGACACGTGCAACTTCGCCATGCTTACCGCTTCTTCTATCACTGTTGTAAAGAGGTGGATGTCAACTTCTCCAAAGCTTCAACCTCTCTTTACAAGATTATCCCTTCTCTAACTTTGCTCATCATGTATCTAACCATTTGATGAATGATTTTGTAGTGATTATTACTAACCAATAACCACTAATCTTATTGTAAAAATACACCCTCTATTATCTATTAGAGTAGGGACTCCCAAATTATTCACTCAATCCTCTCTCCTTTCACCCTCAATAATTCTCTTCCCTTGAGCTCACATCCATGTGACTCAAAGGATAAGAGAGACCCACCCTCATTTAAAAATAGAAATACGCATAATCTTTGATTTCTTCAAATAACTTGATTAGGTCTAATCCTAATCGGGGCTTCTAAAACCTATAAATAGAGCCCTTCTCTCCCTTGTAAATCATCACATGATCATACTATCCACACCATTCTCCACACATAACACACCACTATTCAAGCCTAGTTGTGTAGAGTGTGTGCATTGTGAGTGCTCTATTCCATCACTACACATAGGTGCATAGAGAAGCTTGAAGTTAGCTATGCCATCTAGAGGAGTGGAGTGATGCCATACTCTTCATCACACTTGTAGCCTACTCTTGTGCATAAATAAGATTTATAGTTTTGGGTGCAATTGTATGCAGCAACTACGACTCTTCTCTCCAAATTGACTTGATAAGTTGGCTCATCAAGTGGTTGAAGGTATATTGTCCTTGAAGTCTGTTGTGCCATTTCATGCTTTGTGGTTTGAGGGCTTGTTGAATTGTTTGCCTAAAAGTCAATTGTAAGAGGGTGCTCGGTGAGAGGACTCCCGTGACCCTAAGACAATTTTTGTATTGGCAACAAGGTCAAGTTTTGTGTTGTCTCTCTGTTTCTCACCAAACTTTGTGTGCATCTAGTCTTTAAGGATAAGACTGAGTTGCTCAAGTTGATTTGTGCTCTTTACCTCTCTCTGGTGTGGTGAATGTTTGTGTTTGGTGTGTGTGGCTATCTTGCATTTCCCTCCCTTTGTGTGTTTGAGTACAAGGAGATATCATGTGCATCCTAGTTTGCATTTACAAGTAGGTGGTGCCCCTTTTCTTGTTTGGTTTCTGGCTATGGGTTGTTGTTGTCTTTCATTGTGCTTGCCCCAGCCCCAATTGAGCAACACGTGAGCATTGAATGGTGTTTCCAGGCCGCTCTTCTTGTTGCTCGCCCCGGATCTCCTCAATAGCTAGATTAAATGCATATTCAATATTTGTTAGATATGTCAAATACATGCCTAGACAATGAACATCAAACAAGTATCAAAGCACGCATGGTCTATGAAGCATTTTTTTGTCAGTTTATGTAAAGATCTAATTCTTCAATTGCAACAGGGTTTTATTCAAAGATTGAAAGTGTGAGTATCTTGGTTAGAAATACGATTTTGTTTTTCTTCTAGATGATGTATAGAATTAAAATGGATATCTTTAATTTGTTTTAATAAAGGGAATCTAGAACTAGTATAGTTTTTTATGTTGTCTTATAACAATTAGAACATTGTATCAAAGTTTATTACAAAGCAATGGTTGTATAAAATATGAGAATTATTTAAATTTGTAATTTGGATTGTATATTTAGTGGTTAAATCCAAAACAAGTAAATATATTGAAGCGCAAAGCTTCAACCTATTAATAAACTTTGTGGATGTGTTTGCACTTTTAAAAAGGTTCCTTTTTAATTTTGTGACCTTGATTAGTTTCTTGAGGATGTTTTTTAACATATTAAAGATGTGCCACCCTTTAAATTCTTTTAAAACTTCTAACATAAGGATTTTGTCAGACCAACCAAATTTACATAAGTGGTTATTAAGAACATTGAGAAAATAAATGTATTATCAAATTCAATAATATACAGAAGAATTTTTTGTGATCATGTGACTTCAAATTCAAGAAAAACATGAAATTGAAGACTTGGCAATCTATCTATTGTTTAAAACGAGCACCTACAAAGCTATTGTTGGTTCTCTTTTCAATGCTTCCCTTTGCAATTTAAAAACTATTGTTAGTATTATTTGTACCCTTCCCTTTCCATAAGTACATAGGTTATTGCTCAATTCCAAATTCATTTTATAGTATATACTTGCAAAGGACCCTATGGTCTTGAGGCCATAAGGGTAGCATAGTTTAACTTTTTATGTAGTCTTCAGGATGTGTGTTAATAACATCACATGTTTTTAGATTATTTGGGTGCGTTGTGTGATGGTCCAAGTGACACTTAAGAAGCAAAGAGAAATATGATCTATGTAACACTACGGGGTATCATGCTCAAAGAATATGATGTTATGGTCATAAAACCATACAATGGGTACCTATTGCTCTTGGTCATAGAGTTCCAATATAGATCGCCTAAAAATATAGTTTGGTCAGTAATGGCCTTGGGACCATTGGTTTCTCTTTTCTTGTAGTGCATAAGGATGTTAAAGAGCATCTTTGTCACCCTATGGCCATAAGTCCATAGGGTTGTCTCGCTATGATCTATGTTATTATGAAGCCTTATGGCCCTTGGTCCTTAGGGTTCTAATATACCAATACATAAAAATAAGGCTACAGTACCTTAGTCTAAAGAAAAAGTCTGTTATGGTTATAAAAATCATATAGAGGGTACCCTCTATGGTTCCACAACCAAAGGGTGTCATCATGGATGCTCTAGAAGGACACTTAGTCTACCATTATCCGTGGGGCCATTGGATAATTTTCATATGTATCATTATGAAAAATACAAACCCTAGAAGGGCCCTTTAGGGTCAAAGATGCTTTTGGAACATACTCTCTACACCATTGACAATGGGCGTGTGGCCACGGTCCACTAGTTTTTGTATTTTTTCGAATAGCCATAACTTGAGGAAATTAACTTCAAATTTGTTGGACAATAGTGCATTTGGATCGCATTGCCAAGAACTTTCCATAGATTTGCTACATGATATAGTTTTGAGGTATGTAGATATGGGCTATCCATGCCCCCTCTCTTATGTCCTATTGTTGAATGAAATGTGATTGGTTGCTCTTACAAGGCCTTTGGGGGTTCATATTTTTCCTATTGTTATGTTATTCTCTGAATGTGCACCTTGGCCACCCTATGGTCTTAGGGCAATAAGGCTCCAAAAAACATAGAAGGCACCCTTTGTCCTTGGGATCTACATAATTCTAAGTAAATAGGAAAAAGAGTTGTTTCACTAAATTATATCGTATGGTCCAAAGGCTATAGATTAGTTCTTTTCATCTATGAAGTTGTAACATTTAATGCACTAGTAACTTGTGTGTAGCGGAAAATGATAACATAGTGAGCATTTCATTAATAACAAGTTCATAATGATCATAGAGAGAGTACTTAGTTTGAGAAAGCAGTATAGCAATTTACACCTGTCTAGTTTGACATAGACAATACTTGAAAAGAGAGAAAAATAAAGCAATTGACAACAGTTGAGGACCGGATTTACATGGAGCCGGTCCCCCCTCCAAAAAGGCTTTGTATTATAGCTTCTCCCATCAAAGGAAACTTTTGTACAATACAATATTTGTGTTCCTTGACAAAAATCGTTGCACTCATTGGGGCCATGTGTGTAGCAAAAAATGATAACATAGTGAGCCTAGCCTCAGTCCCAAGACCTCACATACCTTCAAAGATGGTGAGAGCTAGTAAAAAATGAGGAAAGATCCAGAGGAAGAAACTGTATCTTATGAGAAAGAAGTTCTCTCCTTACATAATCACTCTAATAGCATATCTTATATTAGTAATTAGCATGGTAGAGGAGATGAGCATGCCATTGAAGCTTGGATCTTGGTTGGATTTGCATTCATAGCCAAGAGTTGTTGGTGTAGGCCTCCACTTCTCAATTCTTGGAGAAGGAGATGGAGTTCTTTCTCAACACATGAGTTGTGTGTGTGTGAAGCAAAGTTGGTGTGTGTAAAATGCCAACCTTCTCTCTGTTCTTGGTTGACCCCTCTTCCCAAAATCTCTTGCTGGCTTCCCATTGGTTCCTGCAAAGCTTAGCCAATAGCAATTAAGAAGCATAGTTGATAGCCTTGTGAAAAGTGTCCCCCTTTCCCCTTTTGTGAGATCTTTAGGTAATAAAAATAATTTATTTAAACTCTCATTGGACGTTTTAGTATTCTGGCCAATAGGAATCAAGCAAGCCATTGGGCTGCTGGATGATCATTGGATCCCTTTGTAGACTTCCAATAATTTCTATTGGTTATTTTATCAAGAATTTTTAAATTGATAAGAATAATTTTATTGTAGCCTAATTCTCATTGGTCCACCTCTATGGACATCCAATAGGATTTGAGGGGAGATTGGGGGCAATTGGGCTAGGAGCCTACCATGTTTCCAGTCTTCCCTTTGGAGAGAGCTTTGGAGTGTGTGTGTGTGTGTGTGTGTGTTTCTCTCTCTTTCCCTACCATTAGGGCTTTCCCCCTCCTTCCTAGGGATGTGGGAAGACTTTTTAGTCTTCCCATATACATCCAATTTTCCCCACTTTTGTCCATTGGACAATTTAATTAAATTTAGGAACTTTAGCCTATGGAAGTCTTAATGGAGTGGAAACTTAGGTCTTTTAAGCTCCATTGATTCACATTTCTCTTTTGCAAAGTGTCCCCCTTTGGATCCCTGCTGAGACCGGTTTGGCAGCCTTACCAATATTCTAGCTTTTACTCCCCTGGTACCTACCCATATTAAATGATAAATTTAACATGAGAAAATTATTTGGGAGAATCAGATATTAGTTTTTATTACATTACCTCTCTCTTGAAGTCATAGTGGTCCTCGACTATGAGGTAGAGAAGATAAAGTAGCCTAGTCATTATTCTGTTTGCTAGCGGTTAGAGGATCCCTATTTTACCCTACGACACCGTTCCAAAATGGATGACTAGTCCATTTGGTGCTTGAGATCCTTAGCTACCACAAGCATTGACGGGAGCAAAGCGAACCCCGAACCCCCGACGGCCTCTAAAACACCGGGGACCGAATGGCGCGCCTCGAGCCTGTCATGGTAAAGCAAACAGGGGGCACCACCTAGCTTCAGTGGCTAGGACGCAAACAACACACCACCATAACAAAGTTTTCATCCAAGAGAGATGGATGCTTGGGAGTAATGATGAAGAGGAAATGGAATGAGATCAAGAGAGAGAGAGAGAGAGAGAGAGAGAGAGTGATGGAGGGGGTATAGCGGCTTAGTACCTAGGCACCACAAAAGGATGGCGAATCCGCACACCCTTCACACATACACAAGCTCACTCCAAAAACAAGACTAGGTGGCGATTCCGCACACCTCACATGGGAAAAACATTGGAAGAAAACATACTCACAAAACCTCAAGCTTTATTTAGAGAATTAGGCGATGAAATGGGGAGCATAGGGTAGGGGAATGAGAAGGGAGAGAGTGGTAGAGCACATGGCGGATAGGTGGGAGTTGATGGCGAAGAATCGCACGAGGATTATGGCCATCATCCTTCATTTAGTTTCCCTTCATCTTCCATAGCCAAGGGTGTAGAGGTCATGCTCAAGACAAGCATGGTGATTGCGGTGATGGTGATGGTGATGGTGTGGGTGTGTGTGTGTGCACTAGGCACACACAGTGCATAGTGTGTTCTTTGGTGATGTTGTGTGTGTATTTAGTGTGATGGTGACCCCTATTTATATAGGGGAGGAGGGGGGAGAAATTCCAGAATTTAGAAATGAAGAAATCATTATCTACATAGGCCATGTGACTGTGGACCCCACTTGTCTGGCTGTGTGTATATGTGCCAGAACAGCAGTCTCATGAGAGAGAGACTAAGAGAGAGAGATGGGTTGATGAAAAAAAGTGAGAGGTGACATGGAGAATAAAGTAATTACAAGAGGGGAGAGAGGGGAGTGTGTTTAGAGGTGAATCTGTGTGCAGATGTGTGTGGACACAAGAAAAATCTGGTAACCATCGGGTGGGGATGTGTCTGTGGGCACCTTTTTCAGTGAAACTGAGTGTGTGTGAGTGTGGGGGAGGTTATTTAGCTACAAGACAAGAGACATGGCGCCCTTTAGAGAGAGAGGGGGGTATTTGGGTCATGGGATATGATAGGAGAGAGAAAGGGGAGGTGGGGTATACTATTTTGGAAGATACCATAAGTTGCATTTGAGTTAGGGTGGATTATTGGTGAGTTAGAATGCATTATTGGTGAGAGGTGGGGTAGCTTGAGGGGAGAGAGAAAGGAGAAAGGACAAGGGGAAGAGAGAGGGGGTTGACCTTTTGAGTGGAGGAGAGGAAAAGGGACACACGGCGGGGCAACACTGAAGAAAAAGGAGGCAAGGTGGGGATGGGCTGCCCCGCAGGCATGAGGTGGCCAATTTTACCTTTGTCATATATTTACATAATCATACTTTATTTTTTCTTAATTTTTCCAATGCCTTTTATCACTCCCTCCCTAAGAGGGGGTTTTCATGGGGTGGGGACGAGAGAAGAGGGGTATGGGAGCTTGGCTTGTGAAAAGCCCCCATCATTAGCCCTCCCCTTTTGGCTAGAGGCATTCATGCCTCTAGCTCATCTGTTTCTTCTTCCGCTTAGTTGTAGGATCCGATATCGAGTTGACTTCTGAACTAGCTATTCCATTTGGCCATTGGTGAGATTTCTGGGATATTCATGAATCTGTAACAGGTCCGAGTGATAACTTGTTCCTTGGAATAGTGTCAGTTGATTAAAGGGGAAGCCCATGGCTTCCAGAACTTTGTGCCAGTGTCCTCCTAGATCCCAAGTGAAAAATAGGATCATTGTTTGCAGTGTCCGAACAATAAAATTTGCATGCCAAATTGGATCAAATTTGTAACCACCAGTAGCGAGAGGGGAAATGAGCATCTTGGCTCCTGCAAAGACAGAACTGAAAATTATGATTCCCAAGAGTGTACCAAGAATCCACCATATATGGCCGCCTTGTTGGTGTGGTGAGCTCAAGTTGTCTTCAGAATCCTGATTACTACCATGACTAGAAAAAACTGCGAGCATATCATGCTTCTTTTGGGTGTGCTCAAACATGTCAGCATCCTTTACTGATGCTAATAGCAAGCCACCTACCTTGCGGCTTAAATTCAAGCGTAATCCACTTACCTTTCTCCAAAGAGAGGATGCACTATTTGTAAAAAATTGTACCAAATTGCGAATGAGGTCTTCATTCGTGCATTCTATTAGGCTTTTGTGTATCCATGGCTCCTTTTCTCTTATCTCCATGCTGATCTTCTCTCTATATGTTAGAGCAGCTAGCCATAGCCATAGGTCTGATGCATCCCATGCAAACACAATGTTGTGTTGTGGAGGAGTTTGGAACATCCTTAAAAGGTTGGCAGCATATTGATCATCAAACTTACTTTGAACACCCTCACATAAACTGGAGGCATTACCCATCTCCAAGTTTATAACACCCTTCAGTAGACTAGAGGCATTACCCATCTCTAAGTCTATAACACTACACAATAAAGTCTTGCTCGGCTGCCAAGCCTTTGGAGAAATATCCAACCTCAAACCTTCAGTCATACTAACCTCTTCATTATGGTCCTCAAGTGAAACTGCCTTGATGCAAGATTCCTTTAGCTTGCTACACTGTCCTGAGTCCATGCTGGTGCACAGGCTTCCGTTTTCAAAGCCCTCCCCTTTGCTTGATATGTTGTACATCTTCTGCAAAGCCTTGCTAACAGGCTGGTTTTCATCTTCTCTTGTATCTTTCATGACGTTTGCATTCCTCTTACTCTGACGAGGCCTAATCAACACTTTACACCTTCTTATCCTTACTGCCCAATGCTGTCGATTGATCGCTTTGGTGCCTATTTCATTCAAGGTTAAAGATGTACTCACATTTGTAACACAATTTTCTTGACTTACCTCCCCCACCTGGGTAGCATCTTTTGATTCTTTAACCTCTTGTTCCACTGCTTCAGTTCTTTGAATAAACTTCTCGCTTGATCCTTCTTCAGTTACCTTCATCTTGACCTCTTCTACAAGACCAATGATACTTGGTGTGCGGGTACCAATTGATGGTGGACGTAGGATGATTGTAAGTGGTGATTGTGGCGGTGGTTGCATTGGTGACTGGCGTTGAACTGGTGTGGCTAGCTGTGGTTGCACCGCTGGTGGTGGGATTTGAATAGGTGGGATTGGTTGCATGAGTGGCGGTGGTGTTCTTGGTGGAGAGATCTGATTCTGTCTCCCCCCTCTATTGAAATTCTGCCTCCTCGGGTGTGGGCAATAGTACATTTCATGGCCATCTTCCCCGTAGTTGTAACAGTGGTACTCTGGGTTCTGCCTTCGTTGTCCTCTTTCTTGTTCTGGGTTCCTGCCAGGTGCATGCCCTTGCTGCACCAGATGCACATATAAACTCTCTAGTTGGGTGGTGATGCGACTCAGTAGGTCTTGCTCTTCTGATGCCTCCTGTGGTTGGACTCTATGATTGGCTGTTGCAGTCACTGGGGTTGGTTGGGCCGAGCTTGTTTCCTCTGACTCGTTTACTCTTGCTTGCATGTGTAGCTTCTTGTCTTTAAGGCGGGCTACTTCGACTGCCAACTCATATGTTGCAGGAAGCCTTCCCTTCACCTTCTCTCTAAGCGACGACCATAGACCAGCAATGAAACGGTCCTTCTTTAGGAAATTAGGCGCTCCTTCACCTTCCTCTAGTGAGGCAACCCATCTCTCCCATAAGTCCACAAATTTAGACTCGTAGGTGGTATACTCCAGCAGGCCTCCCTGCTTTAATTCTGTCAGTAACTGCCATAGCCTCTCCGAGGTTGTGCCTCCACCAAACCTCTTTACAAAAGTAGCCATTAACACATCCCATGCATTCTTGGTGGCCTGGGGCAATGCATTATACCAGGACTTGGCCTCTACTTTCATCAGTAGAGAAAAAATTCTAAGTCGTGAAGCGTCGTCATCTTTGTTGGAGACGATACAAGCAATGTCGAAATCATCCAAAAAGTCGGTGGTGAGATCCTCTCCCTTCTTTCCACTGAACGTGGGGAAAGAAACACTTGCCATGGTAGTGACTTAGGAAATTACAAACCTCTTTTTTTCTTTTTTTTTTACATTACATTAACAGTAGCGGCTCATAGAAGTTTTTTTACAGGGGTGGGTGGATAGGTTAAAACAAGATAAAGATAGAAACATAAAAGGAATGATGGTAATCTAATATGGGGAGAATGATAGGGTTCGGGGAATTGAGGATTTCTCCTAGTACCGTCGCACCGAATAGGTGTATGATCTTCTGTTGGTAGAAGACTTTCCTATCTACATAGATATTTACATGCATATGCTGCAAGAATCTGAACGGGAATGCCGTTGGCCCGTTTTCCATCATGCACAGAGGATGAAATACTTACTTATACTCTTATCGTGCCAGTGTTGATGAGTCGGCACATCCACAAGAGGTGGTCGCCTTTCATGGGCTCTACCTTTCCTTCGTTGCTCAACACATACGAGGTGATGGCAACGCGTCTGACCACTCCCAGCCTCTTGGCTAACAACAATTGCAGGTAATTTCCGTAGTCAGCGTGTTGCATGAATTCTACTCCATTCAGTTGCAACTCGTCCCCAGCCCACTGGGTTTCTCCCGTGGTAGAGAGCTTCTTCAGGATAAGTTGTACAGGGAGAGGAGGAAGATCCTCCACTCTCTTTCCAAAACAGCGAGAGCAGTAGCCGAGCCACTCTTCTCTAGGACATGGGAATCTTCTTACCACTTCTTCTTCCGGATTGTCGAAGTGGATTGGTAGCACTCGCATGCGTCGTGAAAATTCGTAGGCGACCTTTCGCCGCTTAGCTTCGGATGACTTCCTCTTTGGCAAACTGGGTACAACCCGGCTTTCTGATCTTGAAGCACTTGCTTGGCCAGATGCTTCTCCCTTCGGGGTCATGTGTTTCCAGACTGGCTTATCTTCTCCTTGCCTTTGGCTCGAGCAGCCCCTTTAGGCCACTTTGGAGTTATAACTTTGACTGTAGTTTCTTTAGGGAAAAGAGGTCTCACCGTTTGCTTCCCTTCCTTGATGTGAATGACTTCTTTGCGATGAATGTCGATGTAGATGACTTCAGCCCTTTCGCTGCCTTCGTTGTTGGCACTCATTGATAGTGTGCCTTGGTTGACAACAGTGATGGCACTTCACCGACCTCCCACCTGATGCTCTCAATTTATAGTTAGAACGAGCGACACGAGATGGAGAGTTTACCTCTTGAATGCTGACCACATTGCAGCGTGGCAGTAGCACCTCAATGAATGCGGCTAGTGCCTCCTTCGTATCTTCTTCTTCCGTCCTCCAGTTAAAAAATTCCTTCAACCATTCGTCCATGATTGATAGTGGGTGACACTTTCAGAATTGTAAACTGAAGGGTCTTAAAAAGCCCTCCTCAATGGGGGCACCAAATGAAGGGAGCAAAGCAAACCCCGAACCCCGACGGCCTCTAAAACACCGTGGACCGAATGGCGCGCCTCGAGCCTATCATGGTAAAGCAAACAGGGGGCACCACCTAGCTTCAGCTGCTAGGACGTAAACAACACACCACCATAACAAATTTTTCATCCAAGAGATGGATTCTTGGGAGTAATGATGAAGAGGAAAGGGAATGAGATCAAGTGAGAGAGAGAGAGAGAGAGTGAGGGAGGGGGTATAGCGGCTTAGTACTTAGGCACCACAAAAGGATGGCAAATCAGCACACCTTTCACACATACACAAGCTCACTCCAAAACACAAGACTAGGTGGTGATTCCGCACACCTCACATGGGAAAAACATTGGAAGAAAACATACTCACAAAACCTCAAGCTTTATTTAGAGAATTAGGCGATGAAATGGGGAGCATAGGGTAGGGGAATGAGAAGGGAGAGAGTGGTAGAGCACATGGCGGATAGGTGGGAGTTGATGGTGAAGAATCGCACGAGGATTATGGCCATCATCCTTCATTTAGTTGTCCTTCATCTTCCATAGCCAAGGGTGTAGAGGTCGTGCTCAAGACAAGCATGGTGATTGCGGTGATGGTGATGGTGATGGTGTGGGTGTGTGTGTGTGCACTAGGCACACACAGTGCATAGTGTGTTCTTTGGTGATGTTGTGTGTGTATTTAGTGTGACGGTGACCCCTATTTATATAGGGGAGGAGGGGGGAGAAATTCCAGAATTTAGAAATGAAGAAATCATTATCTACATAGGCCATGTGACTGTGGACCCCACTTGTCTGACTGTGTGTATATGTGCCAGAACAGCAGTCTCATGAGAGAGAGACTAAGAGAGAGAGATGGGTTGATGAAAAAAAGTGAGAGGTGACATGGAGAATAAAGTAATTACAAGAGGGGAGAGAGGGGAGTGTGTTTAGAGGTGAATCTGTGTGCAGATATGTGTGGACACAAGAAAAATCTGGTAACCACCGGGTGGGGATGGGTCTGTGGGCACCTTTTTTAGTGAAACTGAGTGTGTGTGAGTGTGGGGGAGGTTATTTAGCTACAAGACAAGAGACATGGCGCCCTTTAGAGAGAGAGGGGGGTATTTGGGTCATGGGATATGATAGGAGAGAGAAAGGGGAGGTGGGGTATACTATTTTGGAAGATAGCATAAGTTGCATTTGAGTTAGGGCGGATTATTGGTGAGTTAGAATGCATTATTGGTGAGAGGTGGGGTAGCTTGAGGGGAGAGAGAAAGGAGAAAGGACAAGGGGAAGAGAGAGGGGCTTGACCTTTTGAGTGGAGGAGAGGAAAAGGGACACACGGCGGGGCAACAATGAAGAAAAAGGAGGCAAGGTGGGGATGGGCTGCCCCGCAGGCATGAGGTGGCCAATTTTACCTTTCTCATATATTTACATAATCATACTTTATTTTTGCTTAATTTTTCCAATGCCTTTTATCACTCCCTCCCTAAGAGGGGGTTTTCATGGGGTGGGGACGAGAGAAGAGGGGTATGGGAGCTTGGCTTGTGAAAAGCCCCCATCAGCATGTCTTCACAACATTAGTCCGTAGCAATCTTCCACTGTAGAGTGACAAGCTGCTCTAGTTGGTGTTCGCGAGATGTCGTCTCCACAAACATAATCCTAAGCATGCATACTTATTAACATTTGTGCGCAATAAAGAAAAAAAGAGACTCTTATAAGACAAAAACTTTGTTCATTTGTACATATTTACATTTGCTTACTCTAGGGAATCATTGTAAGCATTGACAAGGTTTAGGTTATCCTTTAATTGTATGCCTTGCATCCATCAAGCCTCTTCAAAAGGATAATTTTTAAAACTGATAAGATATCATCGGATTGTGTTACTGCCTCTCAATACCTCATCTTCGTGTCCGAGAATGGACTCGAGCTGCAACACCTTTTCTTGGTCCTCGATCTTCATGGGTCTTCAATGGTTGGTTCTTGAGGTGGCTCTCCTTTATAATGCTTTAGTAGGCTCAAGTGGAAAGCATTGTGTATGAGACGATGGTTGGAGAACTTGAGTTGATAGGCCATCTCATTGATTGGCCTAAGAATCTAAAAGGGACCATAGTACCTTTTTGCTAGCTTAGCATAGTACTTTTGGTGTCCCGTAGGATTCTTGCCCGTTGTGTGCCTTAATCAAGCCTTGGGAAACTTAAGCAAGACCCAATCATTTTGTTTAAAGGCTAGAGCTCTTTTGTGCTTATCGACAACAATCTTTTTTCTTTGTTGAGAGATGGAAATAACATCCTTAATCTTTTAAAAATATTATTGTAGGTCTCGGCTATATTCATCTGTAGCAACGAAGATCTTTCCATGTACCTTGAATAGAAGGGGAATTTTTTGTTGGCCCTCTATCACTTCAAAAGGTGCTTTTCCCGTGGAAGTATATACAGTGTTACTGTAATCATACTCCACTAAAGGTAAGTACTTCTCCCATTGGGACTTTTGATCTACTTCTCTGACATACGCTTTTAGTAGATCAAGAATTGCTAGGTTAGCTATTTCACTATGGCCATCTGTTTGCGGGTGATAGGCTAAAGAGAAGTTTAGCCTTGTACTTAAATTCTCAAAGAGACCCTTCCAAAAATTACTGGTCGTTCTAGGATCTCTATTCAACACTATGGACATTGGCAAGCCGTGGTACTTGAAGATTTATGATATAAAGAGGGTTGCCATTTGATGGGCCTTGATAGTCTTGTTGACAGGTATGAAATGTGCTTGTTTGATAAACTTGTCCAGTATCGTCCATATTCCTATATTTCCATGGATAGACTTGGGCCATCCAAAGATAAAATCCATGGATATGCTCTCCCATGGTGAATTAGGGATTGGCAAAGGTTGAAGCAATCGAGATTGGTTCCCTCTATCAAACTTCGTGTTTTGGCATACCACACATTTTGAAACATGCTCTTGTATGTTTGCTTTCATGGCAGGCCAATAGAAGTATGTCTCTATTCCTTTTAGGGTAGATTTAATCTCTCTATTCCCCACATAAGGAGGAGCATGAGATTCATACATTACTTTCTCATGTAGTGAGTTAGTAACGCATAGCCAGTTACCATAGAGAAGATAACCATCTTGTAATGTAAATGGTTCTTCCTTCTTTCCTAGTGCAAGGGATAAAATCACATCTTTAAAATCGGGATCGACAGCGTACTCATCTAGCATAGAAGATAGATCATATGGATACCTCATTCACTCTCGGTCGTCTTGAGAGTGCATCGGATACTTGATTATGCTTCTAGCAATGTGAGCAACATGAAAATGGAATTGAAAAAGAAAATTTGTCCACCCCATTTGTTTGTCGAAGAGATTGGTCTCTTTCATGAAGTACTTAAGGCTTTGGTGATGTGTTTGCAGAATAAAAGGAGTCCCCAATAAATAGTGCTTCCACGAGTCTAGAGCATGTAGAACTGCTAAGAGTTCTTTCTCATATATACCTAGAGCTTTCTCAACAGGGTCGAGCCTTTGACTTTCATAGGCTATGGCGTGCCCTTCTTGGATCAAAATAGCTCCAAGGCAATCACCACAAGCGTCGCATTGGACCTCAAAGGGTTTTGAGTAATCTAGCAATGTAAGCACAGTTTGAGAGATAAGCTTCTCCTTAAGCTTTTCAAAAGCATCGTTCTCCTTGGTGGACCATATATACCTAACGTTTTTCTTTGTTAGGTCATGTAATGGTCCAACGATTTGTGAGAACTTTTCTATGAAGCGTCTATAGTATGCACACATACCTATAAAGCTTCTTAGTTCATGCAGATCCTTGGATTAGGCCATCCTTTTATTACCTCTAGCTTTGATGGATCCATTTGGATTCCATCTTGAGAGATAATGTGACCTAAATACGGAATCTCTTGTAAGAAAAATTCACTTTTCTTTTGATTAATATAAAGTTTATTCTCTCATAAAACTTGAAATATTACCTGGAGGTGTTGCTTGTGTTCGTCTAATGAATTAGAGTAAATGATTATATCATCAAAAAACACTCTAGTAAAGCTTTGGTGAGGCCTGAATAGTTTCTCCATAGACGATTAAATGTAGCTGGTGCATTGGTCAAGCCAAAAGGCATGACAATGTACTCATAAAGACCAAAAATAGTGCAAAATGTGATCTTTACAATGTCTTGATCAACTATCCTTATTTGATGGTAGCCACTTTTTAGGTCAATCCTATTGAAGTAGGTTGATCCCTGTAGCTTATCAAATAGATCTTCTACCCATGGAATGTGAAGTGCTCTATAGCCGACACACATATGATATGTGCCATCTTTCTTTTGCACTAATGACACTGGTGAACAGCTAGGCCTAACCATGCCTTTCTCAACCAACTCATGCACTTGCCACATATTCTCCTCCTGTTGAGCTTGAGAAACTCGATAAGGAGGTTTATTAGGTGGTGAGCTTCCTGGAAAAAGTTCAATTGCATGGTCATCATCCCTTGTTTGTTGAGAGGTAGCTCACAAGGGATATCGTCAATAAAAACATCTTTGAATCCCTTGAGGAAATTGGATAACTCTAATTCTTTTTTATTGATTATTTCCTCTTTTGCTAAAATAGTATGTTCATTTTGAGAATCTTTAACAAAAATCATGTACATGGAAATAGAGCTCTTTATTGACTTATTGAAAGATTGCTTATGTACAATGGGTATGGTGCTACCCAAATCCTTAGCATCTATGTACATATATTTTTTCCTTTACCTAAAATAGATTTGTCTTTCAGGGAATTTAACATTCGTAGCCATGCGATCAAACCATGGTGCCCCTAGAGGATTACATCCTCATGTTTGAGAGGAGAGAGGAAAAAATCCTCCTTGTCCACATAGCTTTGGACATGGAGCCTCAATTTCCCAATTAAGGGAGTGACTGAGGATTTTTGTCCCTTGACAGCACCATTGACAGGGAGGACATCTCCCATCTCATAGGCTTGAATGCCTAGATTGGTGGCCAACTCTGTGGATATGAAATTGTGAGTAGAACCACGGTCAAAGAGAATGAAAGCATCATGTTCTCTTACCTTTCCCCAAGCATGACATAGAGGATATCCTTTATGATGAGCATCCTCTTCTTGAATTTCAACCAAGGTAGCTCATTACATGTATTCTTGTGGGGGCAAGCACGATAGGCATGCCCTTGCTCCCCGCACTTGAAAAAACGATTATCTTTTCGATAACGCTCTAGATCTTCATGAGAGATTTTATTTTTGCCTTTATAAAATCCCTTCTCCTTAGTGTTTTTGTTGTTGGAGTTGCCTTTGGGAGACTTTTGGATGTTGTCCTTCCCCTTAGGCTCACTACGGTCCTTATTTTTCATGGGCTTAAGATTTCTCTTAGCCCCTTGTTGGAAGTTGATTCTTGAAGCTACCATGGTATAGTGTATGACCGCAGATATGGTGCAGGAGTTAACATACTCCGTCATATCCTCAAATATACCCGCACAAAATTGTTGTTTTTGCTCTCTAAAATCCATCTTTTTGTAGACAGTGTATTTGAGATGTAAATCCCAAAACTTGTCTACTTTTTGTGAATAGATTCATAGGGAGAGAGCTCCAAGATTCACCATTCGGTGAGTACTTTGTCTTTGGCATGGCTAGCCAAAAATTGTTTCGTGATGGAAGCTCTTAAAGCTTTCCATATTCATGGAGCTTCACTGTTTGCTCGTAGGCTAGACCACCATTGCCTGGCGGACTTTTGAAAATTTATAGCTACATGATGTAGCTTAGAGGACTCTGTGAATCCCTCATACAACACATCAAATTTTTGGACGAAGGACAAGACTTTGTCTGTAGCAGCAAAGGTGCCATTGTAGGTAAGAAAAGAGATGTTCTTTCTTCTCTCTTTGAGCTTTTTGAGCTTGGACAACCTTTTCTAGGCGGCATAGGATTTCCTATGGCCTCTTCTCTTTGGATGTTTGAGATCTGCACCATCACTTTCTTTAGAAGAGGAAGATGATGAGGAGGATGGAGAAGAGGGTGACCTCTTTCTCGCCTTTTTCTTCCCTAGTTCCTCCTTTTATGCACCATCACTTTCTTCAGAAGAGGAAGAGGATGAGGAAGATAGAGAAGAGGGTGACCTCTTTCTCGCCTTTTTATTCTCTTGTTTTCTCTCTTCCCTCTTTGAATTATGGTCTTCTCTATTTAGGGGGTGTTGGAGAGCATTTTGCCCGCCATCTTTGTGGAGCCACATCCGCCAAGGTGGCAGGAGACTCGCTTCTTTCTCGTTCTTTTGGTGGGGAATCTTCCCTTGAAACTTGGGTTGTCCTTTAAGGGGGATATGTCTCATCGAGTAGTAAGTTTTTGAGGCCTTCGTATGGATCTTTCTCTTCTTCCCTTATCGGAGAGAGTCCTCTTTTGGAAGTCTCACTAGCAGCTTTCCTAGGTACTCTCTCTTCTTTGTGGGGAGTTTGGAGAATACCATGGGTGCGTAATTGCTGTAGCACTTCATCTTGGAGGGATGGATTACCTAGGACTTGTTGAAGCCTAGAAACAAGATAGTTTAAAAGCATAGGGGCATCATTAGTTTCTTTCATTGGAAAAATTAAATCTATCAACATTCATTTCAATCTCTTTTCCCTTGTCAGTCATACTAACAAATTTTAGATGTAAAATTGTACTTGTACTTTGGCCCTTCAAGCCCTAGTTTCTACTCCTCTTTGCCTTCAAAGATAAACACTCAAGCATCTATACCCATGGCTCAAATATTATTAATTGCAAGGAGTAGAAGAGGGGAATCTAAAGAGCGAAGACAACACCGTGGTTCTTGTTAAGCTTCTAATAGCTCAATAATGGTTAAGCCATAGGCAAGCCCCGTAGAACTCCATTATCAAGACCATAGCTCTCGACGATATTCCCGTTAACTACATAAAGTAGGCATGCTTCAAGGATGAAAAATACCTATTCTACTTACTCTTTTGCAATTAATAACACCAACCATTTGTAGCAAGCTTGAGGACCTCTCTTCTTGAGCAAGAAAAGAGAAACCAATAGCTCTGATACCAATGTAACATTTAATGCACTAGTAACTTGTGTGTAGTGGAAATGATAATATAATGAGAATTTCATTAAGAAAAAGTTCCTAATGATCATAGAGAGAGTACTTAGTTTGAAAAAGAAACATAGCAATTTACACCTAGCTAGTTTAGCATAGAAAATACTTGAAGAGAGAGAAATAGAACAATTGACAACAATTGAGGACCGGATTTACATGGACCCGGTCACCCCTCCAAAAAGGCAATACAATCTTTGTGTTCCTTGACAAAACTCTTTGGGGCCATGAAGATGGAAGCTTCATGCACCAAATTGTTCTTGAAAAACACACCTAGTGGGCCTAACCTCAGTCCCAAGACCTTACACACCTTCAAAGATGGTGAGAGCTAGTGGAGAATGAGGAAAGATTGAGAGTAAGACAATATATCTTATGAGAAAGAAGTATTCTCCTCACATAATCACTCTAATATCATAGCTTAGCTTAGTAGTTAGCATGGTAGAGAAGATGAGCATCCATTGAAGCTTGGCTCTTGGTTGGATTTTCATTCCATAGCCAAGAGTTGTTGGTGTAGGCCTCTACTTCTCAATGCTTGGAGAAGGAGATGTAGTTCTTGCTAAACACATGAGTTGTGTGTGTGTAAAGCAAAGTTGGTGTGTGTAAAATGCCAACCTCCTCTCTCTTCTTGATTGACCCCTCTTCCCAAAAGCTCTTGCTAGCTTTACACTGGTTCCTGCAAAGCTTAGCCACCAAGAGAAATTAAGAAGCATAGCTAATAGTCTTGTGACAAGTGTACCTCTATTCCCTCTTGCAAGAGCTTTAGGTAATTAAAATAATTTATTTAAACTGTCATTGGACCTTTTAGTCTTCTGGCCAATAGGAATCAAGTAGACCATTGGACTGCTGGATGCTCATTGGACCCCTTTCTAGACTGTCCAATGGTCTTCTAGGGAGCTTAATATCTATTGGTTCTTTTATCAAGAAATTTTTAATTGATTAGACTAATTTTACTCTGGACTAATTCTCATTTTTCCACCTCTATGGCCATCCAATAGGATTTGAGGGGAGATTCGGGGCAACTGGGCTAGAAGCCTGCCATGTGTCCATTCTTCCCTTTGGTGAGAACTTGGGAGTGTGTGTGTGTGTGTGTTTCTCTCTCTTCCCATACCATTAGGGTTCGCCCCCTCCTTCCTAGGGATAACCATCCAGTCTTCCCGAGATTTGGCCATTGGACAATTTAATTAAATTTAGGAACTTTAGCCTATGGAAGTCTTAATGGAGCTGAACCTTAGGTCTTTTAAACTCCATTGATGCACATTGCTCTTTTGCAAATTCTCCTCCTTTGGATCCCTACTGAGACCGGTTTGGCAGCCTTACCAATATTCTAGCTTTTACTCCTCTAGTACCTCCCCATATTAAATGATCAATTTAACATGAGAAAATCATTTGGGAGAATTGGATATTAGTTTTTATGACAAAAGTACTCCATGAATGTTATGTGGCCTTAGTGCCATATAGTGGTACATACAAAAACCACCCTATGGTCTTAGGGCCATAGGGTGCTACATGCAAAAGTTACCCTACAATGTTGAGGTTATAGAGTTCTCTCTTTTTTATGCCTACAAACGTTACCCTAAAATATTGAGGTTTTACAGTACTCCATATATGTGCTATGGCCTTAGGACCATAGGGTGACACATTCAAAAAGTATCCTACAACAATCCCAAGGTTAGAGTTCTTTCTATATTATATATACAAAAATCCTATCTTTATGGCTCTAAAGACAAAGAGAGACATATTTTAGGCTCTTATAGATTCTTAAAGATACCAACATAGAGCCATAGAATGAAATATGGTTTTCTTAAAGAAAATTTTTATAAACAATTTCTGCTCTAGGAAATCTTATGCCCCTTGGGCCACATGGTGCAAATAAAGAGGTGCATCCTATAAGCCTAAGAGTATAAATTTTTCTCCATTTTATACCTATAAAAAATCTTATCCATATAGCCCTAACACCATGAAAAGGTGTATTCTAAGCTCTTGCAAAGTAGTCAAGACACATAAAGAGAGAACCTATGTAGTTTTCTTTGAGAAACCTATGATTAATGTCATGTGTCCCAAAAAAAAAACGGTGTCAATGTAGAATCTCTCCGAGAGAATTTAGGCTATTCAAAGGCACCTATGTGGGCACCATGTAGCCCTATGGTACGAGGGCCATAAGATCTCTCAACCTACGGTGCTTGAGATTATACATTGTCACCCTTTGGCCCTAGGACCATATTCAAATCTCTCTTTCAATGATAAGAGGGCAACCTAAGGCTCTTGGTCCATAGGATCTCTCGTTACAATGGACTACAATCTATGGTCCTTGAGCTTATGCATTGAAACCCTATGTCCCTAGGGAAATATGGTGTCAATGCATATGTCCATAGGGACATATGATCTCTCATTAGAATAGAGGGAAACATACAATACTAGGACCAAAGAGTGGCCTAGGTGTTAATATAAATTCTCTTAAAAAGTAGGTAATTCTAGGGAACCTACATGGTCAGCATAGCAGCCCTATGGGCCTAGGGCCACATAATCTCTTATTAGATTAGAGGGAAACTTATGGCCCTTGAGATTGTCCATTGGCACCCTGAGTCCCTAGCGCCATATGATCTCTCATTAGAATAGAGAAGAACCTATGGCCCTAGGGCCATCGAATCTCTCATTACAATAGAGGGT
The DNA here is from genome assembly GCF_014529385.1 of Adiantum capillus-veneris. Taxonomy (NCBI): domain Eukaryota; kingdom Viridiplantae; phylum Streptophyta; class Polypodiopsida; order Polypodiales; family Pteridaceae; genus Adiantum; species Adiantum capillus-veneris. Next base: position 70,888,051 of record NC_140940.1, on the reverse strand, counting down.
AAACTATGGATCTTGAGCTTATACATTGGAATCTTATGGCCCTATGGGCATATGATCTCTCATTACAATAGAAGTTAACCTATGGCCTTAGAGCTAGAGGGTGACCTAGGTGAGAACATACCCACACAAGCACCATGGACTCTCTATGGGCCTAGGGCCATAGGATCTCTCATTATAATAAAGGTCAACTAATGGCCTTTGAGATTATACATTTGCACTCTATGGCCCTAGGGGCAAAGGGTGGCCTAAGTGTCAATGAAAAAGGTCTCAAATAGCATTTAGGCCATTCAAGGGTGCCTACATGGGCACCATGGAAGTGTCAAAGTCAAGGATGCGGAAGTGTAGAGACCAAGGGGAGTGAGCATTAGAGAGAGAGAGAGAGAGAGAGAGAGAGAGAGAGAGAGAGAGAGAGAGAGTCTACTGAACCAATCAACCTTGGCAATGAGTAACTCAATGTGTATACAATGGAGGCAAGGGGTTGCTTATATAGCAAACCCAATAAATTGTCCTACCCAAGACTTTGACAAATAAGTAAAATAAATCCCTAAAAGCCAAACTAAATAATGGGATCACATTGGGCAGTTCACTTGAGATTCCTAAACTTTTAACACCCTCTCTGCAGATCTCATAGTGGACATCAATAGTGAGACCAAGTCAATGAAGAAGCTACCATGGACACCCCAAAAAGTAGCCACCAATTGGATACACATCGGTGTTTCTCTCCTCAACATTGTACCTGAAAGTAATGCCATCTTGAGCATCGATTGCCTTTGTAGAATCTTTGAGTTGTAGACCATACTACTGATAGCCGTTTTTCGACTTTCCATAATTGCCGTAGTAAGCTACCTCACCCTATCAAATCACTCAAACACTGTGGCTATCTCTACCATTTCACTGTATATAGGTGTGTGTAAGCTAGGAGACTTTTCCCATATCTTCTTAAAAACCCTTAATTAGCTAGTCACTGGGCTAGTTGAGCCAAAAAAATAAAAAATATAAGTATATTATGGCCCATTTGTGTGTAAATATTTCATTGTATATAGGGCCTAAATAAAAGGATTTTTCATAATTATTTTGGTATTTATTTAAATATTTCTACCTATGGTGTGTTATTTATGCTATGTACCAATTTGACTCACCATTACTTACCATTTTGCATACTCTTTATTCCATATAAAAATAATTTCATGCAAGCTTCTCTTATTTTTGGTATAACTCCATCCCAACAAAAATCCAAAACAACTAGTTCTATTTATGTGTATATGTTTTCACTATTGTGATTTTTTCCTTCCTACATCTATTCTCTATTACTCTCATAAATTAGACCACAAAAAATATTCATATTTTTATGGTAGAATTATAATGAGAGAGATTTATTTTGACCCCTTTATATTTTTTCCACCTATATTATTAATATTTGACATGTACATATTTTTTTAGACCCCTCAATATTTGATTTTCTTAGTTGTACTATTCATTTATATCATGATCTCAACAATATCTTCAATTATAGACCTACCAAATAAGGTCAAGGGTATGTGAAATGCATGCATGCACCATGGGGGGCTCACTCTTGGAGGTATTCAAAAGAATCATCCAAAGAAGGACCTCACAAGGACTTTGTGCAGTGGAAAAAACAGTCGGTTTTGCTGAATTTTTAAAGATCATATGCTCCTCGAATTTGAAAAGGTGATACAAACAAAAGTTGTAGCTCGTGGGCTGACCTTTTACCTCAAATTTTGTCATGTTTTTTTGAGCTACGAGCTGTGAGCTATGATTTTATTGGTGGACCCCATTTTGCCCATGCTATGCAGCCACACTCCCACTTCCACTTTATCATTTGCACCCTACTCACCTTCTTCTAAAACTTGAAGAATAAGAGAAACCATGGTGAACTCATGTCTCCTACACACACTTCCATTCCAAAATTGATCACCTAGTCTCATTTTTCCTCTTCCATATTACCCATATCTATAAAAAAAACCACAAAATTCAGCCTCTTCTCTTGAAAGACAGCATCATGGTGATTGATTACTCATATTCAATCACCTTGGCTCTCAAGGAAGATCAAGAATGGAGAAAAAACATACCGTCAAAGCTAGTGGACCGTCAACAAGCGTCAAAATTGATCCTACTAAAGACACTTGGAGCATCAACATTGTAAGAAATCCATATTTTCTTACCTTAAGAGTTTTTTCTTCCTGAATTGTATCCTACATGGATACTCCCATTGTAAATATCCAATTTCATTTGTAAATCAATAAAAATACTAACTCTACTAATTTACTAACACTAACCTACTATGAAAAGTCCTATCACCTCCACTTCTCTCCTCTCTCTCTTCTTCATCTATCCACACCAACTTCTTGATAATTCCAAGCAAACACTACAAGAGGTTGTGTGCTCTTGTGACGCTCTTAGCGACGGAAATACACTGGGTTTTTATAACCCCCGGCGTCGCTATAACCGTCGCTAAAAGCGTCGCTACGAGAGCGTCGCTATCTGCGTCGCTATATAGTGACGCTCATAGCGACGCCTATAGCGACGCAGATAGCGACGCTCTCATAGAAGAGTATAGCGACGCATATAGCGATGCTACAGAGCCATAAATAGCGACGCTTATAGCGACGCCTGAGAGAATATTTTTTTGGTGGCAGGGCATTGAATGCCCTGCCACCCATCAACCATATTGTACTTGATTCACTTTTTAAAAAAAGTGCAAAGGTAAATAATAGACCCAAAATAGTCACCCACAAGACGCATTGTTTGCAAAATTGACAATTGTACACATCATAGACAAACTGAATTGATTGGCAAATGTAATAATGACAATTGTACAACATCATAGGCATAAAGAATTGATTGGCAAAAGGAATTGCGGTGACAAATGTAATAATATACATGGTTCAAAAAGACGTATAAAATCCGTCTCATGATACATAAGCTATGAGAAACCCTAAACTAATGCTATCTAGCTACGGCTAAACTGACGTCGTCTAATCAGACGTCTCATCGCGTCCAAGCGGCGTATCTGTCGGATTCTGCAAAAAAAGACAATAAGACAGTTTTCAGTAAATATAAACATATAACGACATTTATAAAACAATACAAAAAATAAAAAAGAGTAAACCCTAATACTAACCATGCCGCCGCGAGAACTGAGAATGTCCATCAGGGCGTTTAAGCCCTTCCTGCCTACGTACTCGCGCTCGTACGGTGTGGGATCACATCCTGTCATCGACCACTGTCAAAACATACAAAGATTTCATTATGTTAGAACTAAAAAACTCATAAACCCTAAACTATCGAACATGCATAAAGAGCAATGTGAAAAGACTTACAAAATCGGCCTCAAATGATGCCCATCCACCGCTCCCCAAGTGGTGCGAGCTCCCTGCCTCTACTCGCGCTCTGGCTGCATCCTTTTGTTGCTTCCACTTGTCGGGATTCTCGCGCGCTGCTTTCTTCGCATTCTTCCAATCTTCTTTGGCCAGCCAATCTGGCCTATTCCACCCATTCTTGATTGCTTTTTGCACTTCGGAACGCTTGTGTTTGCAGTATTCGCGCATTCGAATCTTCATCAGGTCTTCATTGAAGCGCTGATCCCGTGTTGGAACGGGAAACTCATCATGAAGTATGCTGATGACTCTGTTTTTTAAATCACTTGGTACTTCACTCCATTTGTTTAGTATATAGTGTCTAAACAGCTGAGAGCAAAGACCACGCATGCGCGAGATCACCTTCTTGCCGTCATCATCCATGATGATGTCGTCGCTGATGTCGACGGAGTAAGGCAAGCCCTCTGGCCGGTGACGCGTGAACCTGGGTGTCCCGACAGGGGTCTCTAGCGGCGTGTCGATGGGGGTACGGACGTCAGGTGTCTCCATCGGCGTCTGGGCGCCGAAGCGAGGAGTGTCGAGTGGGGTGGCTCCTGGCGGAGTAGGTAGAGGTGTGTAGCTTCTAGGAACAGTCAGCCGTGCAAAACCTGGCGTAAACGGCGATGCTGTGGCTGGTGTGGGGGCGGGCAAAGAAGGGGAGGGTAAAGAGCCTCGTCAAACACGAGGCGGTGTGGAGGCATCAGTGGCGGAATCCCCACAACAACCGCCACCGCCACCACTAGAGCGCCGGTGTCTAGACGAGTGTGACGCTCGTCTCGTCGACGCCGAAGCTTCGGAGTGCGCCGAATGCTCCGAAAGAGAGGGAGATGCGGATGGTGTAGGAACGCGCGATGATGCGCCAGAGCGATGACGCTCCACGTACCACTGTCTCTGCTGCGGTGACAAAGAAGAAAGAAACTCCTCATCATCCATACCTGCATTAAACACACGAATATTTAAACTTAATATTGAATGAATAGAGTAGACAATGACGCAAAGACCATTAAATACAATGACGTAATGACGCATATAAATACAATGACGCAATGAATCGAGTGGTAGAAGAGGCAAGTCGAAAACTCAGAATTTTCAATCAAAAGATGTGAGCGCGAGTAGAAAAGAGCGTTACACACCATGGAAGCTACTTAGAGAGCTAGAGCTTTTACAGCATGGAGCAAAATTGTTCAAATACAATATTTGTGGCTTTAAGAGATCTCTCTCTCATCCTCGCATAACTCAGCATAACTTCCTATATCTATATAGAGCTCTCCGTTTAAACACATATCCTCTGTTTCATTTTGTAGCTCCTCTGCATGCACCCCATATAGAGTAGTAGCATCTTGATGCTCGTCTGGCACCACCGCAGCGGCTTCTGATTGAGCATCTTCTCTGATCTCCTCCATTGATGTCGTTGTGATTGGCACATGGTAGCCTTCATACGTCCTTGCACTACGAGGGGCTACCTCTATGACGTACCACCAGTTTGATGTAGACTTTGTAGGATGAAATACTACCTGCCAGAGCCACATAACTTACATGAGAGCTTTCAAGCACATAACTTGTAAAAGGGGGATGTTAACTATTTATATACTTACTCATTAGGAGATTTCGGAGGTCTTTTGGAGGGCCTTTTGGAAGAGAGAGGAAAATAAGCTCCTCCAATGAGAGAAGAGCCTACGTTACGTAGAAAAATAGATTGATATTAACAAAAATATAAAAGGTGTCCCTCTCCTCATTTAATAATCTAGTGGTCCTTGAAGACGAGCACTCTCTTTCATTTAATGCAAGCACCTTTTTCAGAAGGTAGATGCGGTGCATTTGATACGGGCTACGTCATCACTAGAACTCAAAAAGTCACAAAACTATCAAGTGGTGGAAGATTTTGAAACTTTTGATATTGTCAATGCGTCCGGAACGCACATATCTCCTAGAAATGAATGTCCAATTTCCTCGCTCAGACATCCAAAGAGGCAAAAAAATGTCAAAAAGCCCTAAAGGAACATTTTACTAACGGCGCGCGAGGGGCCATTCCAAAATTTTGTAATGCCTCCTCGCGCGCCGTTAGTAAAAATCCCCTTTTTCCTCTTTTTAGGGAGCTTTTTGAGAGGAAAATGTCCAAAAACCTCTAAAAAGGGGATTTCTGGAAAGATAAGTGTCCAAAAATCACTAAAAGGAGCTTTGTACTAACGACGCGCAGAGGGGCATTCTAGAATTTTGGAATGCCTCCTCGCGCGCCGTTAGTAAAAAGCCCCTTTTTCCTCTTTTTAGGGAGCTTTTTGAGAGGAAAATGTCCAAAAACCTCTAAAACGGGGCTTTCTGGAAAGATAAGTGTCCAAAAATCACTAAAAGGAGCTTTGTACTAACGGCGCGCAGAGGGGCATTTTAGAATTTAGAAATGCCTCCTCGCGCGCCTTAAGTAAAAAGCCCATTTTTTGGGGTTTTTTGACATTTTTTGCCTCTCCGGTTGTCGGAATGAGGCAAGTAGACATTCGTTTTTAGGGTATTTTGGCATTCCGGACGCATTGGTGGTGTCAAAAGCCTCAAAATCTATCATATTTTGATAGTTTGTGACTTTTCAACTTTTAGTGATGACGTAAGCTGCATTGAATGCGCCGCACCTGCCTCCTGAAAAAGACGCTCGCATTAAATAAAAAAGTGACCGTTTTCAAGGACGATTGGGAATATAAATCTACTTTTTAGAGTGTCTGGTTGTCCTTTTGGACGTACTCACAAAGTGCAAGTGCATTTTATAAAAAGTTTCTAGAGAGAGAAATACAATTTCTTACAAGGCCCTCCAAATGACCTACGAAATTTTCTAATGTGTTCACAATGCTCGGGTAGTACGAAAGTGTCTCTTAGGTCAGTCCATTTCTTAGTAGAATCCACCTCAAGAAAACCAGACTCTCCTCTACGCACAGTAGCGTTTCGACCCTCCATGATTATCTTGAACCATTGCACGTCGAACAAGTCGACAAAAAATCCTCTGTAATCGATCCTCAAAATCTCTTGCAGCGTGCCGAAGTAAGTGAGTTCCGCCACCACGGGATCTGCATCAGAGGAACGTCGTCGACTAGACTGTTCAAATTTTGCCATGATTCCACAATCTTGAGTAAAACGCTTTTTGTCGATTCGTTCCACCCTAAAATGTCGACCTTTACACCATGCTGCTGTGTATGACTTATACTACAACGAACAAAGATTATGAGTGGCCGTTCAAACGTTTATAAATAAAGTCACTTGCTAGTCGTACATTGCAAACTTACCTTGGTCGCGCAACCCCGAGAATACTCCCACTCTTCTTCAGTCACTTCGTCACCGCATTGTTGTGCGCTTTTCAATTGGTTGTGCAACCATCTTAAGCTCATGAAGGTTGGTAGGCTCTCCAGAACCGCTGGATAGTGCATCGGTGGTCGTCCTCCCCGTCTCTACTCGATTCGTGCCCTTTGTCGCTCTTGCTTTGCATCCTCATATTGTGAAATCCACTTTTGCATCACTGGATTGTGAAGCATGCAAAATCGGTTGATTTTAGCCTCTAGATCTTCCGTCATCTTCTTCTCAACACCGAGATTGCACATGACAATCCCAGATATGCGCTCATCATCTATGGTTCGCCATAGCGTGTCCCGGGATTTATCAAATCCGTCTAGCCACTCTCCAATGTACACTAGGGACTCTGATACCAACCAACCTTCTGCCATGCTACCCTCCGGACGTGCCTTTTGACGCACATATCCCTTAAGCGTTTTCATGAAACGCTCTAAGAAGAACATCCATCTGGAATGAACTGTGCCAGCTATTTCCACCTCATCAACTATGTGAATAAGAAGATGCACCTGAATGGTTAGCATTGTAGTAGGAAAATGTTTCTCAAACATGCACACAAGCTCCGCAGCATTTAGTTTGGCGAATGGTATGGAGTCTACGTCGATCTCCTTTTGTGAGATCCATTGCACCAGCTTTGCAAGTTTGTAGATTGTGTTACGGATGTCGAGAGACAAACATCCCTCAATGGCAACCGGTAAAATAAACTGTAAAGTATGTGCAGCAATGATATTAAAGTCCACATTTTATGCAATGATATTAAAGTCCACTATGAACGTACCTGACACATTTTATGCCAATCGTGTGACTTCAAACCGGTAAGCTTTCCTTCTTTAGTAAAACACGTTCGGAGCGAGTGCATTACGCCAGTGGGGGTCCGCAAAGATCGAATGGCCTCTTTTACTTTGCGTTCTTGGGCTCCCGTGAAAATCCATGGTGCTTTAGGAAGTTTTATCGATCCATCAGACGCTGTTTGCGGCCAATATTGCTCCATACGATCCACATTTCTAAGGTCAACTCTGGCTCCCAAAGTATCTTTCTTGCCGGTCAAATGGTCCCATAGTAGATTACCCACATTCTTAAATATGTGCATTGGATCGAGCAAGTGATTGATCACGAGTCGGGGCCAGTATGGTAACTCGTACCATAGAGATAGTCTCTTCATCCCTGGAGGCAATCCGTCATCGCACATCTCCTTCTGCTCTAACCATGCTTGTGCAGACATCCTTGGTGGCTCTCTTCCCAAAAAGCCGTCGCGTAACACATGATTCTCCGGAAGATACGCTTGATGACCTTCGTAGATTTGCTTCTTCAGTGAGGGTGCCCTACGTGCATTCAGTCTAGGTCCACATGTGACACATGCTCTGTATCCGCTTGTTTGAATCCCTGCATGTATACACATGATAATAGATCAACTATGGGGAAAAACAAGATTTACAGTGTCTGAGAGAGGAGTGTCAATAGATCACCTGAGCATTCTGTTAGCCCGGGATAGTCATGCATGGTCCACATTAGAATACCTCTGATCAAAGCATTCCGTCGTCCTGTGTGTCGGCTCATATCCACCACCTCTATGCCAATCCACAATTGTTGTAGCTCTTCCAATAGTGGACGAAGATACACATCCATATTCCCCACTTTATATCGCCCTGGCACAATCAAGCTTAGCCATAGGTGCCCCTTCTTCGTAGTCAACCACGGGGGAATGTTGTAGTTGACGATGACAACGGGCCATACACTGTAAGATGTTGATCTTTGACCAAATGGATTTACGCCATCCATAGCCAGGCCTAAGCGCAAATTTCGAGCTTCCCTGGCAAAATCCGACCATGTTCCATCTATATGTTTCCAGGCTGCGCAATCTGCAGGAATTCGTAGCACACCATCCGAAGATTTATTCTCCTCATGCCATGATGCTAGGGCGGCCATGGACTTACATTCGAAGAAATGCTTGATGCGAGGAAGCAAAGGAAAATGTCGCAAAACCTTTTGTGGAATTTTTGTCCCGTGGAGATCTACTCGATATCTTTCGGAATCACATTTCGGACACTTCTCCATGTCTGTGTATTCCCCTCTGAAAAGAATGCAGTCATTAGGACAAGCGTGGATAGAATTGTAATCCATCCCCAAGTTTCGCAAAATCTTTCTTGCTTCATCTCGGGAATCTGGCATCACATTGTCAGCTGGTAGAATGTGCTCTTTCAGCAATCTACACAACATAAAAATATGATACAGTCGTGTAAAAATCTATCAGATCATTATACATTTAGAGTTCTATTAAAGTAAACTAATTGTAATAGATCACCTGAAAAGCGCTGTGACGCTAGTGTCACTCCATCCAAACTTTGCCTGCATGTTGAGAAGAACCAGGAGTGCTTTCAATCTAGACATACGTGCTCCATTATACAATGATGTATCGGCTTCACTTTTCATATCATCATAGATAAGCCTTTCTGAATCCATGATCGTCTTGATCATTTCATCAATCTCGGGCTCAAACATTGCCTCGTTGGGAATGTGCTCTGCATGATCATCCCCCGAGCTGTCAGAGGCTACATCTTGTGGCCTCACATATGCTGCTTGACCAAAGCGCCTGCGAATACGTCTATTGGGTTGCAAGATTGCTACTTGTTGGCCAGCGTCAGAGTCCGACGAGTTATAATTGGCAACAACTCGATCTATAATAGATGGATCGAACTCGCCAAATTCGCGAACGTGCTGCAAAGAAACACGTCTTGTCCGTCGCACAGCATGCTTGCATTGATTACAAGGACATAAGACCCTCGTTGAGAGATAGGTGTTTCGGTTGGACGGTCCCACATCCTCGTCGCTACTCATAATGAGGATAAAAAACTTATAACCTGGACAACAAATTTAATATTCTATTGGCATTCTTCGTCTTATCTCTCTCTCTCTCTCTCTCTCTCTCTCTCTTTACCTCACATTCTCTAGTCATGTCCAATCCCCGCACACCTCGGTCTAGAGGTGCACGGAGATCAGAACCACCGGGTTATAATCTCGTCTTTATTGGTCAATACCTATATTTGTGGGTACAAGAAATCTAGACACCCATGTCTACATGATACTGCATGTAGTGGACAAAATCCCTTTGCCTCTTCTCTAGCTGTAGCACTTCACTTCATCTTAACATCTTTTCACAGTAGATCTTTTCACTGTTCGTCTAACTCTAAACCCTAAACCGTAAGTAATTCTTGCGTGGACTCGATCTAACGTAAATAAGCGTAAATCTAAATAAACGTAAATCTAACTAAAAATAAAGCTAAATCTAATTTAACGTAAGTCTAATGACTAGAGGTTGTCTAGATGGTCATTGTGTCGGGGATGTAGTGACTCTTGCCGCCCTGAAGATCCACCTTCTTCCCTATCTTCTGAAGACATTTCACCAGTACTTTTGGATCGACGGAGCCCACCATGAGTGAAGGCAGCAATACCCTATATTCCATTGAGGGCTTTCTTCACCCGCTTCATGCAGGCATCGCAGTCTATGGAGACCCGCATCTAATCTAATATAACGTAAATCTAAATCTAGCTTAAATAAATGTAAATCTAGTTAAAAATAAACCTAAATCTAATTTAATGTAAGTCTACATATAACCTAATCTTTAACGTCTTTTAAGATAGTTTCCTACGACGTTATAACTCTCTTCTTCCTGTGTGTGTGCGCGTGTGTGGATGTGTGTGCCAATAAAAAGAGATAAATGGTATAACCTTTCTATCACCCATGCCAAGTATGATAGATTGATTATGCCATTTCTCTCTTGAATAATAGGTCTTCAGTTCAACTCCTCGTCGGCTAGATCTTTAGGTCTTTTAATTTTAATTAGTTTCCTACGACGCTCCCTTAGTTTCTCTTTCTTTCTCTCTCAATGTGTGTGCGTTTTTTTGGATCGTATGCATGTTTTCTTTCTCTTTTCCTCTCTCAATGTGTACGTTTTTTGTTTATGCATGTTCTCTCTCTCTTTTCCTCTCTCAATGCGTGCGTTTTTTGTTTATGCATGCTCTCTCTCTCTTTTTCTCTCTCAATGTGTGTGTGCATTCTTTGTTTATGTATGTGTGTGCGTTTTTGCACTCTCTCTCGCTCTCTCTCTCTCTCTCTCTCAAAAACACTATGTGTGTGTGTGTATGTGTGTGTGTGAGAGAGAGAGCGAGGGAGAGAGAAAGAGGGGAAGGGAACATGAGAATGAGGAGAGGGAAGGAGCATACCTGGCTCTCCTTCCTCTCCTCGTGTGTGTGTGTGTGTGTGTGTGTGTGTGTGTGTGTGTAAAAGAAAAAGAGAGAGAGAGTGAGAGAGAGAGTGAGGGAGAGCGTTACCTGCTCTTTGCTTGAGGGCGCCGAAAAACTCAGATCTGAGATCTGAGTTTTTGGGCGCGCTCGGTTATTTTTTTTACCCCAGCTGGCGTCGCTATAAGCGTCGCTATGAGCGTCGCAAATTTCTTTGTAAATTTGCGACGCTCATAGCGACGCTCATAGTGACGCCGGGAATTTTTTTTTTTGAGCGTCGCTGTGTGAGCGTCGCTAATGTGAAGAGCCTCTTGTAGTGAAAAGAAATTTGATAAGTGCTGAAAATCTAACCCAACCATGGTTAGAGGAGTAACCCTAGCCCTAAAAATTGCTATAAAAGGCTGGTGTAGTTAGCACAAAAAGGGGGGAGCCATAAGCAAGAGCACTCTGCTATAGCTTGAGAATCCAAGCTCAACCTCTCTAGAAGGAGCTCTTGAGTGGAAGATCATTGTCTTATGCATATTCATGTATTGTATTAGGGGTGATTAGCAAGGGAACTCTATGCCATTGTAAGAGAGAGTGATCATTCAATTGAGAGTAGGAAATCTATCAGTTCTCCTACTAGTGTAAGCCCAACATTTGCTGAATCAAGGAGGGTGGATTTGGAGTAAGCTTGGATACTTTGTCTCTCTTCCAACATAAAGTAATGGACAACAATGATGTGTAAGTGTCTTGGTGTTTTTATTTTTTAAGTTCTTGATAGATTGTCTTTGGGTGTTGTCATCAATTTATCCATAAATCCCACATATTGTAAGAGGGCGACAGGGTGGAGAGGACTCCCCTGGCCTTAAGATAGTGATTGGGGTGGTTTTTCTTGTGATGTGTTGTGGTGTAATTTACTCAAGCTATGTTGAACAAATACTAATCTCACTTTGATTGGTCGTGACAGATTTGTAAGAAGGTATTAATGCAACAAGCATCCCCTCCCCCTTCTCTCTCTTTCTTACATATATAATTGTGTTTGCTTGATCACGGCCGATACATTTCAAATCAGCCCGAGCACTATCTCTCTCTCTCTCTCTCTCTCTCTCTCTCTCTCTCTCTCTCTCTCTCTCTCTCTCTCTCTCTACGCGTCCTAGTTCGCATCCAAAACTAGGTGGTGTCCCAAATTTGTGTAGGGTTAGGTTGCGGGTTTGTGTGTGTGTGTTTGTTTTTTTTTCCCAACCCCAACCCAGTTGATCAGCACGAGAGCGTAGAAGGGTGCTTAGAGGCCACTCTTCTTGTTGCCCGCCCTAGACCGCCTCAAATTGGTGCCCCCACGGAGGAATGACTTTGTGCTTATTGTTATTGTATTGCATGCATGCTTGAATTTTAGCATAATCAAGTAGATTATATGAATCATGAAAACTTGTATGACCGAGTTGAATTTCAAGGCAAAAAAAATTGATCTAGAATATGGTTTGTATTAGCATAACATAAGAAAGCAAAAAACATTTTCTCATAAGAATCTAGAATTCATGTTGAAAGACCTTTCAAAACTTTGTGTAGTTAGTTGATGTCATGAGAGAAAATGATTGTTTGGAACTAATCTTTGTGTGGTTCTAGCATTGAGAGACTATGACACGCTATACCTTTGATGATATCCCAGTCTTCTTCGTAAATCTAGAAGAAGATGTTGATGATTTTCTTGCTGATTTTAGAATGGTTTGTCGTATCCTTGGTAAAAGGGATGACATTGAAAAAGGGGATTTTCTATTGCTATGCCTTAGAGGCAACGCTCAGCAATGGTTTTGGAGTATGTCTTCTCAGATTGAAGATGGATATACCCAAATCTCCAAAGCTTTGAAGACCAGATTCTCTAAATTTCCAACAACAGAGAAAGCACAGGCTTCATTAGGGAGACTTCAACAACATGGTGAAGACGACTATGCTTATGAGGATATTTTTTCTCGTCAATGGGGAGGATGTCGGTTTAGTTATGCATTTCCAGATTATGTAAAAATGGAGTAATTTATTTCGGGTTTGTCTCCTTTCCTAAAGACTAAGGTTACTTGTAGTGGACCCTCTACCTTTGAAGAAGCGGTCACTATTGCCCGAAGTAAGCTTCACAAGTACTTCTACATCAAAAATGGTTTCCATCATGCTGGAAGACAATGTTGAAGAAGTTACTTACATGTCAACTGATTATTCAAGTGAAAAAGTGTGTGGCCAAGATTCAAATGTGGAATCTCTTTCTTCTACCTTTATCACAAGCATGCAAAAATCGACACAAGATATCTCAAATGGCATTGATGATTCAATAATGGATACATCCAACCTTTTGGCAGAGGATCAATTTCTAGTCCTAGCAGACGAAGCTTTTGTGCAACATGACTCTATGGAGAATGAAGACCTTGAAGGTAACCTTGATCTTATGGAATGTTCTGAGAGTGTATCTTGTCTAAAAGAAGAGAGTGAAGAAGAAGATGAAATCATAGGTGGGGAGATCATGGACCACATTGATCATAAAGAGATGATTGTGTACATGGAATTCCAACTCCAAAACAAAGTAGAAGAGTGTGAGTTGAATCCATGTGAGGATAATCTTCAAGAAGTGTTTGAGGATGTTGAAAAGCATTGGTATGACCCATGTATATTAAGCATGGAGGAACCTATCATGCAAGAAGCCAAAGTTTTGACAAAATCAAACAGTAATCCATCAACCTTTGAGGTGGTACAATGTGAGGAGTTACAACCTTGCCAAAGGGGGGGCTTAGAAGGGGATGAAGAACATGGGAGAGTAGTAAAAAATAAAATCATAAAAGGAAACTTTCAGAAGGGTATCATTCTCTCCAATGGTGTTTTAGTGGGTGGCTCTTCATTCATGGGACAATCTCTTAGCAAGAAAATCCAAACTTTTGAAGCCCCAATAATCTTTACATTGGGTTTCACCTCTTCAAAGTCAAATTTTCCTCTCTTCACATATACCTTTCATCGGGGGCACCATACCTTCTTAAGTGGAAGAGGACATGAATACTTGGTGATGAACGGATGTTTCCAAACCTTCTTCATTTGGTTCTTTGGTGTATGGAGGTCACACATTGTGATGCTTCTGGTCTTCATCATGTTGAGATGTCGAGCTCTACACCTTGAGCTGGCATCCACTACGGGTCTTGGCCGCTTACGGCATTTACTCACTGGCGCGTTAGGTGACCGACACGGAGGATATCTGCCAGTGATTCTACAGCTGGACTACACTTATAGTGCCAGCCTAGTACGCTTCTAGCGAGTTCACACTTAGTGACCGCATGTACATATGTGCTACTTTTCAGCTTTAGCACTTAGTCATTTTGTACTCTCTTTTCTGTGAAGAAGAAGAAGAAGCTTTCCATCTCTGTGTGCTTTGTGCTTGTCTTGTGTAGCTCTCTACAGCAGAACAAAGGAAAGCTTTGAGGGACTGGCAACAAGGCCAGAGCAAAGTGATGTATTGGCTGTCTATGAGCATCACAGATGGCATGATGGGCTATCTACAGGATGCTGAAACCCCCGCCATTGCATGGAGAAACTTAGGCGGAGTGTTCGAGGTGAACACCAAGGCCAGGAAGCTTCAACTAAAGTCGGAGCTAAATCAGGTTAAGAGGAACAACCTCTCAATCAATGATTATGCCTTGAAGATCAAGAGTATCATTGAGGCTCTTGGATCTATTAAAGTCTCAGTGGAAAACGATGACATTGTCCGTGCATGCTTGGATGGTTTAGGAGATGAGTATGTACATTTTAGGTCTTCCATGAATACAAGAGACGACATCCCCGTGTTCCAAGATTTGATTTCTATGCTTATTCTTGAGGAGAAGAACCTTGACACATCTTCTTCTCATGGTAGAAATAATTCTGAACAGGCCTTCTATTCTAACTCCAACAGAGGTAGAGGTAGAGGTCGTGTTCGAGGCCCAAGGGGTTGCAGGGGCCAATTTCTGGAAGGTCAATCAAATCAAAACAATATAGGTGGCAGGGGAAACCAGTCTCAAGGCAGGGGGAGTCAAAGAGGTCGTGGTGCAGGATCAAGCAGGCATCAACATACTCCGGATAGTAGAGAATGTTGGACTTGTGGTGAAAGAGGTCACATGTCACGTGACTGTCCAAAGGGAAAAGCAAGTAGAAAGAGAGAACAGGGCAACTATGCATCTACTAGCAGAGATGCAGATGACAGCAAAAACGAGCGCATGTTTGTTATGCAGCATGTAATGAATACAATGACTGCAGAGACTTCCACCCAAGATGATGTTTGGTATGTGGATTCAGGTGCCTCTAATCACATGACGTCTCATGGAGAGTGGTTTAGAGATATGCGCAAACCAGATGTGTCAGGCTATGTGCAGACAGGAGATGACACAGCTCACCCCATTGCTCATGTAGGGGACATACCTCTAAATACGAAGAGTGGGAAATCAAAGTACTTAGCAGATGTACTTCATGTCCCAAACATTACAAAGAATCTTGTTTCTGTTGGACAAATGGTTGAGCAGGGTTTGCAGGTTCGCTTCAATTCAAATGGCTGTTATGTAGAAGATTTCCAGAATGGCTGTAAGCTGATCACAGAGGGCAAATGTGTGGGCAGAATGTTTACGCTGAATGTAGACATGCCTGAGGTAAAAGCTGCATTATTTGCACAGGGCACAGGTGTTGTGGCTGATGTTGACATTTGGCACAAACGCATTGGCCATGTCAATGAGCAGAGATTGCGCAGCATGCAATCAAAACAGATTGTAAAAGGTTTGTCCAAATTCAAGGTGGATGGTATGCATAAAGTGTGTGCAGCATGCCAGTTTGGAAAACAGTCAAAGGGCTCATTTCCACATGAGCGCAATGTATGTAAAAGGCCACTTGAGGTGGTGCACACAGATGTTTGGGGTCCAACCGATACTACAAGTATACATGGTTGCAGGTATTATGTCTCTTTCATTGATGACCATACAAGGAAAGTATGGGTCTACTTCATGCGTAACAAAAGTGAAGTGTTTGGTCACTTTCAAGACTTCAAAGTCATGATTGAGAAGGAGACAGATATGCAAATCAAGACATTGAGGTCAAATGGAGGGGGAGAGTACTTCTCCAATGATTTTTCAGATTTTCTGCGAATGCATGGTATACACAGGCAGTTTACATGCAGATATACTCCACAGCAAAATGGGGTCGCAGAAAGGAAAAACAGGCACATTGCAGAGGTTGCACGTGCATTGATGAATGAGAAGAACATGCCTCATCATTTCTGGGCTGAAGCTGTAAATACAGCTGTGTACATTATGAACAGGACACCTACAGCTGCGGTGCATGATGTAACACTTGAGGAAAAGTTTACAGGTACAAAGCCTGATTTGGCACACTTGAAAGTGTTTGGCTGCATAGCTTACGTGCATGTACCAGATGAGTTGCGTAGGAAATTGGATCCTAAAGCAGAGAAATGTATTCTTGTGGGATATTCCCTTGAACAAAAGGGGTACAGGTGCTACAATCCTATTACACGAGAATTACGAGTGAGCAGAGATGTAGTCTCTGATGAGATGAGCAGCTGGTACAGTAATGCACATGGCACTATTGGGGCTGATGTAAAAGATGATGTGGTTGTACAAAATGTGAGGCCACAGTCATAGGTTTTGAGTGGACCACAAGAGTCCTCTTCTCGTGGCTCTGTTGAGAAACCATGGAATGGTAGACTACGTACGCAGGTTACTCCACCAACAGGTACAGGGAATGTATCACGAAAAGGAAAGGAAAAGGTATATGAACCTCCCTTTATGGTTGATGCATCATCAGGTTTTTCACATGTAGACATGGATTCAGATGGTTCTGAATAAAGTCTTGATGAGGAATTTGGAATTCCGGCTGTCAGGACACCTGGTGTAAGGAAAGTACAAGAAGATGCTAGAGGGCAAAGGAGTGACCAAGGACCGCGCAGATCTAATAGAGTCAGAAATCCAGTTCACAAATTGACTTATGATGGGTATCTAGCGCATCACCAAGCCTACATGGCTAAGGTGATACAGGATGTGGATCCCACATGTTTTGAGGATGCAGTTGGAAATGTGCATTGGGATGATGCAATGAATGAAGAGATGGCTGCATTGGAAGCAAATGACACATGGGAGTTGGTGCCATTGCCAAGTGGCAAGAAAGCTATTGGCTATAAATGGGTGTATAAAACCAAGCATAAGGATGATGGTAACATTGAGCGTCACAAGGCAAGGCTGGTCGCAAAGGGTTATGCACAGACGTATGGCATAGACTATGAGGAGACCTTTGCTCCAGTGGCAAAGATGACGACTGTGAGAGCTGCCATAGCAGTGGCTGCATCTAGAGGATGGATTATGCATCAAATGGATGTAAAGAATGCCTTCTTGAATGGTGAGTTGCAAGAGGAAGTGTATATGGATCAGCCACCTGGTTATGTCGATCCAGGTTACCCAGATTATGTATGCAGACTTCTCAAAGCTTTGTATGGTTTGAAGCAGGGCTCTAGAGCATGGTATGACAGGATTGCCAAGTATCTTGTCAGTATTGGTTTTAGGAGAGCTCATTCTGATCATTCACTCTATGTACGTGAGAGTGATGTGGGGATTGTGGTCATTACCATATATGTAGATGACCTTATTATTGTTGGTGACAATGCTATGGAGATTGACCATGTGAAGGGTCTTCTCAAACAGGAGTTTGAAATGAAAGATTTGGGCGAGTTGCGCTACTTTCTTGGCATTGAGGTGATCAGGACTCCAGAGGGTGTATGGCTATCACAGAGACAATATGATTTGGACATGTTGTCAAAGTATGGTATGGCTGATTGTAAGCCGATTTCCATTCCCTTGGATGTGAATGCAAAGCTGAGTGCAGAGAAGGGTGATGTTGTTGAGGATGTCAATATGTACAAGAAGATGGTGGGTAGTCTAATCTACTTGACTATCACAAGGCCAGACTTGAGCTACACAGTAGGCTTGGAGAGTCAGTTCATGCACCTTCCGAGGAAGCCACATTTGGATGGAGTACGACGCACACTTAGGTATGTGCAAGGGACTCTTGACTACGCATTGTTCTATGCAGTAGATGCACCATTAGCATTGTATGGGTATACAGATGCAGATTGGGCAGGTAGCATTGTTGATAGGAGATCTACGAGTGGCTTCATGTTCTCTTTTGGGAGTGCTGCTGTTACGTGGAGCAGCAAAAAGCAGCCTACGATTGCTTTATCGAGCACAGAGGCCGAGTACAGAGGTGCAGCATTTGCGGCGTGCGAGGTAGCTTGGCTACGCACATTACTTGAGGACTTGGGAGTGCAAGTGGACCAGCAGATTGTCATTCATTGTGACAACCTCAGCAGCATGCAGTTGGCTAGGAACCCAGTGTTCCATGCTAGGACCAAACACATAGAGGTCCATTACCACTACGTTCGAGAGCGAGTGCTGGCGGGTGACATCGACTTGGTCTACGTCAGCACAGAGGAGCAGATAGCGGATATCTTTACCAAGGCCCTCGGAGCTGAGAAGGTTCGACGTTTCCGGACTATGCTTGGACTCTACGACATGCAGAGCTCGAGGGGGAGTGTTGAGATGTCGAGCTCTACACCTTGAGCTGGCATCCACTACGGGTCTTGGCCGCTTACGGCATTTACTCACTGGCGCGTTAGGTGACCGACACGGAGGATCTCTGCCAGTGATTCTACAGCTGGACTACACTTATAGTGCCAGCCTAGTACGCTTCTAGCGAGTTCACACTTAGTGACCGCATGTACATATGTGCTACTTTTCAGCTTTAGCACTTAGTCATTTTGTACTCTCTTTTCTGTGAAGAAGAAGAAGAAGCTTTCCATCTCTGTGTGCTTTGTGCTTGTCTTGTGTAGCTCTCTTGCATCCTCATTCTTTACACATCATAGATGAAAAACTTGTTGATTGCTACATGTGGATATTTCATCAATCAATACCAAAATCTATTCTCTTCCAATGTGTTGGAAGCAATAGAAACCTTCGTCTATTATCTACTTATGTAGTAAACTATTTGCAATATCTTCCAATAGCAGTTGGAAGCATGGATCAAGATTTCCTAAATCATGAAGGTCATAGAATTTTTGACTTGATGAGCCTACCCAGGTTGAATGAATTTTATGAGCTACAGTTCAGGAATTTTCTCATACAAGCTCTTGAAGATCGTACCAGATACATCAACGTTACACAGGAGGAAGAGAAACCAATCTTTTATATCACATTCATAGTGATAGATGCAATGATGGACAACAATAAAATCTACAAGTTTCTTCAACCGAAATCAGTAAGTGATTCCATACCATACATCTCTCTTTGGAAAAGATATTTCAAGATCTTTGATCCTGGGGGGTGCTTATGGAAACTTTCTCAAAGGAGGAGGTTTACTCAGTCACTTCATTACATCCTGCTATTGGCTCTGAGAACCTTTCATATCATACAAGGTTTTTAAATCATACAACAAAGGTTCTTCAAAGATGAGAGCAGACAAAGACAGACGTTACACAATCTACATGTTGTATGGTCGGATAAATGGTACATGAATGTATCATTATCTAAGGGGGGGGCTAATGATAGCCGTTTTTCGACTTTCCATAATTGCCGTAGTAAGCTACCTCACCCTATCAAATCACTCAAACACTGTGGCTATCTCTACCATTTCACTGTATATAGGTGTGTGTAAGCTAGGAGACTTTTCCCATATCTTCTTAAAAACCCTTAATTAGCTAGTCACTGGGCTAGTTGAGCCAAAAAAATAAAAAATATAAGTATATTATGGCCCATTTGTGTGTAAATATTTCATTGTATATAGGGCCTAAATAAAAGGATTTTTCATAATTATTTTGGTATTTATTTAAATATTTCTACCTATGGTGTGTTATTTATGCTATGTACCAATTTGACTCACCATTACTTACCATTTTGCATACTCTTTATTCCATATAAAAATAATTTCATGCAAGCTTCTCTTATTTTTGGTATAACTCCATCCCAACAAAAATCCAAAACAACTAGTTCTATTTATGTGTATATGTTTTCACTATTGTGATTTTTTCCTTCCTACATCTATTCTCTATTATTCTCATAAATTAGACCACAAAAAATATTCATATTTTTATGGTAGACTTATAATGAGAGAGATTTATTTTGACCCCTTTATATTTCTTCCACCTATATTATTAATATTTGACATGTACATATTTTTTTAGACCCCTCAATATTTGATTTTCTTAGTTGTACTATTCATTTATATCATGATCTCAACAATATCTTCAATTATAGACCTACCAAATAAGGTCAAGGGTATGTGAAATGCATGCATGCACCATGGGGGGCTCACTCTTGGAGGTATTCAAAAGAATCATCCAAAGAAGGACCTCACAAGGACTTTGTGCAGTGGAAAAAACAGTCGGTTTTGCTGAATTTTTAAAGATCATATGCTCCCCGAATTTGAAAAGGTGATACAAACAAAAGTTGTAGCTCGTGGGCTGACCTTTTACCTCAAATTTTGTCATGTTTTTTTGAGCTACGAGCTGTGAGCTATGATTTTATTGGTGGACCCCATTTTGCCCATGCTATGCAGCCACACTCCCACTTCCACTTTATCATTTGCACCCTACTCACCTTCTTCTAAAACTTGAAGAATAAGAGAAACCATGGTGAACTCATGTCTCCTACACACACTTCCATTCCAAAATTGATCACCTAGTCTCATTTTTCCTCTTCCATATTATCCATATCTATCAAAAAAACCACAAAATTCAGCCTCTTCTCTTGAAAGACAGCATCATGGTGATTGATTACTCATATTCAATCACCTTGGCTCTCAAGGAAGGTCAAGAATGGAGAAAAAACATACCGTCAAAGCTAGTGGACCCTCAACAAGCGTCAAAATTGATCCTACTCAAGACACTTGGAGCATCAACATTGTAAGAAATCCATATTTTCTTACCTTAAGAGTTTTTTCTTCCTGATTTGTATCCTACATGGATACTCCCATTGTAAATATCCAATTCCATTTGTAAATCAATAAAAATACTAACTCTACTAATTTACTAACACTAACCTACTATGAAAAGTCCTATCACCTCCACTTCTCTCCTCTCTCTCTTCTTCATCTATCCACACCAACTTCTTGATAATTCCAAGCAAAAGAAATTTGATAAGTGCTGAAAATCTAACCCAACCATGGTTAGAGGAGTAACCCTAGCCCTAAAAATTGCTATAAAAGGAGGGTGTAGCTAGCACAAAAAGGGGGGAGCCATAAGCAAGAGCACTTTGCTATAGCTTGAGAATCCAAGCTCAACCTCTCTAGAAGGAGCTCTTGAGTGGAAGCTCATTGTCTTATGCATATTCATGTATTGTATTAGGGGTGATTAGCAAGGCAACTCTATGCCATTGTAAGAGAGAGCGATCATTCAATTGAGAGTAGGAAATCTATCAGTTCTCCTACTAGAGTAAGCCCAACATTTGTTGAATCAAGGAGGGTGGATTTGGAGTAAGCTTGGATACTTTGTCTCTCTTCCAACGTAAAGTAATGGACAACAATGATGTGTAAGTGTCTTGGTGTTTTTTTTTTTTAAAAGTTCTTGATAGCTTGTCTCTGAGTGTTGTCATCAATTTAGCCATAAATCCCACATACTGTAAGAGGGCGACAGGGTAATGTGTTGGTGTGGCTTTTCTTGTGATGTGTTGTGGTGTAATTTACTCAAGCTATGTTGAACAAATACTAATCTCACTTTGATTGGTCGTGACAGATTTGTAAGAAGGTATTAATGCAACAAGCATCCCCTCCTCCTTCTCTCTCTTTCTTACATATATAATTGTGTTTGCTTGATCATGGCGGATACATTTCAAAGCAGCCCGAGCACTATCTCTCTCTCTCTCTCTCTCTCTCTCTCTCTCTCTCTCTCTCTCTCTCTCTACGCGTCCTAGTTCGCATCCAAAACTAGGTGGTGCCCCAAATTTGTGTAGGGTTAGGTTGCGGGTTTGTGTGTGTGTGTTTGTTGTTTTTTCCAACCCCAACACAATTGATCAGCAGAGGAGCCTAGAAGGGTGCTTAGAGGCCACTCTTCTTGTTGCCCGCCCCGGCCCGCCCCGGCCCGCCTCACTACGTCCATAATCCCCATTCATGAACAATGAACACATCATGTCCAAAATATAAAACTCCAAGAAAATGAATTGTTGGAACACATCTTGTCCGTAATTTTACCAACAACAATGAATTGGCTAGCCCATCCATAGTGTTTTAGATGTCTGTTTGGTTTCTTTCCAGATGCATGTGCATTAAACTCCGACTTATGGTGTGGTGTAGCTCCACTCCCATGCTAAGAAAGATGCCAAGAAAATGCACATCAAGTTTGTTTTAAGCTTACAGGATTAATGAACAGTGACTAGGGCCTGGTAACAGGCCAAGTTCAATGCTGAATGTATGTGAAATTTGACTGAAAGAGCCAAAACATATACCTTAATGATGCCAAAAATGATTATGCTTGATGTGAGCACATATGGAATATTATGATCTAGAATTGCAGTGCTTGAAGTGCTCTACTAGCCTGTCTTTACGGCTCGTCGATTGGAGCTACGGTGAAGAAGTTATGGTAGTTTGAAGTTTGAGTTGATTGCAGATCCGTACCAGATTGGGCAACTGCAGCTGAGGGGATAGAAATGAAGTGAATGCACGGGCTTGAAGTACTCACTTTCTCGATCGCGTCGGTCTTTTCAAATCGGTGTTTGGATTTACGATTGTTGCCAAGTTATTGGCCGTTAAAGATTCACCGAGGACCGGTTCCGTAACAATCTGGTCGGCTCGTACGGAGTGTCGTCAGGGAAATTTTGAGCTTCAGTCAGGTTTTGGGAACCAGAATCTTGTTCGGTATTTCATCTCTTGTAGTGCACTGTTAACTGGTGCTTCAATTAAATTGTATTTCATGACCAGCTAATGAAGATGCGACTGATGTGCTCAGTGCCTTGGATGATAATTATGCTAAGTGTATTGAGCTCGAGAAGCATTAAAATGTCATGCTTAGCAATGTCATGCTAGATTATGCATGCTAAAAGTGGTGCCAATACAAAAGCACTTGATGAGCTCATAGTCCGAAATATCATCTCATGGGGCGTATTGATTGTGGGATAAGCTTAGCTAGACAGGGCTACTGGAGAAACATTTGCTTGGCAATGCTTTGGCCGCTATGCATGACAAATGTGGTGCCCTTACAAATAACCGTGTCGCTTAATGGAGCATTATGGCCGCCCAAAGGCCCAATAGCAATGTCCACCCAAGGGCAACCAAGTAAGAGGCCGCCCACTAAGGGCCGCCCACTTAATCAATTAAGGGCTTAAGCGTGTAAGCAAAGCAATGGAAAAATAAAGCATGGCATGAGCGAGAAGATGGCGGGC
Source organism: Adiantum capillus-veneris (assembly GCF_014529385.1). Lineage (NCBI taxonomy): Eukaryota > Viridiplantae > Streptophyta > Polypodiopsida > Polypodiales > Pteridaceae > Adiantum > Adiantum capillus-veneris. Next base: position 70,864,707 of record NC_140940.1, on the reverse strand, counting down.
AGATCGAACGAGGAGAAGTGTAGCTCGAGCTGGGGGCTGGAATGCTCTAATGACAACGTGCATGAAACGAGAAGTGACGAGCTCAGTAAGGCGCTACTGTTTGGAATCATTCCCGACAGATTTTGTGCCTGCCATGGTAATCGTTGCCACGTCATCAAGAGGCGTTTTTATGCCTCCCTAGCAACAACGGCGCTGTCGTTGCTAAGGGAGAGGGCACACTATTAATAGGGTAATTTCTTTTGCATGAGGGGTGTAAGGAGAAAAAAACGAGCAAACCAAAGAGAAGGCAAGCTCTTTCCCTTGATCTCGAAGCCAACCAAAGAGAAGGCAAGCTCTTTCCCTTGATCTCGAAGCCAACCAAAGAAAAGGCAAGCTCTTTCCCTTGATCTCGAAGCTAACCAAAGAGAAGGCGAGCTCTCTCTCCTTGCTCTCCAATCCAAGCGAGAAGAAGGCGAGCTCTCTCCTTGATCAATCAAACCAAAGCAAGGGTGAGCTTTCTCTCTAAATCTTCAAGCCAAGCAAGGGCGATCTCTCTCTCTATCGATCTTGGCAGGGCTTTGCAACCAAGGGCGATCAAGGAAGCAAGAGAGGCAAAGTCTCTCTCTCTCTCTCTCTCTCTCTCTCTCTCTCTCTCTCTCTCTCTCTCTCTCTCTCTCTCTCTCTCTCTCTCTCTCTCTCTCTCTCTTTCGTTCTCGAGCTAAAGAGAAGCAAAAGCAACAAAGAGAAGGGGAGATTTGTTCGAAGAAAGAAAAGCAAGGGAAGCCATCGAGCTTGTTGAAGAAGTGATTGCAGACCAATCAATCAGATGGAATCGATACAACAGGACTTTCCTCGTCAGCAGGAAAATTAATTTAATTACCTTCTTTTTGATGAATTGTGGAGCCATTAATGGCCTAGAGTATTCTGTAAGGGGAGTTTAAACTCCTAAATCGTCATTAATTTCAATTAACGGTGTCGTTAACGACACTTCTTCATAACTATGCATCAATGTCGTCGGTGTTATCAGTTTTTGAGCAAGTTTTGTGCGTCGATAGCATTACCAAGTGATTAAAAGCTGCTGTATTGCACGATGCGGAAAATTTTTTATCTCAATTTTTCCACAGCCAGCATCCCGGTGCTGACCTGGCTCAGGTTTCGAACACATATCCCCCGACACCTGGTGAACCCGACGCGAAACAGAGCCGGGGTGGGAAAATTGTTGAAGCATATGTCTACTCCACAAGAAGCAGCCATGCAACAGATGATGCAGCATACATGCAACAGCAATAGGCTGCCCAACAACAACATAATTTGCAAGACCGGATTCGTAAATCTTGTCAACATGTTACAGAAAAGCTACAACGGTTTGAGGGCCGAGATATTTCAAAATTTTGCAATTTGTATGAGCAGTCTATGGAAGATAATGGTATTGAAGACCAGGATTCAGTGAAAGGATTTCATCTGATTGCAGTGCCAGAACTTAGGGCCCGGATTAAAGAAATTCAAGCGGCTCAAGGGCCAAACTGGCAGGAATTTAAGAAGGCGCTGCAAGAGGAATATTTTCTGGAGGATTCTCAATGGGTGACCAAACAGAGTTCTATGAAGTGGGTGCAGAAGAAGGGTAAAAATTTATCTGCATGAGAACTGTCGCGAGAGTTTGAAAAGAATTTTGATTAGTTATCGTCAACAGAACAACGTTCCTTGAAGGATCAAAAGGTGGAATTGTTTATTCAAGCTGCTGATCCGCGACTACAAAAGAATTTGGTGCAATTATTCGAGGACCCGGCAGGAGAATTGGGGTTGACATCGGATTGGAAAATAGTCTGTGAAGCGGTGAATATGATTGTTAAACAACAGAAGCGAGCTGACAAGCAGATTGTGGTTGAGTTTGTAGATGATGATGAAGAAGAGATTAAAGAGAAGCCTCCCTCTACATTACCCAAAGTGGAGGGGCCTGTTCTTGAAGATCTTGTTAAAGGTATTCAAGAACTAAATTTGAATTTTAAATCTGTTAAATTTGAAGGGTCAGCTGCAAAGGCGTCTACTTCTGAACCTATGCAGCAGCAACCACCACGTAAAAATTGGGATCGATGCATGTGGTGCGATAGTGAAGACCACAGGTTTGTGAGAGAGTGTAATGAGTTTGATGAAGCTTATAAGAAGAATGTGGTTTTCTGGAAAGACAAGAAGATTCATCTCAGGGAAACAAGGGAACTGCTCCGCTTGAACTTTGGCAGAGGCGGAATGAAGAAGATAGTGGAGGAAATACAAAATAATGTTGCCCTTGTGGAAGCAACTACATATGGGCTGCAAGTTTGTGGTAAGGAAGATGATGATGGTACAGGTACAAAGGGCCAGTTGTGGCCATATGCTTTAAAGACAGCAGAACCAGGTAAGGTAACATATGGAAAGTTATGCCAGGTGGGTAATTCAATTCGAGAAACTACTGGGTGGACCGATCCAGTGGATTCTCTTTCGGTATATGCTTATATTGCTAAAGCTCAAGCCAATGAAGCTATGGTGGAAGAGAAGCGGAAAAGAGATGAAGAGGTGGCTGGGACGTCAAAACGGCAGACGAGATCCAGCAATAAGAAAGAAGAAGGGCCAGCTCCTAAACCTGCTCCGGAGGTGGTTATGGAAGAAGCTCTGAAGGACAAGAAGCAAGGTAAGCCTAAAGGGCCCTCATATAAACTCAAGTCTGATATTGAATTGGCTACAGATTTGAAGAAAGTTTTTGAAGAACGTATCCTAAATAGTAAAGTGGAGCTCACCTTGGGGAATATTCTTGGAATTGCTAAGCGTGAGTTCCACGAAGAGATCATCAACATTATAAAGAAAGCGGCAAGTACCGAGTGATCAAGAGTCAGATCCTGTTAAAAGCCAAGTGGTTCATCACATTGAAGCAATTTTGGAAGACTATGAAGAGTACTTAGCAGATCTTGAAAAGGAAGAGCCAAAGCCTGTGGTGGTTCCCAGCCCGATTATACTTGAGGTAAGAAACATGCATTTTAATGACGGTGAAGATGAAGAAGTTATACCCAAGAGTCACTTTTCGAGGACTCATTGGGCAAGAGCAACGACAGAAACAGTGGTAAAGCTTGGCAACATTGAGGAGCCGGTCTTAGCCCTCATAGACCATGGGTCAGAAATCAATCTCATGGCAAAGAATTTGCACCAAAAGGGGAAGTGGCCTATTGATGTAGATCACGGGTGGCGGATTCGAGCTGCCAACATGCTTCTTGGAGATCTTTATGGTGCATGCGCAAATGTTAAGGTAACTATTGGGGATGTCTGTGATGAGCAAAACTTTTTTATACAGGAGCATTCCTCCTACCCGTTGATTCTAGGACAACCATACATTACGGCTGTGCGGATGGAAACTAAGGTGCTGGATGATGGCTCGGCCTATGCCAGGGTTTGAAACCGAGATGGTAAGAAAGCGGTTCAATTTCTAACTGTATGTGTTGATCATGCTAGAATCAAAGACAATTTACATGATTGTCCAATGCCAAAGATACGTAAGGAGTTTAAAGAACAAAGATTTGCTCAGGATTTTCTTGGGGTGCCACTATAAAGCGGGACTATGGTGGTGCAAGTGAGGAGAAGTTCTCACAAACAGAAACCTTCTCTTCAGGATTTCTAGGGTTTACATCTAAGGGTTCAGTATCTTACAGGAAATTTAATGATTTAACCAAGTGGGAGAAACGATATGTTTCAAGCATTCAAAGTGACTTGCAGGGATGTGATGTGCTAAAACCGGATGATGTGATTTCAGGAATCTTCGAAGAGATCTCTTATGTTGATACTATGTCAGAGCTTGAGGATATCAAACAGAACAGGTTAGAAATTGGAACTGAAGTTGTTAAAGTGCACTCAATGGACGTGTACGAAGAGCTGGACATATACGAGGCACTTATGCATATTGAGGATGACTTGGATAAAGAAGTTGAAGCACATGTAGAGACAAAGTAAAAGACAATTTTCAAAGAAAGTGAGACATGTGGCTACACCTCTACCAGAGGGAAGTGATGGAGTAATTAAAGAAGCTTCTCAACAGCCTATGCTCAGAAATCCTAAGAACATTGGGCACAAGTTTACTAAAGAGACATTGCAGAGCTAAAGGTGAGAGAAGATGGTTTTCTCAACGAAGAGGAAATCAAGTGTTTCCAAGGTATGCTCGAAAAACATGGTAAAGCTTTTGCCTTTGAGCCAAGTGAGATTGGGTGTGTGGATCCAAGTGTTGTTTCACCTATGGTTATATTCACTGTTCCTCACATGCCATGGAGCTTACGTCCTATTCCAGTTCCTAAAGCTCACTTGACAAAGCTTATCAATTTGCTTAATGAGAAGATACAAATGGGAGTCTTGGAACCATCATGTGCGCCATACTCTAACCGATGGTTCACTGTTCCAAAGAAAAATGATACTTTAAGGTTCATACAGGATATGCATCCTGTTAATAAGGTAACAATCCGCAATGTGGGTACCGACCCAATTGTGGATGAATTTGTTGAGGCTTTTGCAGTTAGGTCAATTTATTCTATGGGTGATCTCTATTCTGGATATGATCAATTTCAGTTAGCATTGGAGAGCAGGGATCTTACTACGATGCATACACCTCTCGGATTGGTAAGGATGTGCACTCTGCCACAGGGTGCTACTAATTCTGTAGCTCATATGATGAACGGCATGAATAAGGTATTAACACTAGGTTGGTAATGGGACACTTTTATGTCCTGGGACACTTTTATGTCCTGTTAAGTGACCATTTTCCTTGAATTATGTCAAGAGTTTCAAAATTGATTTTGAGGTGCTATCTATCTAGAAAGTTGTCTCATGAGCTGAAAAAAACTCGACATTTTTTTGGAATATCAATTCCATCTTTAACCTTGTCCTTGCACAACATTTCACAACCTAAACTGTGTGAAAAAACGGGTCTTGTTTTTGGCTTTTTTCAACTTTTTGCAACTATACCACTCTACAATTCATTTTTGAAAGTTTAAAATGCTAGAGAACTATCTTTAGTAGGCCTCAACATGTCCTGATGTTTCTAGGGAGAAATAAATATTAAAGTTGTAAGTTATGACCAAATTATAAAAATTGTCAAATCCTGTTTTTTAGCCAATTTTAGCTCTTCTATGATTTTTTTGGTGGATTTCATGATATCCAAATGCATTTTTGATTTTCTATGTCACATATTGTAACATAAAGCTAATATTCCTTGAGTTTTGGGGCACCTAATACCCTATTTTTCATAGTACACAACGATGGTTCATTTTTTCAGTTATAGAAGAAAATGACACATTCTAGTATATCAAGTATAGCTTTTTCAATATTGTTAGTTTCTTGTGACAATTTTGTAGGTAGTAACCATATCTAGTCATAAGGATCAAATTTGGTTAGATATTGAATAGTTTCTATGGGATTCTACAACTCATAATGTTGAACCCAGTTTTTTCATGTTTGTTGTATTTAGCACTTCATCTTTGTCCCCAAGATTCCCCTTGGTAAGAGATGTATTATTCTTTTGACATGCTCCATGGCTCCTTATGAACATAAAGGACAATAGGGAACTAAGAAATCATGCATATATTATTTGTATTGAGCGTGGCTATAGAAACTTTGATGATAGGTTTGCAGAATGGTAAAATTCAACTTTTTTGTACCTATTTATTTTGGCAAAACAAAAAATAGTGAGTGAGAAGCAATCATATGTTCTGATCACCAACCCATTGAAGTGAACTATGGAATTTATCTCAAGTCCTACAAAAATCCCTAATCTTATTTTTATGCAACAAAACGTAAGAAATGACTGTTTTGATGAAAATGCACTGGTCCATCAACTTTGGAGGCTTGGTGTGACCAAAAGATGAGAAATTTTACAAGTTTCTTATTTTTTCCATGTGTAGTAGTCCTTGAACTATAACCTCATGAAAGGATTTTACAAAATGAGTGGATCTAATATGGTTTTGGAGGTTTTTTTCAAAACCTTGAAAGGACACTTTTATGTCCTGTTAGGTTACCAACCTAGTGTTAAGGGACTTTCTCCCACATGTTACTATGCCTTTCATTGATGATCTACCGATTAAGGGCTGTGAGGAAGGCTCAAAAGATGAGGTAAAAGATCAGAGGGGGTGCCAACAGTTTGTTGCTCAACATATTGCTGACTGTGATGCTATTTTATCCAGACTTGAAGAAGTTAACTTAACACTTTCAGGGCAAAAATCAACTTTTGGTGCCAAAGAGGTTCTAATTGTAGGGCACATGTGCTGTCCAGAAGGTAGAAGGCCAAGTCCGGCTAAAGTTGAAGCTATTCAAAAGATGAAGGAAACGTGCTCTTCGGTTACTGAAGTTCGTCAGTTTCTTGGTGTATGTGTATTCTATGTTATTTGGCTGCCACATTTTGCTCATGTTGCAGAAGTGCTTTATCAACTATTGAGAAAAGGTAAAAGATTTGTTTGGGAAGAATTTCACACACGAACTATGAGGAAATTAAGGAAGATGCTCCTTGAGGCTCCGACCTTGAGGAAAGTTGACTACAAATGCGGAAGGCCAGTAATCTTAACAGTTGACACTAGACGGATAGGTATTGGCTAGGCTATAGGTCAAGATGATGAAGAAGGTAACAAGTATGCGGTTCGGTTTGGAGCAAAAGTGCTCAATGCTTGCCAAAGAGGCTACTCATAGGTTAAGAGAGAACTTTGGGGCGTTGCTACTACTCTAAGGTCTGATAAAGAATACTTTATTGGAGCTTCAGTCGTGGTAGAGACAGATTGCTTGCCACTCATAGGGATGATTGCAAATTGCTCTACTCCAGATATTGCTATGCTACGATGGATAGCCTATATTAAGTCTCTTAATCCTGAATTTTGTCATATTGCAGGTAGAGATAATCATGTTGTAGATATGTTATCAAGAGCTAGATTTGAAGATGAAGAAGAGATGCTGACCCCAAGTGATGATGTTGGCTTGAAGTTCTATTCGCCTTCTTATCTGCATGCAAAATGTGGAAATATTGTTCATGCTTTTGAGGTATTTTCTGAAGAGTTCTATGAAGGAGAATGGATTTTGATTGGTCGCTATCTTAGCACTCTTACTAAGCATGAAGAGTGGATGGATCAAGAGTACAAAAGGATCAGGAAGAAAGCTTACGGCTATTTTATGAAGGAATGGGCATTTATGGAAGCAGCCAAAACGCTCTAAAGGAGTACCACAGCGGGTTGTTTGTGATAAAGCAACTCAACAGCAAGTTATCAAAGAGTTTCATGAAAGTTTATGGGCTGGACACAGAGGGGTCTGGGCAACTTTTGTCAAGATTAAGGATCGTTACTGGTGGAAAGGTATGTATAAAGATGTGGCTCAGTTTGTGGAGACATGCCTAATATGCCAACAGTATTCTAATGTACGACATCGAGATGGATTGCATCCCACCTATCCACTGGCTATGCACTACAAGTGGGTGGTGGACCTGATTACCATGCTAGTAGGTGTCTGGAAGATGCGGTATATTGTTCTTGCCAGAGAGGATATTACTAATCAGGTGGAAGGCAGAGCTTTGCGTACCAAGGCTACTAGTTCCGTATGCAAGTTCCTGCTTGAGGATGTTATTTCCAGGTATGGATGTGTTGGTAGAATTACTGCTGATAGAGGAGAGCTTGATGCAAATGAAGCTCGGGATTTCTTTGCTCTCTTGGGCATTAAATTGGCTCTCACTACATCATACAATCCAGAGGGTAATGTCAAAAGTGAAAGAGGGCATCCGCCTATTGTTAAAGCTTTAGCAAAGGCATGCCAGGGACATATTGGTGATTGGCCTAAACTCTTACCATTTGCTTTATGGGTTGATCGAACTACACATAGTTCTGCTACAGGTTTTATGCCATTTGAGCTAATTTACGGGAAAAAACCCATTATGCCTCTACAGAGGAAGCAGTTATCTCTTGGACCATAATACCATGGGAAGAAGGTATGTCTACAGAAGACTTACTTGCATTGCGCATACGCCAACTTGAGAGACGTCAAGAAGATATTGAGCAGGATAAAGTAATGCTTAAGGAAGCAAGGTTGAAGAACAAAGCAGCGTTTGATGGTAAGCACAGACTACGACCTCGTGCTATTAAAGATGGGGATTGGGTCCTTGTATATGATAGTAGCCTGGAGAACCAGTACACTGCTATGCGAAAGATGGTTAAACGATGGTCTAGACCATATGTAGTACTTCATGTTTATGATAATGTGACCTACAGGTTATGCGAGCTTGATGGCACTGAGCTCGAGGTGCCGATTGCAAGGAAAAGAGTTAAGTTGTTTAAGCAACGAGATAGTGAGATTAATATTGGAGACTTCAACACAGATCAACCTCCTGAAGACAATGTTATGTATGCATCAGACGATGAGTCTGATGATGCTCTTGATGATGCTTTATAAGTGCAGTTGGCACAGACCGGAGGCTGTGCAAGTTCAGAGGGGGTGGATGTCATGCAGCTCCATTCCCATGCTAAGAAAGATGCCAAGAAAATGCACATCAAGTTTTTTTTAAGCTTACAGGATTAATGAACAGTGATTAGGGCCTGGTAATAGGCCAAGTTCAATGATGAATATATGTCAAATGTGGCTGAAAGAGCCAAAACATATGCCTCAATGATGCCAAAAATGATTATACTTGATGTGAGCACATATGGCATATTATGATCTAGAACTACAGTGCTCGAAGTGCTCTACCGGCCTGTCTTTACGGCTCGTCGATTGGAGCTACGGTGAAGAAGTTATGGAAGTTTGAAGTTTGATTCGATTGCAGATAAGTTTGGCAAATAACTGTCCAAGAAGGGTGACTGCTCTCATCGTAGAGTCACAAATCAAACATACCTACAAGCTTAAACCACATTTCGTTGGTAGTCTTCAAGGGCTGAATAGCTAGAGAAAAGTCTTTTGTAAGAGATTCCACAATGGCCAACATTGCCTTTGCATTAGCTGTATCCCAATCAACACACGATTTTCCATATATTTGTCATCTTGAAGGTGGGTGTACCTATTGTGGGAATCCCATGTGGGACAAGGCTCCGAGCCATCGACAACATCCCATAAACCTTTCTGTGAGAACTAGAGTCACATAATCAAATTCCAATGAGCGTAATTATTCCCGTTCAATTGGTCGTTGGAGCTTAAGCAAAGGGGGAGCATCGTGAAGTTGCGACGAAATGGTAATCTGGTACCTTCTCGCATGTTTGGTGAACACAACAGATTGAGATGTAAAAGGCGGATGTACACCAACCTTGTAATAATCGCTCATTTTTCAAAAGAAGTGGTGTAATCCAGGTAATGAGGATTCATAATTGTAATATATTTTATCATGCCCTCTTAGCCTCTCTGTGTCTACACCCCTTGTAAATGGCCAAATGGCTGTGAGAAAGTCCCCTCAGATTTTAAGTCAAAACCCTTAGTTTTTGACAAAAACATTATCATTAGCAAAAAGGAGTTTTGGACGTTCACGTGAGAGCCTCTTGCTGTTACAATTTGTAATCCACTTTTCTCATTATCTGGTAAGCAGAATTCATTTCCGAATAGCACATTGTGTTCCTTGTCTCTTGCTCTACAATTTAAGTGTAATCATTCTCAATTCTGCTGTGGTTAGCAAAGTCTTTCTTGTGAGCTAAAGGAATTGATTTGAGGTCTTAAATGGTTTTTTAAAAATGTTCTGACCTTGGATAAGTGTTTCTATGCTAACGGATGACCTTTCCGTATAGTTTTGTTTAAGTTTTATGCACATTTTTTTGTGATGGATCGTGATTTATGTACCTTCCTAGATGACTGCAAAACTTGGTAGGATTCTACCCTTAGGTGTTGTAATACCTCTCCTTAAGTTTCACTGGATTCCGAATTTGTTTGGATGCCAAAAAGGCGTGATAACCTAGAGCGGTGAGATTAGACAAAGATTGATTTTCTAACTAGGAAGTGGTTGATTTGCTTTTGTCATAGTATGAATAGCCCTCTGAGTTCACTTTGGTGAGATTGACACTCTCATTAACTCTCCATGCCCCAACCCGAGTCGCTTCTTTGCATATTAAAATTATGTTAGTATCAAAAAGCTATGTTGCAGATGTCCGTCGCTCGTGGCGATCCGCTAACATTGGTGCCATTGCTGAGAAACTCGATCCTTAGGTGGTGAGTGACTCAGTGTACAAAATTCCCCTCCAAAGGTTTTGACACCCATTCCGCTTACACATAGACAATAAAGCATCTAGACGTAGGTTTAGTGCTTAGAAGAGATTGGAGTCCGAGACTAGCCAGTGCTACTCCCTATGAGTAAAGAAAGTTTTGAGTGAAGTACAAGAGAGTATTTCTTTCTTTGATTTTCCCATGCTTGGAAAGGACTATTTCACCACACACTTCATCGTTGTTTTTGTACTGATAAATTCATTTATGTTTGTGCATTTATTTCAATTTATAAGAGTAGGTCAAGTAGCAATTTCCACCATCAATTTGGGCCAAAAGAATCAAGAAAAAAACTGTCCAAAACCTTATTTTGATGCCGAAGAGCATAACTCTGAAAAGTTGGAAAATTGATGGTCAGAGCCTCAAAGCTGAACCAAACTTAACAAAACTTGCAAAAAGGGGATATACAAGCTTGCTAGAGACAGACTGTTCAGTATTTTTCCAGTTTGCCTATCCAACATGGATCGCGATCCATGTACCTTTCTAGCAAAATCAGCAGAAGTTGTTTCCTTTGCTTAGAATAGACTCTCAGGCATCGGAACCTTGAGTTTGGCTAGAAATAGAGTGGTAAAAGATCATTTAAATCAAGAAATTGGGTTAAATAGAGCAAAACCTTGAAAATTAAGAAAATCTAGGAAAACTAAATTTTTATTTGTCCAAATTCAAAACGCGGTGAGAACTAAGATCAACTAGAAGCAAGGAACCAGCAGGACAAAAAATCATGACCAGATGTTGTCAAACATGGATATGGATCGTGATCCATGTACTTGGTAGACATTGGCAAGGGAAATTTGACCAGTGTACTCCTGATTACTAAGGGAATAACTTTTCCAAAAGGAGCCACAACATAAAGTAAGAAAACCTGATCAAAATACCAAAAAAGGAGTTGTTTGGAAAAATTCACAAAGCAGACACAAAATCTTGCTTTTGACTTGGGAAAAGTTGGTCAAATCCAAAAAGATTTGGGGAAGAGCATCACCATACCCTCTATTACAAACTCACAAAAGATCATTCCAAAATCTAACCAAACATGGATCGCAATCCATGTATCTTTTTGGAATTTTGAGCTGATAATTTGCAGGTAGAAAAGTGATAACATTCGAAGTACTTTCTCCCAAAGAAATCTTATAAGAAAAGGTCAAAAGGTGGGCCAAAAGGGCAAAAAACAAATAAAGGGGGGAAATCACTGGAACGGACCCTAAAATTGATTTTTGGATGACCTAAACTCCAAAACACTCAAAAACCATATAGCCAGCATCAATAGACCAAGGACTAGCTGTGGGTCAAGTTTTAGTACATTCTGCCACTGAGGTACAGGGATCGTGTTCCATGTTCCTATGACACAAGTTGATACAAAATTTGCACCATATCTAGAAGACATAACAGGTAGTCTAGTGGCCCTTTCAAAACTGAATTTGGATATAAAAACTAGATCAAAAGCCCAAATTTGTCAAGAACTCTCGTAAAATGTCAAAATTGATCTAATTTCCAATCCAGAGGTCCATTTCCAAAATTTTTGATGCCATAGTACCTACTAATCATGCTGAATCTAATGGTACCAAGAAAAGTCAATTTGGCTTCCCAACATGGATTGCGATCCATGTTCCTTTGAGTTAGAATAAAAGCAAAATTTTACCACCACACAGAGAGGTAGCCCATACGAATCATGGCTTTTTCAAAATTGAAATTGGATTTGAATTGTTGATGTTGTGAGTAAAATTGTGTACTAGTATTGGAAAACCTCATAAATTTTGTCGATTGAAAGCTAAAACTAACATGAATGGCTGTAAACTCAAAGCTATCAAGCATTTTTTGACAGATTGCAAGTACTAGAGAATACTACCCAACAAGTAAGATCAAAATGGGTAATTTAGGCTAGTCAATGAGGTAACCTGGTTTGGATTTTACAATACCAATTCTCATGAATTTGTGATCAGGAATATGATTTTACAATACCAATTCTTCATGAATTTGTGATCACGAAGATTGTACCAGAATAGGAATCCCAACATTATAGACCAAGCGAGCAATCACTCAACTGAAGGTAGCATGAATCAAAGACCATTGCATCCTTTAGAACCTATTATAGAGGAAAGCATTTTTGACACCTCGTAAAAAAGATCATATAGTAAAAGAGTGGTGGTAATGCGTGTGCTAGTCTCCACCCAACCGTGCTATCTTATAGCCTCCCCCTAGCATACACACTGTCCAGCTGTGCCGGTGGGATTGCCCATAGGACCCATGTCCTTACATTACCCCCCCCTTGGAGAATTGTTTTTGTCCTCGAAAAAAAACATAGGAAAACATTTCTTAACTGCAGAGAAATCCTCCCATGTAGAACCTTCTTCAAGTCTGTCTAGCCATTTTACCAACACCTGTCTGACATGATGTGTAGTGCAAAGCTCATGACAATCCAAAATGCTTGGCGGTTCAATAAGGTCAACTAACACACCTGTGTCAATGACATTATCATTCTGTCCTAGCTGTTTTTGTAAATGGGTAGCATGAAAAACAAGATGAACTCCTGAGTGCTCTGGAAGAGCTAACTTATACGCCACTTGACCTATACGTTTGAGAATGGTAAACCGTCCACGATAGCATGGTGAAGTTCAGTAACTTTTCCCGTCTTCAGAATTTCTAAATGCTCCGGAACTTTGAGGAAAACCTTGTCTCCTTCTTCGAAAGTAGCAAGATGATGATGCTTATCTGCGTACTTCTTATATTGAGTCTTGAGCTTGGAGAAAATCCTTCACTTCTTGTATCTTCTCCTTAGACAACCCCACCAAAATTAGTGATCTAGGTTGAAATCCAAATAAAAGCATAAATGGACTAAACCCTATAGTCACATGCTTTGAACTATTATAAGCAAATTCCAATATAGGTAAGTAGTCTTTCCAATTGGTTTGCTTCTTGCTAACGTACACTTGTAGCATATCCTCTAGCACTTGATTAACTCTTTCGGTTTGACCATCTATTTTTGGATAATCAGTCCTACTTAGATTAAGTTTAATTTCCAACTTTTGAAACACAGCTCTCCAGAAGTGATTATTGAACTTTCGATCTCTTTCACTAATGATACTAGCTGGAAGAACGTAGAGTTTATATATATGCTCTACAAATAGCCGTGCTCATTCCGGTGTCTTAACCGTAGTCTTAGTGGGAATGATTTGACCCATCTTTGTGAGACGGTCTACAATTACCCATATGGCATCGTGGCCACAATTTATAATAGGTAGTCCTACTACAAAATCCATAGAGATACTCTCCCACTTACCTTGTGGAATCTCTAAAGGATGTAAAAGGCCACCTACCTTTAGGATTTCTGCCTTATTAACTTGGCACTATTGGCAATTTAGTACGTACTCTTGAACATCATGATGTCATCCCGATTGCGATCGAACTAAGGCATACGTCTTACGAATACCTGGATGACCAGCACTTGGACTATTGTGACACTCAAATAAGATTTGGTGCCTAGTGTCTAAGTCCTATGGCCCCCATACTCTACCTATGTGGAGTAAATAGCCATCATGAATGCATAAATTCTTCCATCGCGTAAGCTCTTCCTGAATAGGGGTGGAGCTCTGCGTGTTGGAGTTTTTATCTGCGTGTGCAGAGACATGTGAGTGTGAGGGATCCCTTTTAGTATATGATTGATCTTGTGCACACTTACCATGTAATGACTAAAAATCCACTCTTTATTTCCATGAAAGCAAGTGAATTAATCTGAGGCATCCGACTTAGTGCATCCGCTACTACATTATATTTCCCCTTGCAATATCGTAGCTTACAATCATAATCTTGAAGGATTTTTGCCCATCTAGCTTTACGGCCCTTCAATTTTGTTTGATTAGTAAACCATTTGATACTCTCATGGTCAAAAACTACTTCAAACACCACACCATATAAATAGTGTCGCCACTTTCGTAAAGCGTGAACTATGGCATAGAGCTCTCTCTCATAGATAGAATAATTCTGTTGAGCTCAACTAGCTTTTTACTTTCAAAGGCTATAGGTCTTCCCTCTTGGAGAAGTACCACACCAATTGCTTTATCACTAGCATCAGTTTCTACCACAAACGGCTTAAGTGGGTCAACGATTTCTAGGATGGGAGCAGTGGCTATAGCTACCTTGAGCTGTTCAAAACTGCGTTTTTGGGCTTCTTCCCAAGGAAAAGTCTTACCTTTTGCTTTAAGTTGATCTGTCATAGGAACAATGATTTTGGCATAATCATGGATATACTAATGATAAAATCCAGCCATGCTTAAAAATATTTGAAGCTCCTCAACCGTGTTGGGATATGGTCATCGAAGAATGGCAGCGACCTTGGCAGTGTCTATCTTGATGCCAAAATAAGAGATCACATGACCGAGGTAATGTATCTCTATTTTAAAGAAATGGCACTTGCTTTGCTTAGCATACAACACGTGAACTCGTAGTTGTTTAAACACTAATCGTAAGTGTTCTATGTGTTCATCTTCAATCTTACTGTAAATGAGAATGTCACCAAGGAAAACCACAACAAATTTTCCAAGATAGGGATGTAAGACACTATCGATGAGTGTCATAAATGTAGCTGGAGCATTGGTTAGACCAAAAGTCATAAACAAAAATTCCAAATTCTCGAACTATGTTCTAAGGGCAGTTTTGGAGATATCTTGCAAAAGGATATGCACCTGATGGTATCCTAAATGAAGATCTACCTTTGCATAGTATCTTGCCCCATGGAGTTGATCAAACAACTCATCCACTCGAGACAGAGGATAATGCGTTGATGGTTATGGCATTTAATCCGCGATAATCTAGGCACATGCGCATAGTACCATCTTTCCTTTTTACCAATAGAATTGGTGATTCCCAAGGCAAAGTGCTAGGTCTAATGAAACCATGGACGAGGTAGTCAGCCTACTGACTCTCAACCTCCTTGGCCTCTTTAGCACTCATACGATAAGGTGGTTTACTCACCGGTTTAGTGCCTGGCAAGACATCTATGCCATGTTACACATCACGTGTAGGGAGTAAACCCGGTGGTAAATCACTTGAGAATACATCACTATACTCCGTGAGTGAGTGAGTCAGCTTTTCCCGTGCAAAACGAGAAAGTAAACTAGAGTTATGCTGCGATGGAGAATCTTATAATTCCTGTAATGTTTATTTTACAACAGTTGCACGTTGCTCTATAGAAATAAAATTTAGAGCACTTTGCTCGTTAGATCTGTTAACACTTTGTTTATCATTAGAATTCATTGCACTTTGCAGGCCATTACTAGAATTCACCGCACTTTGCTCTTGAGAATTCACAAGACTTGGAGACAAGCAGTAACACATAAACACTTCATCTATTAAATCTGCTTTCTGTAAAATAGAAAAATTCAGTGTACATATAAAATGTGCAAATGGTATATTTTTCTCACAAAGAAAAAGCACATGTTTACCATTGGCCATAAAGGATAAGGTGTTGTGTTCATAACTAGTTTGCAATGTGTTTCCTAAACCATGCAGCCACTCCCGTCCTAAACCTACATCAACACGATCCATGTTCATAACTTGGAAGTCAAGGGTCATCGTATGATCTTGAGAATAACCTCAATCCCTTGAACTACCTTGTACCATACTTCTTTATCATTCCCAGACATCTACTCCACCACATACTTGTGTGAGTAGGTAGTCTGTGTAAGCTTCAATTTCTTGACTAGCTTATAGTTCAGGAAGTTATGAGTTGCACCATCATCCACTAAAATACGAACAGGTTGTCCATTAATAGTGTCATGCATGCGAATCAAATCATGGGGGCCAAAGGTGGGCTTCCACATTGAAGCAGACACACAACAATTGTGCTTTTCTTCTATATGAAGAACCTCTATAACACAATATTTAGGAGATGAATCTAATGCGAGGTGCTGCACCGTGTGCATGGCCTTTTCTTTGCCTTGCAAAAGAGGACATTAATCTTTCTTGTTATGTTGGTCCAAAAGACATTCAAAACAGAAATTGTGTTTCTTCTCACGCTCAAAATCAGCAGTGCTGAGAGACCCACATGGAGTATCTTGTGATCGCTTAGGATTCTTAGCCTCTTGTGGGCGTGGAGAGGTAGATTGTCTCTTATTCCTCTTGGAACTTATGTGAGATCTACCTCGCCATTGGCTCTTAGCCACATTGCTCTTAGAAAAACTATTCTTAGAGTAGGGAACATTCCCTTTCCTCTCTTGGTCATCATCATATCTTTGGGCATGACTGATGACTGATGGCTTCTTCTTTGACATGAAGATGATAGTCTTTGTCAAGACCCCTATTAAAACCCTGTATCTTTTGGAATTCATCTAGACCTTCTAGTTTTAATATGATTTCTTGATACTTTGAAAGGTACTGTGTGAGAGAGAGGCTAGACATGTGGCATGCATCCCATGCTAACCAATTCTTATCTTCTTCATTGGAGTCCAAAAACTGTTTGGAGAAAGAATCTTGAAACACTTCCCAAGACGGAGGACGAGCATCTATTGGAAATGTCATCCACCACTTATAGGCCTTGCTTTTAAGAGATAGACTTGTTTCCACAGTCGTCTTTATATCCGAGGTGTGTCTCAATCTATGAATATCACTCCATTTGTGTAAGAACGTATTTTTACTCATTATTCTAACACCATGTGCTCATTGAGCTAAAATCCATGAATAGTCCATACACTAGTCCCACCATGTATATATTGCTTTATTCACCAATAATCCTCCTCCATGCATGTGTAAAGGGCACCTTGGATGCTGTGTATCATGATATAACAAGGAGGGGCTCACTCTTGGATGCATTGTGCAAATTCAAAAAAGGAGGGGGCCACTAAAAGACTTTTGTAGGCATAAAAAACAGGTTTTTTGGTGAAAATTTTGGCACCTATCTATGCTCGGAATTTGAAGAAGTAGTCAACAGAGAAAATGTAGCCCAGATACTGAATAATCACCTCAAATGTTTTCATGATTTTTGGAGCTACTAGCAGAGTGAGATCAAATTTTTTGAGTGGACCCCGGTCTGCCCACTTCTCTCACAAAGTAATCTTCTCTCACCTCCTTTCCGACTGCCACACACACACACACACACACACACACACTTTTTCCTCTCCATCCCTCACTCAAACCTGCAAATTTCATGGCTTACTTCACCTTCTTCACCATTAACCTACCCTCTTACTCCCATAGCTCTCATATGAGCTCTCCATGTATATACACCATCTCTATGCCTCTCTCAATTACTTCCAAAGTACAATTCCATCTTACCCCTTCTCTATATACATAAAATTCATCATGTAAACCATGCTTAACTTCTGCAAATTGAAAAATCTCATCAACCAAATTGCCATTTTCATCGCGGTAATCAACCTTGACGGCGGTGGCATAAAGAAGAGAAGATGAAGAAGATGATCGATAGTCATTTTGGGAACCTACACAAGTAAGTACTTCTTCAAGCTTCACAATCACAAGGATTTCCTCACTTCATTCAACCATCTTACTTCAACCATCCACCTCATTCTACCCATTGTAAATGTAACATTAACTTTCTAGTGATTACTAACACTAACCACCAACATACTAACACAAAATAGCCATTGACTTAACCATAAAAGACACCTCACCTCAAGACATGTGCATAGTAACTCTCTCTCTCTCTCTCTCTCTCTCTCTCTCTCTCTCTTTACTTAAAACTTTACTTTCACCTTATCTACCATCAATATGCTCTGTTTTGAGCCCACATCCATGACTCAAGTAGACAAAGAAGGCCCGCAATGTTTTGATATTAAAAAAAAATCATAATCCTGATTTGTTAGCTTGTAAATTAGGATTTCCAAATAATTTTAATGAGGGTCTCCAACCTATAAATAGACCCCTCTCCTTCTTGTAAAACAACCTCCAATATCTCACATAGCACCCCAACACTCTATGCGTGAGGAGAGACTTAGGTCTGAGAAACCACTTTGTGAGCTTCACTTTTGGTGTAAGAGAAGCTTTCAAGCTACACATTGTAAGTGAGAGAGCGTGAGTTCAAAAAATCTCAAAACCACTATTGTAAATGATCCTTTATCATCAATAAATTGAGGTTTGGTGCATCAAAGGCGTGATTCGACGTTCAAATCTTTGTCCTTCCACTTGTGCGATACAATTTAATGAATTCAAGGTGACTTGTGTATTTTGAGTTTCTATCGTTTGATCTTGTTTTATAGAGTGTTTTAGTGTGTTTTCATGCCAATTTTGTGTCCATTGTAAGAGGGTATTGTGGTGAGAGGTCTCCCACACCCTAAGATAGTGTGTGTGTGTGTTGGTATTGTTTAGCATTCACTAAGCATTGAGTGAGTTTTGTACAAGATCTACAATAGCATCATAATGAACCATCTCCATTTGCAAGTCACAAATAAAGTATTATTCAAGATCCATTTCTCTTTCTCTCTTCCCTTTGACCTAGCTCTCTCTAGTCCATTCTGTGTGTGTCTTCGTGTGAGGTTGCTTGTGTGTGTTTTGTGGTGCATTTTCTTGGTTGTGACAAAATCTCTCTTGCGTCCTAGTTCACATACCATAACTAGGTGGTGTCCCTATGTTGTTTGGGTATGGCTGTGGGTTTGTTGTTATGTTGTGCTTGTGGTTGCCCCAACCTCAATTGAGCAGCACGGGAGCCTTGGGGGGTGTTAGAGGTCACCTCTCTTGTTTCCCCCGCCCCGGACCACCTCAATTTTGGTGCCCCCACTGAGGACGGCTTGTATATGTTTTTGTGTAGGTTCAACCTTTAGCATAGTCAAGTAGTTTTCATGAATGACGAGAATTTGTATGATCCTTTCATTCCCATTGCAAGGCAAAAGGTGCACATAAGTACTAAGTTGATTTCAACGAATAATTCGTAGAATTTTGGGCCCTCTTAGGCTGGTCGAGATAAACGCATTAGTAAGTCCCTTTATTTTGTCTCTCATTAGGTACGACCTTAGCTTGGACTTCTATATTTTTGTTCTGTTTTAAGCATTAGGTCATGCATAGATGATGGATAATGGCCCAGTAATAGAGGTTTTCCCCTTCCATTTCACTCCACATATTAGAATAAATGTTGCAATTAGTAGAAAGATCCATTTTCAACAACCTATGGTGTTCATGTTTGGTGCCCAAAGAGTAGGAGAAATTCTTGCACCACCAAACCCTGTCATCCTACCTCTTGTTGATTATCATAGATAATTTGATGTGCATATTTTTATTTTGTTGTAGAACAGATTGCAATTTGAAAAACATTATTGTGTAAATATTTTTAAGAAGAAAAAACGTGTGTCACTTTGAAATCAATTTGATGGAATGCCAACGCCAAACGTATGGATATCCTCTTTTCTTTGGAGAGACTGGAGAGGATGCATAATTATTTTTAGCAAATTTCAAGATGTCGTGCTGTATCAAGAGGATAGTAACTGATCAAGAATGTGTAGAAATGTTTGAGGTAGTCCTTAGGAAAGATGCTAGCACTTGGTTTGACTCTTTGCATGAGGAAGTTAAGGGGAATTACACAGAAATTCTAAATCGTTTCAATAGTTACTTCTTTGATCCCCAAAACACTCAAAAATTATGGCAAGACATTGTTTCTCATAAGCAAAAGGACTTAGATGACTACTAGTTGTACAAGCAAGAGTTTCTACGTCTTTGGGCTCTATGGATACGAAATGTTTCTAACCCTGGTGATGGTGCAGAATTTCTAAAGAAGGAGAGGTTCATAGCCGGACTCTTTCCTGACCTTAAGGTAAAAGTTGAGGCGGCTGCACCTGCTACCTTTGATGCAGCAGAAACTAGGGCAGCTGAGAAGTATAGGAAACTCAAGTGCCTAAGGGGAGAGGTTCCAATACAAGGTCTTAGACCCAAAGTTAAGTCACAAGCATCAACATCTAGGGAGCTTTTTGAGGTAAGGCTGAAGTGATTGAGAAGTTAAATGAATCTTCAAGTAGCCTGTCAATTCACCTTGCACAAGCTATAGGTCCAAAGGGACAAGCAAAGAAGCTAGAAGAGAGAGAGAGCCATGACCTAGGAGAGTCTTGCAATGTTGGAATTGCGGAGAATTTGGACATGGGATGTATAATTGTCCTTGGCCCCGTGGGGAGCCAGGGAGACCTACTTGAATTACCGAGTGATGAATGTAGGTGAACAAACTGGTCAACAACCAAGGCTTTTACAAAAGACAAATGGAACAAGACCACCTCCACAAGGGGTAGAAGGAGTTCCACCTTTGCTAGATCCAAATGTGCATATGGTAGAGGTAACAAATTCAAATGAGGTTTAAATGGAAGCAAATGGCATTAAGCGTGGTCAGGGAAAAGGTAAAGAGAAAGAAGCCAGTCACATCACAGAGTGACCATAGACGAGGCAAGAAGGAAAAGGAGACCAAGGAAGCTACGAGGACTCGACGTCATATCAATCTCCAAGACATCCCTCTTGGACATGGTATGGCTCCATACAACTTGTTGGAAGACATGAGAGGTAAGGGTCCTGATATCTCATGGCCTCAGTTTCTTGCATTATGCCCACAAGTTTGGAGAGATTTAACGAAAGCACTTGCACTAGGAGAAAGATAAAAGAGAGTGTGCCTGTTGTAAAAATTTCACATGCTGAAATGAATGAGGATATTACACCTGTGCTAGATTGTTACATCAAAGGAAGCTTGGTCAGGAAAGTTTTAGTGGATGGGGGTGCACAAATTTGCATCATGACAGAGGGAATCATGCAAAGAATAGGCATGCACATCCATGAAACACCTGAAATTAAAGTGAAAATGGAAAACAATAGCAAGGCTAGGTGCGTAGGCATTTGCAAAAATGTTTTTGTGGAGGCCTTTGGCATTAAGAAGGCAGTGGATTTCTATGTCATGTCTACCAAAGGAAATGATTACCCATTTATCCTAGGGAGACCATGGATAATGAAAATGCGAGCTTTGCAGGATTGGGAGAGTGGAAAGCTAATTTGCAGGAATGACAATCATAAGAAGATTGTCTTTGACGTGAAGGAGCAACACCAAGAGGAGCTCCATGAAGAATCATCTCAAAGTGAGACGGAGGAAGGCTGGACCGATAGCACTTCAGAAGGAGAAAGTAGCGGTAGCATTACTGAAGAGGAGTCTTCCATTGAAGTCATGGGGGTAAGGTTTAAGCCAAACAACCAAGAGACCTCTTGCCCAGGTTTGGAAGAGGTAGGTTCCCAAGAGAACCAAAATGTGGAAGATGAAGGAATGCTAGAAGGTATGTTGTCTACAACACTTACAAAGGATGAAAGAGAGGAGTTCAAAGGTGTGTTAAGAAAATTTCCTAGGTTTTTGCTAAATATTACATCGATGTGCGTGGAGTAGATGTTGTTAAACACAAGATCGAGTTGAAGCTAGAGGACACACCTAAGGCTCAAAAGCTACGAAGGTTAGGAGTCATCAAGGAGCAGGCTTTACTCAAGGAGGTAAGGAAGCTTCTAGCAGCATGTTTCATTTATCTAGTGGATAATTCAGAGTGGGTATCTCCAGTTGTTGTCACTCCCAAGAAAAATGGCAAGTAGAGGGTGTGTGTGGATTACCATCCCACTGAATGAGGCAACAAAAGGAGATCACTTTTCCCTCCCATTTCAGGATGAGATACTAAATGAGGTAGCTGGTCATGAGAAGTACACTCTGTGTGATGGCTACTGAAGTTACTTTCAAATAGGTATTGCATTGGAGGATCAATTGAAAACAACCTTCATCACTCCTTGGGGTTGTTATGCTTTTAGAGTCATGCCATTTGGTCTGATAAATGCTCCTGCAACATTTCAACGTTTCATGAACATGGTGTTTCAAGCATTCTTTGGAAAGTCAATTAGGGTGTTCATTGATGATTTTTTCATTTATAGCTCAAAATAATTGCATCTAAAAAGGGTAGAAGAAGGTTTAAAGAAGCTCTATGACATGGGAGGTCAACTCAACCCCGACAAATGTCACATAGGTGAGGATGAAGTGATCTTGCTTGGTCACAAGGTTTCATATAAAGGGATTGAGGTGGATATTTCAAAGGCAAAGGCTCTTATTGAGCTCCCATCACCCAAGAATCTCAAAGAGGTCATCTCATTCATTCAAAAGGTGAATTATATGTCACGCTTCATTCACTTAGCTTTGGAGTTGCTTCACCCTTTGCAAAAGTTGACACAACAAGTAGAATTTTCATGGTCTGATGAGCTTGAAGAGTACTTTGGAAACATTAAAGTCCTCCTGCCAGAGATACCAACACTCATGCCTCCTTGTTGGGAGTACACATTCTTTCTTAGCTCTAGTGTTAAGAAAGAAACAATTGGTGCGGTTTTGCTATAACAAGATCCCCATAGTACCCGGATGCGACCCATCTACTTTGCTAGTATGGTCATAAATGCTTTGGAGAGAGGCTACACGGAGGCACGACTCATGATTCTTTCTCTCATGTTTGCGGTAAGAAATTCTAGATCCTACTTGCTACCAAAACCTTTTGTAATTCTCACTGATTCAGAATTTTTTTTTCCTTGGGTGTTATCTCAAATGAATCTTAGTACTAGGATCTCAAAGTGGATTATGGAGTTGCAAGAGTTTCAATACTCTTTCAAGGTATAAGATAGTGTGTGTGCACAATTTCCAGGGGATCCTTACTTATAGGGTACATGAGAAGGAGATTAAGGTGCCTGAAATAAAGACCCTACCATTGCCACCACCAAAAAGTATTCCTAATGCTCTTACCTTGTTCTTTGATGGAGCTTTTCGACGAGCCACAGGAAAAGCAGGGGGAGGCTTAGTGTTGCTAAACCCAAGTGGAGAGGTGGTCATGAAAGAGAAGGTCAATCTACCAGGTTCAACTAGCAACAATGAAGCAAAATACGACACACTACTTCATGGCTTAAAGATATGCATTGGCCAAGGTATACAACGTCTCATGGTAAAAGGGGATGCACTTCTCATTGTGAAGCAAATTTTAGGCATTTGGGCGTGCAAGAATGAAAGCCTAAGGACAAAAGTTCATGCCATTCGTAGATTGTTTAATCAGTTTGAAGACGTGAAACTATATCATATTCCTAGGCAACAAAATGAAGATGCCGATTTACTTGCACAAAAAGCAGTTACATGTGTTGAGAAAGAAGTGCAAGTCATCATGGTGGCAACAACTGTCAAGCAACCAAGCTACCAGGGATTGGAATCATTGACTCCCATTATTGGCTACATTTTGGAGGGTGAGTTTCCACAAGACTTCACGAAGGCTCAGATGAGGAGACTCATGAAGAAGGCAAGCACGTATCTCTTCCTAGAAGGATCCCTCTATCAAAGAGGGAAGGATCAAGTGTGCAGAAGAGTACCAAATATCAAGGAAATTCCAACCATTCTAAAAGGTTTGCATGAAGAGGCATGTGGTAGTCAGTTTGCCCAAGAGTTAACTGTGAAGAATATTTTGCTTGCGAGGTATGTTTGGCGAAGTATGCATGTGGATGTCCAACATTGGTGTAAAAGTTGTCACAATTGTCAGGTAAATGGGAATAGAATATTGGTTTATGGTCCAAAGCAAATCATGCTTGCAAATGGACCCTTTGAAAAGTGGGGCATTGATGTTATGGATCCTCTGCCTAGGACAAAAAATGGTAAACTCTACATTCTAGTGGCTGTAGACTATATGACTAGGTGGGTGGAAGCACAAAGTGTGGCAAAGATAAATGAGAGGACAGTGAGCAAATTTGCCTACACTCACATTTGTTGTATATTTGGCACACCTTTGGAGATTGTTTATGATAATGGTCCAGGGTTTAGAAAGGGCTTTCTCACAGAAGTCTGTGAAGAACTTCACATTCTACATCGTCACAGTACACCCTACTATCCCCAGTCAAATGATTTGGTAGAAAAAGCTAATGGTTTCATTGCATGCATCATTAGAAAGATGATGAAAAACAAGACAAAGTTGTGGGATGACTTCTTGGATGGTGCCTTGTGGACATATCGAACCACATACAGGGAAGCCACAAAGTTCACACCATTTCACTTGGTCTATGGTCAAGAGGCTTTACAACCAATTGAGCTCAACATTCCAAAAATGCAACTTCATGGCAAAGTAGCACAAGATGATCAAGAAGCATGGATGGATCGACTTCTTACCTTAGCTGAGCTTGAGTGGAAAAGAGAAGCAGCATACGAGTGCTACAAGAGGAAAGCTACACAGGCGAAGGAGAATCTTGACAAGAAACTAAAGGACAACGGCATCAATGAAGGAGATCTTGTACTAAGGTATGACAATCGACTCGATAATCATTTTGATGCCAAATTTGAAACTAGATGGCAGGGTCCATACATAGTTAAGAAGGCTTTCAATTCAAGTTACTATCAACTTATGGACTTGAATGGAAAAGAGCACTCTAGGAAGGTAAATGGTTATCGATTGAAGCCCTATTTGAGTCGCCTTCTACCAAAGGATCTACCAAAGATCTGTCAAAAGGCAGCTATCTCATGTAAGTATTGTTCCATGAAGCATGAGTGTAACTTCAGCCAAAATGCTAAGGGGCCTAACAATGAAGATCTCTTCAAGGACTCTGAAGCACTCTCTTTGGAAAAGATGCTTTATGGTGGTACATGAATATACCATCATCCTGGGGGAGGGCTAATGATAGCCGTTTTATGGCTATCCGAAATTGTCATAGTGAGCTACCTCACCCTATCAAATCACTCAAACATTGTGGTTATCTTCACCCTTTCACTGTACATAGGCATGTGTGAGTTAGGAGACTTCCCCATATCTTCTTAAAAAAACCTCAACTAGCTAGTCACTGAGCTAGTTGAGACAAACAAATAAAAAATAAAAAAATAAAAGTGTGTTTTATTAAACCTATGTACGCCTTCTTTCATCCTCTTGCACCATAAGTATATTTTTTTGCCAATGTGTATATACTCTAACCTCATTGTTGAGCGGGGGACCACACCTATACATTTTTGCTCACACTCATGTTTTTGTAAACACTTATTGTAATGAATGTCTCTCTGCTGACATTTCTTTTTTTTTTATGGAGACGATTCATTGTAATTAGCGGGACTCAATTGAGTTTCCAGCTTGTATTCCCCAAGTAGTTTCACCTAATGATGTAATTAGATTAGAGATGTTTTCACACCTCCAAGGCTGAGGTATAAGAGCCAATTTTTGTAAAACTAAGGATAACAATTTTGAATCATTAATCAAGGTGAGTTTTTGAGTGCCGTGACTGTGTCTGAGAGAGAGTGTGAAAGAGAGAGAGTCTATCCTCTTGCTACGTGAGCTACGAAACCGCCATTGGAGAAGCGACACCGCCATTGTGTTAGCAACAGCGAGAGCTACACACCGATACCAAGCGTGCGTGCATTCGGCTTCTACGCGAGGTGAGCTCCCACGAGCTTCTATGTGAGTTTTCTCCCTATCTGTGTGTTGGAATTGAGCGTGCCATATATCTATAGAACCGCAACGAGTAGAGCTACACATTAGTACCATCGGAGTCGAGATTCGGTCACATGTATTTGTCGGCTTGTCTTCATACGCGTTTACCGCACGGAGTGGTTACAGGTTGAGATTGTATTGTAGATTCATAGGGTATTGTCCTTACCTAGTGTAGAGACCCCCTTTTGAGTTTGAGGCTGATTCGATGACTCTATATCATGTTTCGGATAGCATTTGTTCATAGTACGGATTTGAGTCACTTGTGTATTTGAGAACCTAGATCTGATTTCCTTGGTAATTATTGTAATAAGAAGGTCGAGTAGGTGATTAGACACCCACCTATTTGTTTCCATGCGCCTGCGGGTCAAGCATTGTCCTCATCTGACATTCTTGTTTGTCGGTTGAGTTCTCGCTATCATAGCCACCGCTAGCAGCATAACCGCCACAACATTTGGCACCGCTACCAGGGACGAGAGCCCTAAGTAGGTGACCTTAGACTAATGCTACGAGGTGATTTGTTTTGTTACTTTGTATATTTTAGTTAGAAAGGTCTAGGAGTGGTGGACTCCGAGGATCTTTGAGAGGTACTAGGAAACTTGTGGTATTCGTGGGTCTTTCATGTTTGACAGTTTCTTAGTTTAGATTATATTGATTTTTGTTGGTGTTGAGTGGTTGTTGAGATTGAGGTATTTACTAGTCCGTGTGTGGCAGTGAATCTGTTTATACTCACAATTGTAAAAACCCAATTTATGATTAGAAGTAGCTTAGGTAGGACTTGATTTGATCCTGATCTAGAACTATTAATCAGTGATTTATTTGCTTGATGTGTTTGTTTGCATGTTGGATCACTAAACCGTTGATTTGGTAGTGAAACTTGCATAAACAAAGTTCAGAGAAATTTTCTGTGATACTGAGTGTTGTTGAGCACTTAGGAGAGCTCTTGGAAGAGTTCTGTATTGAAAAATTGGAATTCTGCAACTTTAGACATCATATGCGTATGATGTATTAAGGGCTAAACAGAGACAAAAACATAAAATTTAACATTACCAGAGTGTTCAGAAGGCGGGTTATACCCTAAGATCAACTTAAAAAAAGGGCTTTAACACTAGGTTGGTAACCTAACAGGACATAAAAGTGTCCTTTTAGGGTTTTGAAAAAAACCTCCAAAACCATAGTAAATCCACTCATTTTGTAAAATACTTTGATAAAGTTATAGTTCAAGGCCTACTACACATGGAAAAAATAAAAAACTTGTAAAATTTCTCATCTTTTGGTCACACCAAGCCTCCAAAGTTGATGGACCTGTACATTTTCATCAAAACAGTCATTTCTTACGTTTTGTTGCATAAAAATAAGATTAGGGATTTTTGTAGGACTTGAGATAAATTCCCTAGTTAACTTCAATGGGTTGGTGATCAGAACATATGATTGCTTCTCACTCACTATTTTTTGTTTTGCCAAAATAAATAGGTACAAAAAAGTTGAATTTTTACCATTCTGGAAACCTATCATCAAAGTTTCTATAGCCACGCTCAATATAAATAATATATGCATGTTTTCTTAGTTCCCTATTGTCCTTTAGGTTCATAAGGAGCCATGGAGCATGTCAAAAGAATAATACATCTCTTACCAAGGGGAATCTTGGGGACAAAGATGAAGTGCTAAATACAGCAAACATGAAAAAACTGGGTTCAACATTATGAGTTGTAGAATCCTATAGAAACTATTCAATATCTAGCCAAATTTGATCCTTATGACTAGATATGGTTACTACCTACAAAATGCATGTAGTTGTCACAAGAAAATAACAATATTGAAAAAGCTATACTTGATATAATAGAATGTTTAGTTTTCTTCTATAATTGAAAAGTTCAACCATTGTTGTCTACTATGCAAAATAGGGTATTAGGTGCCCCAAAACTCAAGGAATATTAGCTTTATGTTACAATATGCAACATAGAAAATCAAAACTTCATTTGGATATCATGAAATCCACCAAAAAAATCATAGAACGGCTAAAATTGGCTAAAAAACAGGATTTGACAATTTTTATAATTTGGTCATAACTTACAACTTTAATATTTATTTCTCCCTAGAAACATCAGGACATGTTGAGGCCTACTAAAGATAGTTCTCTAGCATTTTAAACTTCCGAAAATGAATTCTAGAGTGGTATAGTTGCAAAAAGTTGAAAAAAGCCAAAAACAAGACCCGTTTTTTCACACAGTTTAGGTTGTGAAATGTTGTGCAAGGACAAGGTTAAAGATGGAATTGATATTCCAAAAAAATGTCGAGTTTTTTTCAGCTCATGAGACAACTTTCTAGATAGATAGCACCTCAAAATCCATTTTGAAACTCTTGACATAATTCAAGGAAAATGGTCACTTAACAGAACATAAAAGTGTCCCATTACCAACCTAGTGTTAACAACCCTAGAAACTCAAAATACCAAGTCAGAGTGCAAAAAACGCAAAGAATAGGGAAAATTGATTCAAAGCTCATTTTTGCATTCAGACTTGATAAAAACACTTGAAACTCAAAGATAAACACTTGGAGAAGATTAAAATTGAAAATTGGGCAAATCTGTGAAAAAAGACATCATACGCATATAATGTCTTTTGGCACTTGCTGAAGTAATTTTTCAAATTTGACTTGACAACATTGTTACAAACACTGTTAAAAGCTTAAAAGTAATTTTTCAAATTTGACTTGACAACATTGTTACAAACACTGTTAAAAGCTTAAATATTGAATCTTGACCAAAATTGAGCAAAAAGACATCATACGCATATGATGTCTCTAACCTAATTCTGGGTATATTTTGATATTTTGCTAAATAGATCCTTTGTACTAGTTGTCTAGAGCTTGTATTTCAAGTTTCATGTCATTTGGATCACATTTGACCCAAAGTAAGTCAAAATCGGAAAATTGCCAAGAAAAGCCTAATCTGGCTTATTTTTGCATTCAGACATGATAAAACACTTGAAACTCAAAGATAAACACTTGAGAAAGCTTAAAATTGAAAACTGGCAAAATCTGGGACAAAAGACATCATACGCATATAATGTCTTTTGGCACTTGTTGAAGTGATTTTTCAAATTTGACTTGACAACATTGTTACAAACACTATGAAAAGCTTAAATATTGAATCTTGACCAAAATTGAGCAAAACGACATCATACGCATATGATGTCTCTAACCTAATTCTGGGCATATTTTGATATTTTGCTAACACAGATCCTTTGTACTAGTTGTCTAGAGCTTGTATTTCAAGTTTCATGTCATTTGAATCACATTTGACCCAAAGTAAGTCAAAAATTGGGAAATTGCCAAGAAAATCCTAATTTGTCCATAACTTGCCCAAACATAGTTCAAATTGAATTTTGTGAGTGGACAGAGTATAAGGGTGCTACTAGGAGTGAGCAAAGCAAAAATATCCAAAATCTGTGAAAAAAGACATCATACACGTATAATGTATTTTTGAGAAAATCTGATACAAAATTTTTACTTGAGGTAACAGAAGTCTTCCAACTGACAAAACAAACCATTTGACCGAGTATCATTCAGTTTGGATCACTTTTGATCACAGAGACTTGGGATAAACAAACTACCGATACTGACAAGTTAGATTTCTCTAGGGGGATGGATGAATTTGAGATCTGGTAGATATCTCCAGAAAAATCAACCGAGACAAAGAGAACAAGCGAGTGTTATATCAACCGAGGAAAGTGTAAACCAAAGTGTAGTGCGATCGTTAGAGCCGATCCTTGAAGGAAGTATTTCTGATACTTCTTCAGAGAGATCTTACGAGATTTTCACTGAACACTTAGGATACTTGAACTTAAAGGAAAGAGAAAACATGGCAGTAGGACCATCAAACCCTTCAACCACAATGAAACGACAATGAGCAAGGTGCCAAGATCTAGAGAGATGGTATGGACCAATATTGTGTAAAGATAGAATATAGACCGAGTGAGTTCAAGTACTTTATTGTTCATAAAGTATCAATACGACAATGAGCAAGGTGCCAAGATCTAGAGAGATGGTATGGACCAATATTGTGTAAAGATAGAATATAGACCGAGTGAGTTCAAGTACTTAGTGCCCATGAGCTATAGCGGAGATAGGTACCTAGATGACGAAGGTATCATGTACTTGGTAGTCCTGAATCCTAACATTGTGGACAAGTGGGGATTGATGGGCACAAAAGCCAAAGTAAATGAAGAACCCGAAGAGAAATCACCAACAATGAGCTTCCCTAATGCGAGGTTAAGGCGAGAAAACAAAACTTTGAGAGTTAACATAGACAATGTTTACGTGGGGTTATACAAGTATAATAATGGAGAGGAAGATCTCTATTATAGATGAAAGGAACCCTACGTCGATGAGTTGACAGAGCAGAAAAGACTTTATGTCTTCACCTATACAGAGGCATTAGGAAAAATATGAACCCTCTAGGGGCCCTTTGGGATTAAGGTTAATTAGAGGCTAGCCAATAGGAAGAGGCTGGTGGACACACTCTATATCCTCAAAAAAGTAGGGGGACAAGGTAGCCTTACACCTCTTAATGGCCTCTTACCTAGTGAGAAAGTAAGGGAGGTGGCTAGGGGGGGGGGGGGGACCACTTTGACCTTTTTTCCCCCACTTTTTGGCCCGGATTTAAAAATACACTAAAAATTTCAAATTTTCAAAAAATTTCAAATTTCAAGTTTTCCCTCCTTAGAAGGTCCCCTAATCTATTTCATGGTCAAAAAAGTATTTTTGACCTCCAAAAGTAAAAAACGTGCATTAAAAATTTTCAAAAAATTTTGAGAACATCATTTTCCACCCTCCAAAGTCTTTCCAAACCTATTCTATAGCTATAAGTGATTTTCTCTCTCTACAAACCCTTTTCCAAGCTCTCCATGGCTGCAACAACCACATGCACCCCCTATAGTCCAACATTATCTCTCTACTAGCTTTCTCCCATCTCCATTGTAGCACCAAACAAGCTTCTCCCCCATCTCTTTCCCTTGCCCACCACATAGTTCCACACCAAGCTAGCTCCTCTCCTTTCTCTCACCTCCATTACAGCATGAAACAAGATTCTCCTCTTTCTACTTTCATTCACTCGCACTACATGGAAACCTCTACTCCCGAAGGTGGAAGAAGCATGAACTCCCATGACTTGCATACCACAAGAACAGGAGGTGTGAATAGTGCATGGGCATTGCAAGGATTCATTTCCAACATAAAGATAGAATGGTGAGAAAACTACCCTTGTAGCTTACATTCAGAGCTTAAGATCATCTCCATCTTTAAGTTTATCATGCTGGAGGGAATTAACCTCTTTATGACTTTCAATGTTTAGGCTTCACACATCATAACATTGGGTGGTGCTATTTTGTTGATGGATTTGGTGCGCCATCTATAGTTTTGTAGCATGTGATTGAGTCTCACAATGTAAGTAAGTTGTGTTATCTATGGAGAGTCATCAAAGATTTTTCTTATAATTTATTCTTTGTATAGTTGTCATTAGATTATTAGAATGATATCATTTTGTACTTTATAACTTTGTGCTCACATAATCTGTTTTTTACTTACAGAGTCAACTTGTTTTAAGAGGACATGAGCAAGCAACCATGTGCAGAGATGGAAATCACCCTATTTTTGTTCCGTGAGGAACCTTTCACTACCGTGTTAAAAGATTTTGATAAGAATAGTAGGATTTTTGTAGAATCTTGAACCAATAGGTACTCTCTAGGAGCTCTTAGAAAAGCCATCCCTATAGTACTACTATCTTCCCTAGTGTCATAGACACACAAATACTCGTGTATATGAATCTCTAGATGAGAAAGACAAATACTTGTAAGAGAAGCCTAACAGAAACAACATTGTCTCCATTTGTAATTATTTTTATGAGGCTGGATTCCTCTATAAATGCAATATAAATATTTCTTTTTGTTAAATGGTGTCGCACTGAGTGAGAGTATTTTATTTAGATTACTGGAGTTTCATACAGATTTGAGAAATATTGTTGATTTTTTTGGATATTCTGATTTTCCTGTAAGATGTTTGAAGTTTCAAGTCTTAATCATTCCACCATGAAGAAATTCATGCAATACTTTGATTTCAGTTTAATCACTAATGGTTATTCTTATTAAGTGGATCATAACCTTTGTCAAGATGTCCTCATTTGGGGATGTTGAATATATATCAATAGCAACATTTCAAAAGTTGAGCAAGCTAAATTCTTGCTTTCCAAAATGTTATTGTTTCCATACTATGCCTATGCCAAGCTTGACTTAGAGAAATGACAACTTGAGATGGAGGTGTAGATATATAGGGGTGACTTATTATTGATTCTTGTTTCATCATATATATTATAAAGCCTTTGAGTTTCCACCTTTTTTAGTAGTGTTGACAAGTTTTTGGTATCAAACCTTCTTAAATATCCCTATTCATTCGCTATTGGTAGCTATTTATTTGGTATTGTTAAAGATCATACCAATAGCTATCACCTTGTGAACTTAATTGTTGAATTGCGGATTTTATTTTTACTATGTAGCTCATTTGGATAGAGAAAGTGTAAACATAAATTATAGATACATGCATTGTTAACATAGAAGATATGTATCACTCGAACCTATATAACTGCTAATAAAGAAACCTTTGGTCGGATACTATAACAATAGGGGTCACATGTGGTTTTAAATACCAAAGAAATGGCTTAACCAAAACATTCCCAAGAACATGAGGTGAACACAAGGAAGTAAAAATTGGCTCCTTGTTTGGTTGATTTCTAGTGCTAAATGTTCTGAGTGCACAAAATTTGTGAGGCCTTCGACCTTGCGAGTTCACTAAAGTATATGTAACATAACACATGTGTTCAACAGAAGGGAATTTATATTCTTGTAAAGTTACAAAAACATGTGTAGGTAAGGCCTATAAGGGCTACTTTCAATCCATTGTGGTGAACGCACATGATATAGGAAAATTTGACATAGTGAATACTCCGGACATCAAACACTACAACTCTATCTCATGGACATACATTAAAACAAAGCCCCTATTTGTCATTTTGAAGCCCCAGAGACCTTCAACAAGAGGGACCACAATGGCGCGTATAATGCCCATCCATGCACAAATAGGGACCAAGATATTTCCAAGAATAGGGGATGGACACAAGGAAGTAAAAAATGGTTGATAAGCATGATACAAGGTTTAGGTATCTGCCATTTGGGGGAGGGGGGGGGGGGGGGGGGGGAGGGTTTTCTATGAACACATTGAACTGCCCAGTTCTATCTCATGGCCATGCATTTAAAAAAGCTTGTACTTATCATTTTAGGGGCCTAGGGACCCTCAACAAGAGGGGCCACAAGGGCGCAAACTGGCCATCCAAAATTTTTGGATGGCCAGTTTGCACGCCCTTGTGGCCTCTCTTGTTGAGGGTTCCTGGGTCCCTAAAATGACAAGTACAAGCTTTTTTTAATGCATGGCATGATACAATGTTTAACACTAGGTTGGTAATGGGACACTTTTATGTCCTGGGACACTTTTATATCCTATTAAGTGACCATTTTCCTTGAATTATGTCAAGAGTTTCAAAATGGATTTTGAGGTGCTATCTATCTAGAAAGTTGTTTCATGAGCTGAAAAAAACTCGACATTTTTTTGGAATATCAATTCCATCTTTAACCTTGTCCTTGCACAACATTTCACAACCTAAACTGTGTGAAAAAACGGGTCTTGTTTTTGGCTTTTTTCAACTTTTTGCAACCCCTCTACTGAAATTCTGCCTCCTTGGGTGTGGGCAGTAGTACATTCCATGGCCGTCTTCCCCGCAGTTGTAACAGTGGTACTTTTGGTTATGTCTTCATTGTCCTCTTCCTTGTTCTGGATTCCTCACAGGTGCATGCCCTTGTTGCACCAGATGCACAAATAAACTCTCTAGTTGGATGGTGATGCGACTCAACAGATCTTGCTACTCTTTTGATGCCTCTTGCAGTTGGGCTCTATGACTAGCTGTTGTAGTCACTCGGGTTGGTCGGGCTGAGCTTGTTTCCTCTTACTCGTTTACTCTTGCTTGCATCCGTAGCTTCTTGTCTTTAAGGCAGGCTACTTCAACTGCCAACTCATATATTGCAGGAAAACTTCCCTTCACCTTCTCTCTAAGCGGCAAGCATAGACCAGCAATGAAACGGTCCTTCTTTAGGAAATTAGGTGCTCCTTTGCCTTCCTCCAGTGAGGCAACCCATCTCTCCTATAAGTCCACAAATTTGGACTCGTAGGTGGCATACTCTAGTAGTCCTCCCTGCTTCAATTCCGTCAGTAGAGCTGCCATAGCTTCTCCGAGGTTGTGCCTCCACCAAACCTCTTTACAAAAGCAGCCCTTAACACATCCCATGCATTCTTGGTATCCTGGGGCAATGCATTATACCAGGATTTGGCCTCTACTTTCATCAGTAGAGGAAAAATTCTAAGTCGTGAAGCGTCGTCATCTTTGTTGGAGACGACACAAGCAATGTCGAAATCATCCAAAAAGTCGGTACTGAGATCTTCTCCCTTCTTTCCACTGAACATGGAAAAGAAACACTTGCCATGGTAGTGACTTAGGAAATTACAAAACTTTTTTTTTAATATATTAACAACAGTAGCGGCTCATAGCGGCCTTTTATAGGGTTAGGTGGATAGGTTAAAACAGGATAAAGATAGAAACATTAAAGGAATGATGGTAATCCAATAAGGAATGATAGGGTTTGGGGAATTGAGGATTTCTTCTAGTATCGCCGCACCGAATAGGTGTACGATCTTCTGTTGGTAGAAGACTTTCCTATCTACATAGATCACATGCATATGCTGCAGGAATCTGAACGGGAATGCCGTCGGCCCATATTCCATCATGCACAGAGGGTGGAATACTTACTTATACTCTTACTGTGCAAGTGTTGATGAGTCGGCACATCCAAAGGAGGTCGTCGCCTTTCATGGGCTCTACCTTTCCTTCGTTGCTCAGCACGTACGGGGTGATGGTGACGCTTCTAACCACTCCCATCCTCTTGGCTAGTAGCAATTGCAGGTAATTTCCGTAGTCGGCGTGTTGCATGAACTCTACTCCATTCAATTGCAACTCGTCCCCAGCCCACTGGGTTTTACCCGTGGTAGAGAGCTTCTTCAGGATAAGTTGCATAGGGAGAGGAGGAAGATCCTCTACCCGTTGTGAGCGGGATGAAAACACACACAGCGCCTCTATAACGACCCGACACACACTCTTGGGAAGATACACACACACACTATGGGGCACCACTCGACTTACACAACACACCTGGCCGAGACAGGGAACACATCTCTGGAGTGAGAGGAGAGAGACTATCCACTTGCCCACTCCACACAGACACACACACACACACACCCAAAAAACTCAGCTCAAAAGAGGAGAATTTCTGATGTTTAGATACAATTGAGCTTGGGCCAACACCAATGGGGCAAACAGCTCACACAATATGGGTAAAAGATACCAGATACAATCACAAACTAGAGCGGAAACTTCGCTCATAGGAGAAACTTACACAGAAAAACAGCAGGAAAAGAGTGAGGAATTTGGCAAAATGGACAGCGCCATCGCGTCCGGAACGGCCCAAAACCCCAGTCTACAATGTCAAAGTGCTCAAATCCGACCTCGGATGAGCAGTTTACGGCCAAAACAGGCTCCAAAATGGGCAAAAAACACACCTGCGGCTGTTCCTCCTCTCTTCTCCACGTTTTTTCTGGTCTTCTCTCAGTTTTTTCAGTTCCCACACTTAGCTTTATTACTCGGGCACCCTTGGCCTTTTAGATGACCTCAAACGGACCCCGAACAAGCCAAAAACTGACTTCGCAGTGCATAGTTGTCACCTTTTTGCATCATTCGCACACCTGGCACTCAGCTTTTTTCCAATAATGCACCTCGCCACCACGTGAAGTGGCCCCAAAAAAAGGTCCTCATGATGACCTTTCTGCATAACTCTCACCAGAAAACACCCATGTTGTGCCCGTACTTCTCCACGTGCAAATATTGACCTCGTTCGCCCTCGTGACGCCACTAGATGCCATCTGACGCACCTGCTGACCTCATGTCGTCGGCCCGCGGATAGCTTCCTCGAGAAGTTTTACACGCTATAAACTCCTCATTATTGTAGAAAAACACAGTGGTACTGGTAATAGTGAAAATCGATGCACTATGTACACCCTGTCCTACCTGTACACATGTGGGCCCCACATAACCACCTGGCTCTGGAAAATGGGCAATACTTTACTTCATGCACCATGCATGGGTATGTACATATGCGCAATCCCTTGCTCCAAAAAACTCCTGACATAATTTGCCCACCCCCTAGCCTGCTAGAGCATTCATGCTCAGCAGCAGCACTAGTAGATGCTCATTCCACCTGGATCCCACACAAAAACACTTGGCATTCCTTGCATCAAAAGCTTAATCAAACTTTCACCTGGTTCCCAAGGAAAACCTATAGAGATTCCATTTATCAACCTCCCATCAAGAAAATCATCAATTACTTTGGCATAGACTTGCATGTGCAAATATATCTCCTTCTCCATAGCTGAGAGGTCTCCACTGATCATTTGTGTCATTAATTCCTGCTTCTTTGACAACTCAACTTTGGTTTGCATCAGCCCTTCAATCACTTCATAAGGTCCTTCACTTTCATCTTCAACTTCATTCGCAAATGCGACTAAACCACACTCCTGGATTTCTTTATCCATCAAAAGAAATGCAACATCAGCATCCTCATCACTGCTGGTAGTGCTATCACTGTCCTCATCTGTCACCGTGGAAGAGTCTTCATCACTAGACTCATCATCATCTTCATAAAGCTCCTCTAATCGTTTCCTTGTGTCCATATTATAAAGCTTCTTGGTACCTGTCTTTCCATAGAGGCTAATTGTACCATGTCGCCAATCTTGAACAGCTCCCACTGCACGTAACCATGGTCTGCCCAGTATAATAGGATATGCTCCCAACCCTGCTGGCATCACATAAAAATCAACCACTGCCTTTGCATCATATGCCTCCACTTCTAAGCTCTTTACAACACCCAAGCATTTTACTTTTTGATGGTTTGCCAATCTGATCCGAAAACCTGACACCCCAGCCACTGTGAGACCCATCTTCTCAACACATGAGTGTGTTATGACGCATATTTGGGCTCCGCCATCCACATAACCTTGTCCCAAATTTTTCCTTTTATGCCACACATCTACTATTGGACAAATGTCTGGTAGCTCGTCCATTGCCAACACCTTCACTGAACCTCTCTCTGGCTCTTTCTCCATTGGGTTAACCATCCTCTTCCACTGTCGCTTTAGCTTAGGCACCATCTCTATAAGCTGCCCAAAAGTAACATCTGCCTTCCTGCTCGTCAGATCCTCCTTCAAGTCATAGCTTAATGGCCCATCCCCTAGTGGAAAATCTGAAACATGAAACTTTCGACGAGCTCTCCTTTTCCTCTTGGCCTTGACATCCTCGCCTTCATGGCTCTTTCCTTTCTTCTTACTAGGACCTGGGGCACTTCTTCCTTCCTTATCCTCTGTGGTCCTCTTCCCAATAGGCATCACTAATGTATCCTCTAGCTTTGATGCCTTCTCCAAGGTGACTACACTTAGCACTTTTGTCTTTCCCTTTTCCTCCTGGGTCAGTCCACTGGTTCCTTCGTCTCCCTTAATTTCGATGCCATAATCATTTGATCTAGTTAGCACCTGTCTTGGCAATGGATACATGTCTCCCCCCATCCTTGGTGGCTTATCACATTGCGGGCTGATGTGACCCAACTCTCCACAATTATAACATGTGGGCGTCTGCCTCCAAAACCTACTATTACTTTGTCCAGCACCATTCCTAGGTCTTTCTTCACCTCCTGGCTGATTTGCAAACCGCCCTCGACCTCGATTATTTCCCACTTGACCTAGCATGTTTAGGCTGAGATTCTTCATCAGATCAACCACTTGCCTCATGTCTTGCCTTAGGCCATCATCTTGCACTGCTGTAGTGACCACTGCTGACATAACCTGAGTAGTAACAGGAACCACTGGTTCATGATGAACCCCTGACATGCGCCCCTGTAAAGACTCTATAGGCTGAAATTCAGACCTCATTGGCAAAGACTCCACCCCTAACTGGCTCATTTTCCTCAGCTTCCACTCTTTGTTCCTTGCTACCTCTAGTGCATCTTCATATGTCCTAGGCTTCTTTAGCTCCACTCTCCAACGTATATTCTCCCAAAGACCAGCCAAGAACCTGTCCTTCTTCATCATGTCAGGCGGGGGTACCTGTGGTGCTAAAGCCTTGCACATTCTCTCCCATGCCAATGAAAACTTACGTATGTACGCATCTACTGGCTCACCTTCCTTCTGCACCAAACCTTGTACTTCTTGCCACACTTTGTCAGGATCTTCTATCTTCACAAACTCCACTTCCAATCCATGCCTTAGATTGTCCCAACTCAATCTTATAGGTGGATCTGCTGCACGCAACTCCTCTTCAAATGCCTTGGACCAAACTCGTGCATCACTCTTCAAACAAATTTGGAGAAGGCGTAACATTTGCGTAGGGTCATGAATCTGGTTGCTAATGCAGGCAACCTCCATCTTTTCCAAAAATTCTTCCACATCTTCATCACTTCTTCCATGAAACTCCGGATAAGAGAAAGCCATGGCTAGAGAACCCCTTCAAACACACGTGCAAGAACCCAAAACTTTTCACTTCCCAATCCCCAGAAACTTCAATGGAGCTCAACTTTAGATAAGGACAAACACATGCACATCAAATGAGTTTTCATAGTTGATCATCGGAATGACAATAGGCAAAGGACATTCCAGGATCTCTCTCAATCTTCTTGGCACAAACATAAAGACTATGCGCTGCTGGAAAAAGATCTTCCTGGACACATGAACATTAATCTGAATTCTTTGCGTTAAATGAAAAGGAGTGAACTGAGGGCCATTTTGATCATCCATTAAAGCCAACCATGAAGCTCCCAAGAAGGCACACCTGACTCAACCTCTGATTTTGCCAAAATTTCAGCAGCATAACAGCATAAATGGCTCAAAATACCAAAAAACCAGCCATCATAACTTGGGAAAAT
This sequence comes from Adiantum capillus-veneris, assembly GCF_014529385.1. Classification (NCBI taxonomy): domain Eukaryota; kingdom Viridiplantae; phylum Streptophyta; class Polypodiopsida; order Polypodiales; family Pteridaceae; genus Adiantum; species Adiantum capillus-veneris. The sequence goes on along the minus strand of NC_140940.1, from coordinate 70,825,979 downwards.
TTCGACAGAGTTTCCCCAGAAGTAGAGCAGTAGGAACCCAAAATATAGACTGTCTATGTATGCATAAACTGTCAACAATAGAACCCGAGCATCAAGTAGGACTCACTAGTACATAGCCTATGGCGAGGTCACGAAAAGGGTGCTCCAGCTACCTGTATCACCGAAAGGATCTCCACATTTGAGAATCCCCCAGCTCAATAAAAACCTCACGCTATCGACCCTCACACGAAAGCTAATGCAAATCGCGTATAGTCAAGTCTCAGAAATGACTATCTTCCAGACCAAGTCTCAGAAATGGTTGGGACTGCCAAATAAAACCATATATGGCTCCACAAAGGCGTACAATGGCAGTTTCCACAAGTAACGTACAATCCAGCAGACCATGCGCTCAAATAGGCGCCAAGTGATGCATTCCCACAACAACTGCAAGTGACATCATTGCTAGTATATCACTGTACTCCAGCTACCTGTACCTGTGTGAATCACCTGTACCTGTACCTGTCCCTGTAACCTGTAACCTGTAATCTGTAATCTGTAATCCTGAAGCTCGAAGCTCGAAGCTCGAAGCAGAAGGTACTCGAAGAAGATCCTCCGTGGGGGCGCCAAAAGAATGTGAGCGGGATGAAAACACACACAGCGCCTCTATAACGACCCGACACACACTCTTGGGAAGATACACACACACACTATGGGGCACCACTCGACTTACACAACACACCTGGCCGAGACAGGGAACACATCTCTGGAGTGAGAGGAGAGAGACTATCCACTTGCCCACTCCACACAGACACACACACACACACACACCCAAAAAACTCAGCTCAAAAGAGGAGAATTTCTGATGTTTAGATACAATTGAGCTTGGGCCAACACCAATGGGGCAAACAGCTCACACAATATGGGTAAAAGATACCAGATACAATCACAAACTAGAGCGGAAACTTCGCTCATAGGAGAAACTTACACAGAAAAACAGCAGGAAAAGAGTGAGGAATTTGGCAAAATGGACAGCGCCATCGCGTCCGGAACGGCCCAAAACCCCAGTCTACAATGTCAAAGTGCTCAAATCCGACCTCGGATGAGCAGTTTACGGCCAAAACAGGCTCCAAAATGGGCAAAAAACACACCTGCGGCTGTTCCTCCTCTCTTCTCCACGTTTTTTCTGGTCTTCTCTCAGTTTTTTCAGTTCCCACACTTAGCTTTATTACTTGGGCACCCTTGGCCTTTTAGATGACCTCAAACGGACCCCGAACAAGCCAAAAACTGACTTCGCAGTGCATAGTTGTCACCTTTTTGCATCATTCGCACACCTGGCACTCAGCTTTTTTCCAATAATGCACCTCGCCACCACGTGAAGTGGCCCCAAAAAAAGGTCCTCATGATGACCTTTCTGCATAACTCTCACCAGAAAACACCCATGTTGTGCCCGTACTTCTCCACGTGCAAATATTGACCTCGTTCGCCCTCGTGACGCCACTAGATGCCATCTGACGCACCTGCTGACCTCATGTCGTCGGCCCGCGGATAGCTTCCTCGAGAAGTTTTACACGCTATAAACTCCTCATTATTGTAGAAAAACACAGTGGTACTGGTAATAGTGAAAATCGATGCACTATGTACACCCTGTCCTACCTGTACACATGTGGGCCCCACATAACCACCTGGCTCTGGAAAATGGGCAATACTTTACTTCATGCACCATGCATGGGTATGTACATATGCGCAATCCCTTGCTCCAAAAAACTCCTGACACCGTCTTCCAAAACAGCGAGAGAGCAATAGCCGAACCACTCTTCCCTAGGACATGGGAATCTTCTTACCACTTCTTCTTCAGGATTGTCGAAGTGGATTGGTAGCACTCGCATGCGTCATGCAAATCGGTAGGCGACCTTCCGCCGCTTAGCTTCGGATGACTTCCTCTTTGGCAAGCTGGGTACAACCCGGATTTCTGAGCTTGAAGCACTTGCTTGGCTAGATGCTTCTCCCTTCGGGGTCATGTGTTTCCAGACTCGCTTAAGTTCTCCTTACCTTTGGCTCAAGGAGCCCCTTTAGGCCACTTTGGAGTAAAGGTTATAACTTTGACTACAGTTTCTTTAGGGAAAAGAGGCCTCACCGTTTTCTTTCCTTC